>NC_066585.1:387988387-388358539 GCF_024323335.1 Lathyrus oleraceus
ATCATGAATCATTATTCAAAGCAAAATGACATTAACTTCTTGGAAACATATTGTACCTAGATGACTTTGCTTGTGGCGCTTTGTAAGGATGCTGGAAATGCAGCATGACTATATGGTAAACTGGGAGTCAGTACAAACATCACCATCATATTTCTCATTGTTACCCGGAGCATTAGAATATTTAAATATGAGATACATAAAAGGCAATATGTTTCAAACAGAGAAATTTCACATACTATAAGACAAGAATGAATTTGATTCAACACCCAGGGTTTCACAGCAAGTCATGCCATAATAACAAATAAAAACTCAGCAAAGAATGCATCAGTTGCACCCATATTAGCATCTAGAGGTTACAATTGTGATAGATCTTACTTACAGAAGAATTGATCATTAACATTTCCAGAAGGTGGATCCAATAGATCGTTCAAAGAATTTGCATTCACTTGAGCAAGAACAAATTATGTTTGGTCTTCGACAGGGCGATTACTACATCACCATCATTTCACGAGGCTCATTTGGAAGACTAATATCTTTCACACCATCTCCAGTAGGTGGATCCGATGGCTTATTCGCAGAATTCGAGTTCACTTGAGCAGGAACGGGTTGTGTCAGTTCTTCAACAAAAAGAGAAGTTACTGCATCTCTCACTTTCCCAGGTTTTATTGCATCTCTCACTTTCCCAGGTTTACTTTGAACATTTTGAAGATTTTTGTTTTCCGATTTATCATCAGATAAGAAACTAGAGAATTGTTCAAAGGGTTCATGTAGTTGAATAACAGAGTTCTCAGTCATATTAACCAAAACTTGATTTGATTTTCATCAATAACAGAATTGCTTCGCTACCCCGGGATAAAAAATAAAAAAGGCTTGTAATAAAGTGTTTAATTTATGTTATTACACAGCAAGTCATATCTAATATCCAGTGGTACTATACATGTAAAATATTCAGAACAGATGTTATAATCAACTCTAAAAATAAAAATAAAAACAAAAAATACAATTAACCAATCATATTAACAAATCAGACAAGTGAGGGGCACAAATTAAGGGAAAATTGGTTGGCATATTCAATTTCTATTCACCGTTTGGATTACTCTCCAACAGTTCAGCCATGGCAAAACAAATCAACAATAATTTTTTATAATTTTCAATAACCAGTCAATGAAAAAAAATCCTAAAATCAATGCACTAATTAACTACAAACTCAAACAAACACCTAAAACTCTAAATCAATTGTATTAACAAACCATAAACACAATGAAATCACCTAAAACCCTAAAGAAATGGCATAAGTAGAGGAAGAAGAGCCAACCTCAACCAGTCACATCTAAAAGTTACGCTGTGTTCTAGGATGTGATGATGTGGGAGAGAACCGGGTCTTCGTACTCTTTCGTCCATTCAAAACTTTCCATTTTTTCAATGTGGCAAAAAAGAGAAAAGTGTTATCGCTGTGCATGGTAGAAAATGAGGTAGGGTGGCAATTCCTCATGTCAGTTGTTGAACTTCTTTAGTTGTGGTTGGATTTCTCACATTCATTATGGCTTGGGATTTTTCAGGCTGTGCCTGCGGTTCTATGTTTTGTTCTCTCACGAATGGGAACTCCATTTTAGATAAAGTACCTCTACCGGGGACCGGTGGTGCCGTACCAATTTTTTTTTTTTTTAAATTGGTACACCAACCGGTATACATTTGGTATCACGTATCCAATTTTTTTAATTTTTGTTCGGATGGTATAATTTGGACTTTTTTTCCTAAGTAAAAATTAGATTATTTATTCTATTTAGAAATAAAAAAGTTTTTTCACAATCAAGTTCTTCATCTTCGGTGAGAGAAATTGTAATAAAATAAATTTATTCATTCATTGAAAAGGAATAAGCTCAATTTAAAGAGGGGCCGAAAATTTAGTTTTTTTTTTATACAAATCTTTGTCTTCTCATATTAAGGTTTATAATGTTGGAGCAACAAAAATATGGGATATTGATGGAGATGAATGAGATCTATTTGATGTAGTTGATATTTTTGAAGTTTTAGTCTTTCTCTCGATAAACTTAAACTAGAAGCAGTTCTTTTTAATGATATCATGATTTATGAATACTTTTAAAGTGTAATTTATTTATGTTATTGCGCAGATATCAACTTTTTTTAAATAAATTGTTTTATAATTTCAATGTTTTTGTTGTTATTTAAACATATAACACCCTTTATTATTTTTATAATTGTATTTTAAAAATTATATTAATGTACATGTACCTTAGTTTTTCTAAAAATGTCGTACTCCATACCAGTACCCGTGCGGTACTGGGTACGTACTCGTACCTATGCAACGCTGATTTTGTTATGTAATATTGTGAAATACTTTTGATGATTAATATTGACAAATCTTATGCTTCGTGATGATGACATCTTATCAAAGAAAGAGACATATTAGTTTATGATGATGACATCGGATGAAACAAAGAGATACCTCAAATATCATCGAGACAAATGTCTCAACTTCCAACTAAACTGCTAGATAAAGGTTAATCAAGAAAATAAAATTAAACATATAAAGTTGAGATTTTGAAATTATGAACGTGAGGATGTGAAAGTGTAAAGTTTATTTGATCTTACATTTTATATTCTATCTAGTTATAATCAATTTATTGTAAATGAAACAAGAGTAAATTTTGAGGTACTAAGACATGCCACATATACAAAAATATTTTCAAACCTTTATCTTTTTTATAAAACTTTTTAAAGTCAATCCGACCAAGTGCTTAATCGATTAGGTAGTCAATTGAAAAATCTAAGTACATTAGCTAATTGATTAAGAGTCACTTCTAATTGGTTAAATTGATGTGTAACACCTCATAATATATTAAGAATTGGTAATCGATTAAGTGAGGTCAAAGTTTCATATTTTAGCTAATTTAATCGATTAACACATATTTTAAATAATTAAAATCTAAGTACATTGGCTAATCGATTAAGAGTCACTTCTATGGCTTAAATCAATGTGTAACACCTCTTGAGATGCCTCTACCATGAGTCTAATACACTTCCACCAATACTCAGCATCACCAAGCAGCAGATATGTAGCATAATTCACATTTGACTCCTCGGGATACCCATTCACCTTGAAAATCTTTTTCACTTCATGTAGCCATAAATCAACTTTTCATGAGTTCGTTTCTCCTTGAAACACGGGTAGATTGTGACGATGAAAATGTGAGAATCCCCTAGACGCATCTACTATTTCTTCCTTTTGTTGTTTCAACAAGTCTCATTGAGTTTTGGCAGTCGTTTGTGCAACAACAACATAGCCATAGCTTTAGCCATTTAAGCCATTCCAGCTTCTTCCTTTACTTATGTTATTTCTTTAGGGTTTAGTAGTATAAATATGTCTTTGAGCCATTTTCATATAACACTCAAACTAGTAGTTTTACTCACCATAGATACTCACAAGACACTAAGATGTAATAAATTAACTCATTTGTCGTAAAGTATGCATTGATTCGATAAGGAACGTTCAAACAACGTTCGATTGATGTATGACATCGAGGCCGTCTCTAGAGGACTTCTGAGGACATGAATAACACCAACACGACTCCCAACTACCCAACTATCCGCCCAAAATCTAAACTAGATCAAATTATTATAATACCAAATATAACATCTCAAAATTTAAGACATTATTTAGCAAAATTCTAAATGCAAACATTTTTTTAATGAAAATTACCTTAACAAATCTTTTAATTTTAACAAACACATCAAGTAAATTTTCTTAAATATTAAAAGTAATTTAGAATGATTATAATTAAAATACCATCTCAAATATCTAAATCAAAATAAAGTTTTCAAACCAAGACTCTTGGTCGTCCACTACCCAAATACACCTCCTAATTGGTCATAACTTTGGACTTTTATACTCCCAACAAAACTAACACCGATGTAAACAAATATCATAGCCTTCAATCGCACCTTACCACTCTTCACAACTCATCTACTAGATTAATAATCTGGTCAAAGATCTAAGAGTCTACTTCAAAAAATAGACAAACATAGGACAAGTATACTTGTACATATATTGAAAGCTCATAAACTATCAACAGTTAAAGTAAACATCAATCATAGACAACATAAAAACAAATATCATTCAACGTAATATCACAAAAACACTTTGTCGTGATGACCTAAAATCCTAAGTACAATCTACATGCCAATGCATATGATCTAGATGTCACCACCTCTCGGGGCATCGTCCCACCATTGGTCAAAAATTGATTTATAGAATTGTGGACTTCAACCTATTATGAATGCATCACCATAGTTCCAATCAATTATACACATTATGACACTGTAGCGGGGTATTCATTACCATTAGAGATATTGACTAAATCCAAGGTAAACCATACAAGTCGAGTCGCCACCGCACTTCTATTTATCCAAAGGAATGGTTAGAAAGCGAACAAAAACCTAAAAGTTTTATCGAATCAAAAACTAGTAAAAATGTCAGAGATCGGGGTAAGGGGTTGGTTATGCAATGGGAAGGTTTTAAGCACCCAAACATCCTAGGTACTCCTAGGGATCCCTTTTCACATTTGTTGTAAGGTTGGTATTTTGTGAAAATTTGTTTGTGCAAACATGATTGAAGAGATGAGAAGAGAATATACAAATTTATTTACATTTTTATGTTTGGATGGATAAACCCATTGCCTACGTACCATCTTAAAAAGATTAGGATCAAAACCTCGTAGTTCGGGGTAAAAATCTCAAAATGAGTTGGTGAATTGATTGGTCCAAAAGCCTTAAGGTCTTTTGTTATCCAAGGGAGAAAACTCAACCTAAAACCACAAATCCACCATGTGAGGATAGCTTCAACATGCTAGTGAGGGGTTAACCCTATAATAAGCATGGAAGACTCATTGTCAATCACTAAGGATATAGGTCAGTATTACATCTACCTCAAGGATAACTCAAACCTAATAGCTAAAGGTTATGAACAGTTTTGATTAAGAAAGTGGCCATTGAAACCACCAAAAAACATTTGAATGGGTTATATTTACCAATGAAAAGTATTTACAAAATATGGTCAAAATTGACTTAGAAGTTCAATTCAAAATAAGTGTTATGAAAAGAAAGTTTGAAAATCAAAAGCATAAGGCTTAGGTTTCTAATGTTTGAAAAGAAGTGTTAAATGTTTGCACAAAAGTTTTGGTTGGGGTAGAGTGGATGGAAGAAGAAGAATGACTAAAGTCCTAATCATACAAAGAGATAAGGGATAAGAAACAAGACCATAAATGGAGTTCCTCTCTTGAGATCATATTGATGATCCAAGTAGCTTTCATCCTTTGGAATATGCAAGCATAATAATAGTAAGCTCAAGCAATCAACACAATCAAACAAACTTCTTAGAAGATCCTCAATGTATCTTGTGTCTTTCACTTTGGATGAACATAACAATGGTTCTTCAATTTGAGCTCTCATAGGATTCCCTAGCACAAGAGCACACACATCAAAAAGTTTTATGAAGCAAATCAAGAATGGACAAGAGTGAGTTTAGAGGTTTGGTCCTTCTAATCCATCTTCATCATTTAAAGTCCTTTTACTGCAATTTGCATAGGGAAAGTCCTAGAAACTAAGTCCATTTGTCCATTTCTTTGCATTTGGTCCACAACAATTAAAACAAACACAAGCACAATAATATATACACAATTATGTGCTCAAGTGAGTAAAAGGCAAATGGCATTAACATAAACATGTGCTCAAGTGAGCAAAGGGGGAAAAGCAAATGAATCATATGTACAAGAATAGTAAATTGCATAAAAGTAAAGTGCAAGAATTAAATGTTAATAGTTAATGGTTAGTGTTAGTAGTTAGTGTGCCATAAGGCAAATTTAGCGCTATGTTAAGCAATCGTAATTGGATTTATGTAGAAGTCACAACTATCTGAGGCCGGTCAATAATAATGTAGGCAACAACACAAGTTAGAGGTCTTGATTAGTGAATCAAACTCCAACAACTTGCCATGCCAAAAAGAAGAAGAGAAATGGTCTTGTATTGATTTAGGTCCTTTGCATGATTTAGAAAGCAATCTATCCTTAATGCAAAGCCATTCACTTGATCCATGATCAAGATGAATTAGATTTGAATCAAGGAAGATTAAACCTCCCTAATCAATGCTAACCACCAATCTTTAACTCATTGATCAAAAAAGAAAAAGAAGAAGGAGAAGAAGAAGAAAGAAATGAAGAAATAAAGTGCACTAAATGAAATGGTATGCATCAATCAACAAGTGTTGACCAAAGATAGAGAAGATCAAGGTCAAACAATAGAAAACAAAAGCAAAATGAATATTAGAGGTCAAGACATAAACAAAATACTTTTTGCATTTTTAATATTTAAAATAAAACTTGAATTAAAATACTAAGAAAGGTCAAACTTCAAACTCACTTCAAATCAACTTTGAAAAGTCCAAGTGAATTATCCCAAGTTCAACAAGGCCAAACAAAGTTTGACAAAAAATTTCAGCATTTTTAAAAGTCAGAAACTATTTTAAATCAATTAAAAATGCATAAAAATAACCTAATTGAACTAAAATCTCAAATAAATCTCAAATCAATTAATAAATTGATGAGAATATTTTTCATAGATCTATCATCATTCAAAGAGGTTGAGAAAAGATTTTTGTATTTTTTGAATATCAAAAACTATTTAAAATGAATTAAAAATAACCAGAAAAGAGAAAATTACTAAAAAATAGCAAATGATAAAATAAAAAATATTAAAAATCATTTTTAGAAACTAGAAATTAAAAGAGAAATAATGCAATTGGTCCCATTTTTGGACCAATAATAAAAGAGATATGAATTTTAGAAAATGAAATGGAATTAAAAAATGAAATGGAAAATAAAATCAGAATTAAAATAAATGGAAAAGCGAGAGCCCTTGGATCTGAGCTCATTAATTGAGCTGGCAGATCCAAGCATCCATAAGCGCGCGTCCAACGTGTTCCAAAGTCAATGCAACCACATGCTGTATTAAAATAAGTCATAAGTTTGGACTGCTGAAATTAGATCTGGAAATAAACATGGACGGCCACGATTGGATCTGGAGACCAGACGGTGGCCAGCGCCACCGTCTTCTCCGGCTAGCTCCGGTGGAGATAAAAAATTGCAGGTCAAAAAATGTTAACTAAATTGCACGATCCAGGTACCATTCGAAAGGTGGAGTGATGTACATCACTCCTATGCCACTCAATTCCACTCTAGATCTCTATTAAGAGAGAAATCAGAGATGGAACTTTAGTGGTGTTCAACTGAACTTGCTTGATTTCAACAACTAAGAACACAATGATGATGCCTCTATATAGAGGACTTCAGACAACACAAAATCAAGGCAAATAGAGCAATGTATGAGGAGATTCGAAGCAAAATGCAGTTGAGCAAAACCTTTGGATTGTAAAGGAATTGAGTCACTCTCTTTGATTCCTTTTGCAAATAGAAGCTTCTATGTATCAAATGAAGAAGGTCTAGGAACTTTAGATCTGAAGAAAACAGACAAGGAAACTGAATTCTAGATCTGAAATTTTTGGAGAAAAATGAGATTTTTTTCCTTTGGTATGGGTGAGGATTCAATTCAGCATAGATTTAGGCGCCATTAGGTTGAAGAATGAGAGCTCACATGCCATGTATTTATAGCCAAAGCCATGCTGAAAGTGTGATTTCAAATTTGCATGAATGGAAAGAGCCTCCATGCATGGGCATGTACATGCGCATAGAGGGCCCAATTCAACTTGATTTGGCAAGCTGAGATCATGAATGAATGAAATGGACGTGTAATTTAGATGTAATCAGCTCATGCATGGCAATTGAATTAAGTTTTCCCAAAATGCACTAAAAGTTCTCCTCTTCGAAAATGATGATTCCACAATTGAAACATAAGCTTATGGGTAATGGTTGGAAATCTTGTTGCATAAGGAAAATATTCTATGTTGATCAAAACTCCAATTGGTCCTTGGAAATTAATGAAATTTGAGCTTGAAGTGTAGGGTGCAAAACATGCATATGTGAAGTTTCCAAATTTGGCCAATGTTCAAGCCCCTCTGTCCTAATGATGAAAGCTCCAAATGATAACATTTTCAACATGAAAGTTGTAGATATTTTCAATACAATCAATTTGGACTTAAATTTTGCATCATTTGGAGTTTTGATGAAGAAGTTATGGACACTTGAAGTTTGACTTTTTCACATTTCAATGCATTTGGTCCAAAGTGACCTATAATGTTTTGCATTATCACATGTATTTCTTTTGAGATTTTGCAATTTTGCTCAACATAACATTTGAATTAGACACAATAATATTTCCAATGCATTAAGTCCCACCTCAAAATCATGAAAATGAATGAGTTATGTTCTTGGAAAGTTGACCCAAAATTAGGGTTTCAGTCAAAATAACCTATAATGTCTTGGAATGGATGATGACCTTCCAAGATTAAAATAAATTTTTGATGAACATTAAAGTTGTTCATATTGTCCTTAAGAAAATATTTTATCTTTGAGTCATCTCCATTTGACCAACACATAAAAAGTTAGGTCTCAGTGCATTTCAAAATAGTTAGATGAATTGACTGATCAACTTCTCAAGTCCACACCTCATATCTTGATGAATTGATGATTGAGGGCACTAAACTAAGTTCAAATATGCATGAAATGATGAATTAAAGAACTTCTCTTGATTGTATTTGACCATGGGTTGAGGTTGCTTCATGAGCAATGCACAATTGATGAGCAGATGAATTAGGGTTTCCTTGGGAAACAAGCCTCAAACCCCTTGACTTGATTTGATCAAAATAATGAATTGAGATACTTGGGAGGCATATTTGATGGATGAGAGATTTGGGAACCATTATCATGCTTGCTTTCATCTTCTCTTGACCATATCATTGCACAAAGGATCTCCTAGAAGCTTTGGATCTTGTGACTGCTCAAGCTACAAACAAGGATGTTAGTGACATATTTTGTGCTTTTGGTTAGTAAATAAAATGAGAAAAGCAAGAATATACAATTCAAGCATGCTTGGTGATCTCAAACCACTCATAAGAGATATCCCACCTGTAACACCCCGATAAAAAATAAGATAATTATTTAATTTAAGTTAATATTATATTTATTAATTTAATTAAATAATTTGGAATATTATTGGATTATTATTATTATTATTATTGGATTTAGTATTGGAATATATATAAGTTGGAAATAAGAAAAAGAGTTCCATTTTTGGTAAAAAGAGTTTTCACGTGAAAACAGAGAAGCGGCTCAAAAAGAGGAAAAGGGCAAAGAGGCAGAGCAAGAGGAAGAAGGTTGGAGAAGAGAAGAGCTTGAGGCTAAAGGATTGCCGGATTAACTCAGGTAAGGGGGGTTTTATCGTCGTTTAATGGGTATTATGGGTTAACATGTAATGGGTAGTGATGAACCGTTGATTTGACCCTAATTGGGATGTTGAATGCTGAAAAATTGTGTTGGATAAGTTGTGTTAAAGCTGTAATTGAATCTGTATTTGTGTGAGTTGCGATTTCCCGAACGTATAGCTTTTTACGGAATCGGAATCGGAGGTCCGGAAGTCCTCCAACGGCGGAAAATGCGGAGAATTCTGCATTCTGCTTCGTGTTAGCGCAGGAACAGCTTTCTGTCTTGCGTTAACCGGTTAACCCAGGGTGTTAACCGGTTAACACTGCTAGGAATTGTGAGGTATTGCTGTTTTGCTTGCGTTAACCGGTTAACCCAGGGCGTTAACCGGTTAACACTGTTGTGAGTTGTGAAAATATTGCTGTTCTGTCTGCGTTAACCGGTTAACCCAGGGCGTTAACCGGTTAACACTGTTGAGTTTTGCCAGAAAGCGTGTCCTGTGTTGCGTTAACCGGTTAACCCAGGGCGTTAACCGGTTAACACTGTTGGAAAAGTGAAAAATTAATATTTGAATAATGTGTGCATAATTGGTGTTTGGCCTATATGGGCGTATGATGTAATAGGGATTAATTCCCGCTGTTTTGAGCAGTATAGGTATTAGTGGAGTGTGCTAATACTGTGATTAATTATTTGACATGATATGATGTTTTGATACGTGTGTTGATGAAGCTATGATGGTATGCATAATGCTGTGAATGTATATGTTATGTATGCAATTGTGAATGGACTGTTTATGGCTTAGAGTGTGAGCATATGTCCATTGTGGATTATTGTTGATGATTTTGCATTGCTAGGTGATTTAGCATGCATATTGTGGCCTTTATGGTGGTAGCTAATTCCCATGGTGAGGAATTAGTGAGTAAATCATTATGGATTGTTGTTGATGTTTGCATGCTAAGTGATTAGCGTGCATAGCATAGCCCTTGGGGTGGTAGCTAATTCCCATGGTGAGGAATTAGTGAGTGAGTCACTAGGTCTCAAATGAGTGGGACTAGTGGGCTTGGTAGCCGTATCTGGATTTGATCGGTGAGGTTGAACTATATGTTCACGACTAGTCGGTACCGCATGCATGGAGTCTCATTGCATAATGTATGTATGGCGTATAATATGAATGGATGTATTCCAATATTATATGTGTGTTTGTGTTGGCATTGAGTATGAGTATGAATTGTGTTGGTATTGAGTATGATATTTGAGTTGATGTGCCGTTACTGAATGTGTGATATGATTAGGGTGATTAATGTGTTATTTACTTAGCATTACATGATATTTTATAATGCTTTTTATATCGATTGAGGAACTCACCCTTACAACTATTTTTCAGGTAACGAGCAGTGATTGAGTAGAAGCTAGTGCTTGAAGTCTAGTGTAGTCTCCTTAGTGGGTCATGCTCTGATAGATGTAACATCGGGACAGGATGTTTTACCTTGTTGAATAATTTTACATGTAATGTGTTACATGTTTTGCATGATTGATTTGATTTCTATTCGCTGCGTATTGTGCAAATGCTTTATGTTTTGAATTAATAAAAGAGCATGACAGTTATTATGGTGAAATGTGTGTAGTGTTTGTGTGACACCCTTAATTGCACCTTTACTCTGATGTATATATTGTTGTTTTAATTAAATATTTGGGGTAATTAAGAAGGGTGTTACATTAGTGGTATCAGAGCATAGTCGGTCGAGTCGAGTCGTAATTATTCTGTTTCCCTGTACGTGATAGGTGTTGTGTAACCCTATCAGTACTTATTGTTTTAGCTTATTGGGTTTTCAGAATAGAGATGGCTGGAAGAGGTAGAGACGATGCTGCGATTGCTGAGGCTCTGGGTATGCTAGCTGGAGTACTTGGAGGGAATCCGAATGTTGTGGGAATGGGAGCTGCTCGTCAACTGAGTGAGTTCTAGAAGAACAATCCTCCAATGTTCAAGGGAGCATACGATCCCGATGGTGCTCAGAAGTGGTTGAAGGAGATCGAGAGAATCTTCCGAGTGACAGAGTGTGCCGATAACCAGAAGGTCAGGTTCGGTACGCATATGCTGTCAGAAGAAGCAGATGATTGGTGGGTTGCTACCCGCACTGAGTTGGAATCTGCTGGGAATGCTGAGATCACTTGGGCTGTGTTCAGAGAGAGATTCCTGAGGAAGTATTTTCCAGAGGATGTTAGAGGAAAGAAAGAGATAGAGTTCTTAGAATTGAAGCAGGGCAATCGGTCTGTTACTGAGTATGCTGCTAAGTTCACAGAGCTGTCGAAGTATTACACTCCCTATGATGAGGCTACTGGGGAATTCTCGAAATGTGTGAAGTTTGAGAACAGGTTACGTCCCGAGATTAAGCAGGCTATTGGGTATCAACGGATTAGAGTGTTTTCTGATTTGGTTGACTGTTGCAGGATTTTTGAACAGGATACCAAAGCCAGAGCGGAGAGCTATCAGCAGAGGGTTGATAGGAAAGGCAAGAATCAGAATGATCGTGGGAAACCGTATGCAGCTGGCAAAGGTTTCCAGAGACAGAGTGGGATGAAGAGGCCTAGTGGGGGAGACTCCAGTGCCCCTGCTAAGTGTTTCAGGTGTGGTCAGGCTGGACATCGTATCCATGAGTGTACCAGTAATGAGAAGAAGTGTTTCAAGTGTGGAAAAGGTGGTCATTTGGCTGCAGAGTGTCGGTTGAAGACTGTGACTTGTTTCAACTGTGGAGAGGAGGGTCATATCAGTCCACAGTGTCCTAAGCCGAAGAGAGAGAACCAGTCGGGAGGCAAGGTCTTTGCTTTATCGGGTTCTGAGACTTTTGCAGATGATCGTTTGATCCGAGGTACGTGTTATATTAATGGCTTTCCTCTTGTAGCTATTATTGACACAGGTGCGACTCATTCCTTTATATCTTTGGATTGTGCTGTGAAGCTTAAGTTAGAGATATCTGAGATGCATGGAAGTATGGTGATTGATACTCCTGCGAAGGGTTCATTGACTACTACTTCAGTTTGTTTAAATTGTCCTTTGAGTATTTTTGGTAGAGACTTTGGGATGGACCTAGTGTGTCTTCCACTAGTGCAGATTGATGTTATCTTGGGTATGAACTGGTTGGTGTTTAACCGAGTTTATATCAACTGTTTTGATAAGACTGTGATCTTTCCTGAGATTGAGGAAGGAAAGAGTTTGTTTCTATCAGCAAGGCAGGTGAATGAGGCAGTAGCAGATGGGGCAGAGTTGTTTATGCTATTAGCGACTTTGGAGGCTAAAGATAAACTTGTGATTCGCAATCTAGCCGTGGTGTGTGATTTTCCTGATGTGTTTCCTGAAGAAGTGAATGAATTACCGCCAGAGCGTGAAGTTGAGTTCTCGATTGATTTGGTACCTGGTACTAGGCCGATGTCGATGGCTCCGTACCGTATGTCTGCTGTTGAGTTAGCTGAATTGAAGAGTCAGTTGGAAGATCTGTTGGATAAGAAATTTATTCGTCCGAGTGTGTCACCGTGGGGTGCACCAGTGTTATTGGTTAAGAAGAAAGAAGGTACTATGAGGTTGTGTGTGGACTACAGGCAACTGAATAAAGTGACGATCAAGAATCGGTATCCTTTGCCGAGGATTGATGATTTGATGGATCAGTTGGTTGGTGCGAGTGTGTTCAGCAAAATAGATTTGAGGTCGGGATATCATCAGATACGTGTGAAAACTGAGGATATTCAGAAGACTGCTTTCAGAACAAGGTATGGACATTATGAGTATTCTGTAATGCCTTTTGGTGTGACTAATGCGCCTGGAGTATTTATGGAGTATATGAATAGGATTTTCCATCCGTACCTAGACAAGTTTGTTGTGGTGTTTATTGACGATATTTTGGTGTATTCGAAATCTGAAGAAGAGCATGTTGAACATTTGAGAGTGGTTTTGGGAGTTCTGCGGGAAAAGAAGTTATTTGCTAAACTGTCTAAGTGTGAATTTTGGTTAGAAGAGGTTAGTTTCCTTGGTCATGTGATTTCAAGAGGTGGTATTGCTGTTGATCCTTCTAAGATAGAAGCAGTATCTAAGTGGGAAGCTCCGAAGTCAGTTTCTGAGATAAGGAGTTTTCTTGGACTTGCAGGATATTATAGGAAGTTCATTGAGGGATTTTCTAAGTTGGCGTTACCGTTGACGATGTTGACTAGAAAGGGGCAAGCGTTTGTTTGGGACTCAAAATGTGAAGAAGGTTTCCAAGAGTTAAAGAGAAGGTTAACTACTGCTCCTATTCTGATATTACCGAGTTCGTCGGAATCATTTGAGGCTTTCTGTGATGCTTCATTGTTGGGTTTGGGTGGTGTGTTGATGCAGAATAAGTAGGTTATAGCTTATGCTTTGAGACAACTGAGGGTTCATGAGAGGAACTATCCGACACACGATTTAGAGTTGGCAGCTGTGGTTTTTGTTCTGAAGTTATGGAGGCATTACTTGTACGGGTCAAGATTTGAGGTTTTCAGTGACCATAAAAGTTTAAAGTATTTGTTTGATCAGAAAGAGCTGAATATGAGACAGAGGAGATGGTTAGAGTTTCTGAAGGATTATGACTTTGGTTTGAATTACCACCCGGGTAAAGCAAACGTAGTGGATGATGCATTGAGTCGGAAATCATTGCATATGTCTATGTTAATGGTTAAGGAATTGGATTTAATTGAGCAGTTTAGAGACTTGAGTTTGGTGTGTGAGAGTACTCACAATAGTGTTAAATTGGGAATGTTGAAGTTAACAAGTGGTATTCTGGATGAGATTAGAGAGAGTCAGAAATCCGATGTACTTTTGGTTGATAAGTTGACTCTAGTGAATCAAGGTCAAGGTGGTGAATTCAGAGTTGATGAGAATGGTGTTTTGAAATTTGGTAATCGGGTGTGTATTCCGGATGTTACCGAGCTTAAGAAGAGTATTCTTGAGGAAGGACATCGTAGTGGCCTGAGTATTCATCCTGGGGCTACGAAGATGTATCATGATTTGAAAAAGTTATTTTGGTGGCCGGGAATGAAAAGAGAAATTGCGAGTTTTGTTTATTCTTGTTTGACTTGTCAGAAGTCAAAGGTTGAGCATCAGAAGCCATCTGGGCTAATGCAACCGTTGGCTATTCCAGAGTGGAAGTGGGATAGTATTAGTATGGATTTTGTTTCTGGTTTACCGAGGACAATTAAGAATTTTGAAGCTATTTGGGTGATTGTCGACAGATTGACAAAATCGGCTCATTTCATTCCGATCAGAATGGATTATCCGTTAGAGAGATTAGCTGAGTTGTATATTGAGAAGATTGTAAGTTTGCATGGTATTCCGTCGAGTATTGTTTCGGACAGAGATCCTAGATTTACATCGAAGTTCTGGGAAGGTTTGCAGAGGGCTTTGGGAACTAAGCTGAGATTGAGTTCTGCATATCATCCGCAGACTGATGGTCAGACTGAGAGGACGATTCAGTCCTTGGAAGATCTTTTGAGAGCTTGCGTTTTGGAAAAGGGAGGTGCTTGGGATTGTTATTTGCCTTTGATTGAGTTTACCTACAACAATAGTTTTCATTCGAGCATTGATATGGCACCATTTGAAGCTTTGTATGGTAGGAGATGTCGGACACCTTTATGTTGGTATGAGTCCGGCGAGAGTGATGTGGTTGGACCGGAGATTGTTCAACAAACTACGGAAAAGATTAAGATGATTCAGGAGAAGATGAGAATTGCTCAGAGTCGTCAGAAGAGTTATCACGACAAGAGGAGAAAGTCACTTGAGTTTCAAGAGGGAGATCATGTGTTTCTTCGTGTTACTCCGATAACTGGTGTTGGTCGAGCTTTGAAGTCGAAGAAGTTGACACCTCGACTTATTGGTCCTTATCAGATTTTGGAGAGGATAGGGGAGGTAGCCTATCGTATCGCTTTACCGCCGTCACTTGCGAATTTGCATGAGGTTTTTCATGTGTCTCAGTTGAGGAGGTACATTCCTGATCCGTCGCATGTAGTCCAAGTAGATGATGTACAGGTGAGAGATAACCTGACTGTTGAAACATCACCTATGAGGATCGAGGATCGAGAGTTGAAGCAGTTGCGGGGTAAAGAGATTGCTTTGGTAAAGGTAGCTTGGGGAGGACCAGCAGGTGGTAATGTGACTTGGGAACTTGAGAGTCAGATGAAGGAGTCTTATCCGGAGCTATTCGCTTGGGGTATGTTTTCGAGGACGAAAACTCTTTTAGTGGGGGAGAGTTGTAACACCCCGATAAAAATAAGATAATTATTTAATTTAAGTTAATATTATATTTATTAATTTAATTAAATAATTTGGAATATTATTGGATTATTATTATTATTATTATTGGATTTAGTATTGGAATATATATAAGTTGGAAATAAGAAAAAGAGTTCCATTTTTGGTAAAAAGAGTTTTCACGTGAAAACAGAGAAGCGGCTCAAAAAGAGGAAAAGGGCAAAGAGGCAGAGCAAGAGGAAGAAGGTTGGAGAAGAGAAGAGCTTGAGGCTAAAGGATTGCCGGATTAACTCAGGTAAGGGGGGTTTTATCGTCGTTTAATGGGTATTATGGGTTAACATGTAATGGGTGGTGATGAACCGTTGATTTGACCCTAATTGGGATGTTGAATGCTGAAAAATTGTGTTGGATAAGTTGTGTTAAAGCTGTAATTGAATCTGTATTTGTGTGAGTTGCGATTTCCCGAACGTATAGCTTTTTACGGAATCGGAATCGGAGGTCCGGAAGTCCTCCAACGGCGGAAAATGCGGAGAATTCTGCATTCTGCTTCGTGTTAGCGCAGGAACAGCTTTCTGTCTTGCGTTAACCGGTTAACCCAGGGTGTTAACCGGTTAACACTGCTAGGAATTGTGAGGTATTGCTGTTTTGCTTGCGTTAACCGGTTAACCCAGGGCGTTAACCGGTTAACACTGTTGTGAGTTGTGAAAATATTGTTGTTCTGTCTGCGTTAACCGGTTAACCCAGGGCGTTAACCGGTTAACACTGTTGAGTTTTGCCAGAAAGCGTGTCCTGTGTTGCGTTAACCGGTTAACCCAGGGCGTTAACCGGTTAACACTGTTGGAAAAGTGAAAAATTAATATTTGAATAATGTGTGCATAATTGGTGTTTGGCCTATATTGGCGTATGATGTAATAGGGATTAATTCCCGCTGTTTTGAGCAGTATAGGTATTAGTGGAGTGTGCTAATACTGTGATTAATTATTTGACATGATATGATGTTTTGATACGTGTGTTGATGAAGGTATGATGGTATGCATAATGCTATGAATGTATATGTTATGTATGCAATTGTGAATGGACTGTTTATGGCTTAGAGTGTGAGCATATGTCCATTGTGGATTATTGTTGATGATTTTGCATTTCTAGGTGATTTAGCATGCATATTGTGGCCTTTATGGTGGTAGCTAATTCCCATGGTGAGGAATTAGTGAGTAAATCATTGTGGATTGTTGTTGATGTTTGCATGCTAGGTGATTAGCGTGCATAGCATAGCCCTTGGGGTGGTAGCTAATTCCCATGGTGAGGAATTAGTGAGTGAGTCACTAGGTCTCAAATGAGTGGGACTAGTGGGCTTGGTAGCCGTATCTGGATTTGATCGGTGAGGTTGAACTATATGTTCACGACTAGTCGGTACCGCATGCATGGAGTCTCATTGCATAATGTATGTATGGCGTATAATATGAATGGATGTATTCCAATATTATACGTGTGTTTGTGTTGGCATTGAGTATGAGTATGAATTGTGTTGGTATTGAGTATGATATTTGAGTTGATGTGCCGTTACTGAATGTGTGATATGATTAGGGTGATTAATGTGTTATTTACTTAGCATTATATGATATTTTATAATGCTTTTTATATCGATTGAGGAACTCACCCTTACAACTATTTTTCAGGTAACGAGCAGTGATTGAGTAGAAGCTAGTGCTTGAAGTCTAGTGTAGTCTCCTTAGTGGGTCATGCTCTGATAGATGTAACATCGGGACGGGATGTTTTACCTTGTTGAATAATTTTACATGTAATGTGTTACATGTTTTGCATGATTGATTTGATTTCTATCCGCTGCGTATTGTGCAAATGCTTTATGTTTTGAATTAATAAAAGAGCATGACAGTTATTATGGTGAAATGTGTGTAGTGTTTGTGTGACACCCTTAATTGCACCTTTACTCTGATGTATATATTGTTGTTTTAATTAAATATTTGGGGTAATTAAGAAGGGTGTTACACCACCCAAAGGGAAGGAGCCAAGATTCTTATGATCCTTGAGGCTATGCAAATGCCATGTTATGATGCCATGAGGGATCTTAGGGCCAAAATTAGGGTCTTACAGATGCCCCTATTTAAGGTCATTCTAGCCGGAGAAGTGAAGGTTAAAATCTTCGTCTCGACGAGGTAGAATGGGCTTAAATAATAACAAAGAGATGAATTTTGGTCCCTAAGAGACCTCATGATGCAAATGTATGTATGCAAAAGGGGAGTACTTTGTGGGGATATGTGTCCACAAAGAAGAAAAGAAATCCGGAGAAACCGACAATCCATATGAGTAATTCACTCCATGGGACAGAGACTCTGGGACTCTTATGGGGATAAGAAAGGAGATAAATTGCGTGAGCAGGTCACGACTTGAGATTTACTGAGAGACACGAGAGATATTCCATGAAAATAAATCAATGGAAGGACTCGAGCTGACTCAAAGAGGCATGTATTGGGGAATATGCCAATACAGCGGAATTATCCATAAAGGATACTTCGGATAAAAATCTGGACTCAGATGGGGAAAAATTCACTAAGGGACTTCACTGGGGAAAGCCCAAACAGGACTCATCTGAGGAAACAACAGGACGAGGTATTACCGCTTACTGGGTAATAAGCTCAAAGAGACATGTGATCGAAACACCGGTATGAGGGTGGAAGGACAACATGCTCGGGGAGAATGAATATCTAAGACCGGTATAAGGGTGAGATATATCAAACATCCGAAATCATCTGAGGAAAACCTAGAAAGGTATATTTCAACTCAGGAAAATCTGACTCCAGAGGGGACAAAAGTCATAATAGGGAGCAGAAGGGAAGGAACACCAGGGATACCGGTTACTGGGCATATAATAGGTGACCAACCAAGGCATGAATTGGGGAATATTTCCGAGACACTCATCATCCATAAGAGGACTAAAAAGCAAACTTGATTACAGGATGGACATTCGATTCCACAAAGGGGATACGAATCTTACTCGACTGGGGAAGAATAAAGACTTCGACTGAATAGCGTATGAGATGTATTATCTATTAACGTCAGAATGTAGATAATATACTCGCATGGAAGATTATCCACAACCGGTCTCTATAAATAGAACCCCTTGGGTAGAAGCATTGTCACTCCAATCCACTCAGACAGAAATTCAAGTAGAGACTTGGAATTTTGTTTCCCTCTTTCTCTCACTCAAAGCCTTCATTCATAACAGCTAGCACTGCGATTGAAGGAATCCGTTCGTGTGGACTGAGTAGAGATGTTGTCATCGTTCAACGTTCGTGATCGCCCCGTGGATCTGTATCAAAGGTTTTGATCATTATCAGAGATCTGCACCAAAGGTTTGAATCACCACAAGAGGTAACGATTCTATCACTGATCATGCCCATTCGTAAGGATCACTAAATGGAGAAATTTTTAAATTCCGCTGCGCCTTGGATGGCAATTCTCCTACAGTGGTATCAGAGCCACTTACGAAACCATGAATCTGATATTTGTTTTTGTTCTGTAATAATATGATTAAAACAGAATGAATCAAAGGTTAAATTGAGATCGATCAAGTTACATATATGTGATATATGTGATCATGATGCAAAATACATTATATATGATATAGTGTTCTCGTTTCGTTCATTCAAACCCTCGATGATTGTTTTCCTTTGAGCGATCAATGGTCGTTTGCTTCTTGATCCGACATTAGTATGGTGAAGCAATGACGTGTTGATCAATCATACTGAATTAACAATCGAGATGTGTTTGACGGTCTGAAATTGGTGCATCAGGGTTAGTGACGGCACAAGGGTTGTGTTGTCAGAGAGTTATGCGATTGGGGTTTGAACGCACAAGAGTTGTGCTTCCTAAACACTTTTTGGAACAGTGTTAACCGGTTAACGCGTATGGTTAACCGGTTAACGCAATGCGAAATTAAAATTTTAAGTTTTCAAACAGTGTTAACCGGTTAACGCATTTGGTTAACCGGTTAACGCAAGGCGGAAAACAGTTTTCCAAGACATTTTCAAACAGTGTTAACCGGTTAACGCATATGGTTAACCGGTTAACGCAAGGCAGAAAACAATTTTTTCAGATTTCAAAACAGTGTTAACCGGTTAACGCATATGGTTAACCGGTTAACGCAAGGAAATTTTCACCCATTCGGCTAACTCAGTGCTTTAAAAGTGTCAAGTGTTGATACGAAAAGCGACATCGATTTTAAATGAATTGTTCATTAAAATGTGATGATCGATCGTCGAAATTTAATTTGATTTTAATTAATTAAAGGAATTAATAATAATAATAATAATAATAATAAAGTGTTTAGTATTGCCTCGTGGTGATCGGTTATGGCCTTAGTTTTCCTTTGTTTTGTTTTGGGTTTTTTAAAATACGACCTGCGTGTCGTGCCTCTCTCTTAATCTCCCAAATGTAACTTCTTTTCTCATCTCACTCCCTCGTATGTAAAATGAGTTTCTTTCATGTAATGTAATGATATGAAGAAAGCAAAGAAGTCAGTGCCAAAGGAGGACAACCTTGAAGATCTTGCTTGGAGAAGCTTAGATCGTTGTAGGTTAGCTTAGGTTCTCTCATTGGCTTGGGAGAACAATTGCGCTAGGGGCCATAACTGTTTCATTTTGTTTGTATGTATGTTGATGCATATGAATGTATGTTGATACATGTGAGAGACGGTTTATATGATAAACAAGCCGGTGAGATCAGAAAAAATTGCAATTCCCTCAAAATAAATATTAAGTTTATGCTTTCCAAGTTTTAACACTCATCAAGACTAGTATTGGATAATGTAGGTTTCGCCTACGCAAGGTGCATGATCTATATATTAGTAAGGTGCGATGGGATAATTGTAATATCCAACTGTTAAAACAATGGGTCAAACTTAACTAAAAAAATTATAATAAGATTATATATGTTTAGAAGCAAGAGTTGGGAATAATCCATATGATGGATTAGAATAAGGAGTTATTCACCCAACTGAAATTTTCGAGAGTTGTATGAGATACAATTGGAAGGAGTTCCTACCTAAAATAACCTAGTTTTGTGTAATCCGCCTACGCGGACTTAGAACGAAGTGAAATATGGATCTCGACCCACTAGAAAATCTTCCAACGGGATTTTCCGAATCAGATGATGAGGGTCATTTGTTTTGAATAAAATAGTGGGAGCATGTTTAATTAAAGGCCTAATTAAATATGTCAATGATACTTATATTTTCATTAATCCTTGTGTAGATTACCATGACAACAAACACCTCTAACAACATATTGCGATCAAACCTTGACAAGGAAAAATTGCCTGGGACAAATTTTCTGGATTGGTACCGAGACATGAGGATTGTCCTCAAACATGATAAAGGGAAAGGCAAGGAAGTTGCCAAACCCAAACCCACTAGTGCTGCTTTGAAGCCTAGTGGAAGCATAGAAAAGGAAGGCACCTGCTTCCATTGCGGTAAGACCGCACACTGGAAGAGGAACTGCCCAAAGTACCTGGAAGATAGGAAGAATGGAGTAGAGACTCCAACTTCAGGTATTTTTGTTATTGAAATTAATTTATCTACTTCTGCATCATGGGTATTAGATACTGGATGCGGTTCTCACATTTGTACAAATGTGCAAGAACTAAAAAGGAGTAGAAAATTGGCAAAAGGTGAAGTCGACCTACGAGTTGGTAATGGAGCAAAGGTTGCTGCCTTAGCCGTAGGAACTTATGAATTGACTTTACCTAGTGGTTTGATAATTCAGTTAGAGAACTATTATTATGTACCAGCAATTAGCAGGAATATTATTTCCGTTTCTTGTTTGGACAAGTTCGGTTTTTCATTCATAATAAAGAACAATTGTTGCTCAATTTATTTGAATGATGTATTCTATGCAACTGCACAAATGAACAATGGACTATATGTCATTGATCTTGAAATGCCTATTTATAACATTAATACTAAAAGGATGAAACCTAATGAGTTAAATCCAACTTACCTTTGGCATTGTCGATTAGGCCACATAAATGAGAAACGCATTTCCAAACTCCATAAAGATGGACTGTTGGACTCTTTTGATTATGAATCATATGAGACATGCAGATCTTGTTTAATTGGAAAGATGACAAAGTCTCCATTCACAGGAAAAGGAGAAAGACCTAATGATCTTTTGGCCCTCATACATACTGATGTATGTGGTCCACTGAACATATCAGCCAGAGGAGGTTTTAAGTACTTCATCACATTCACTGATGATTTCAGTAGATATGGTTATATGTATTTAATGAAACACAAATCAGAGTCCTTTGAAAAGTTCAAAGAATTCAAGAATGAAGTACAAAACCAACTAGGTAAGAATATTAAAGCTCTTCGATCAGATCGAGGTGGTGAATATTTAAGCCTAGAGTTTGATGACCATCTGAAAGAGTGTGGGATCCTATCCCAACTCACTCCTCCTGGAACACCCCCAATGGACTGGTGTGTCTGAGAGAAGAAATCGAACCCTGTTGGACATGGTCCGATCCATGATGAGTCAAGCCGATCTTCCAAACTCCTTTTGGGGACATGCGCTGTTGACCGCAGCTTACACACTTAACCGTGTTCCATCCAAAAAGGTTGATAAGACACCATATGAGATATGGAGTGGTAAGAGACCACATATGTCTTACATGAAGATTTGGGGTTGCGAAGTTTATGTGAAACGACAAATTTCAACTAAGCTTGAGCCCAAATCTGACCAATGCTTATTTGTGGGATATCCTAAAGAAACAAGAGGATATTACTTCTACAATCCTTCTGAGGGCAAAGTGTTTGTCGCTCGAACTGGAGTTTTCCTAGAAAAGGATTTTATTTCCAAAGGAACCAGTGGGAGGAAAGTAGAGCTTGAAGAAATTCAAGAATCACAAAGCATCGATACACCTATGGAGGAATTAGAGCAGGAAACACAAATAGTTGTGGAAGAGCAACCTGCTCAAGTATAACAAGACCAGCCTAGGTAAGGCAGGATACGTCACCTACCTGAGAGATATGGATATCTCATAACAGATCAAGGTGATGTATTACTCATGGATCAAGATGAGCCTGTGACCTACCAAGAGGCCATAACTGGTCCCGAGTCTGAGAAGTGGCTAGAGGCCATGAAATCCGAAATAGATTCCATGTACACTAACCAAGTTTGGAACTTGGTAGAGCCTCCTGTAGGAGTTAAACCTATAGGATGCAAGTGGGTCTTCAAAAAGAAGACTGACATGGATGGTAAGGTACATACCTATAAAGCAAGACTGGTTGCAAAAGGATATAAACGAATTCATGGGGTTGACTATGATGAAACCTTTTCACCAGTTGCAATGCTTAAATCTGTTCGGATTTTACTTGCTATTGTTGCATATCATGATTATGAAATATGGCAGATGGATGTCAAAACTGCTTTCCTTAACGGGAATGTTCTTGAGGATGTGTACATGACACAGCCTGAAGGATTTGACATACCAGAAGAAGCCCGTAAGATATGTAAGCTACAAAGATCAATCTATGGGTTGAAGCAAGCTTCCAGAAGCTGGAATCTTCGTTTTGATGAAACGGTAAAACAATATGGATTCATCAAGAATGAAGATGAGCCTTGTGTCTACAAGAAGGTTAGTGGGAGCATGATCGTGTTCCTGGTGTTATATGTAGATGACATATTACTCATTGGAAACGATATCCCTACCCTACAACAAGTAAAGACTTGGTTGGGGAAATGCTTTTCTATGAAGGACCTAGGTGAAGTAGCCTATATATTAGGAATCAGAATCTATAGAGATAGATCACAAAAACTGCTTGGCCTAAGTCAGAGTACATACATAGACAAAGTGTTGAGACACTTTCATATGCATGATTCCAAGAAAGGATTCATACCTATGCAACATGGCTTGTGTCTGTCAAAAGCACAATCCCCTTCAACTAAGGAAGAAAGGGAACGCATGAATGAGACTTCATATGCATCTGCAATAGGATCTATCATGTATGCCATGTTATGTACTCGACCAGATGTCTCGTATGATTTAAGTGCAACAAGTAGGTACCAATCTGATCCTGGTGATGCCCATTGGGTAGCTGTTAAGAATATCCTTAAGTACTTGAGAAGGACTAAGGAATCATTCTTGATATATGGAGGTCAGGAAGAGTTGGCTGTAATTGGTTACACTGATGCTAGCTTCCAGACAGATAAGGATGACTTTAGATCGCAATCTGGTTATGTGTTTTGCTTGAACGGTGGCGCTGTGAGCTGGAAAAGTTCAAAGCAAGATACAATTGCTGATTCTATGACCGAGGCCGAGTATATTGCTGCCTCAAGTGCAACAAAGGAAACTGTTTGGATCAGGAAGTTCATTAGTGAACTTGGAATAGTCCCTAGCATTGTGGATCCCATTGGTCTCTATTGTGATAACAATGGTGCTATCGCACAAGCTAAGGAGCCTAGATCTCACCAACGATCCAAACACATACTTAGGCGTTATCATCTCATTCGAGAGATAATAGATAGAGGAGATGTGAAAATATGTAAAGTACCTACACTAGACAATATAGCTGGCCCACTGACAAAGCCTCTTGCGCAGCAGAAGCATGATGGCCATACTAGATCAATGGGCATATGGGGTATGTTTGATTGGCTCTAGTGCTAGTGGGAGATTGTTGGTGTAAGCCCTAGAGGCCAATACTTTTGGTACTTGTATCGAATTATTTATTAATAATAAAAGGCATTTTCTTTATTATGGTTGATTAATAAAGTCCCTGGAATAGATAGTCCGTTTAATGTATTAAGTGTGACTTAATCGTGAGAACACATTAAACATAAGGACATTGTTCTTAAAGTATCCGTAGTCGAGCTTTAATGTGAAGTGGGATAACATTAAAGCATTAAGACTATTATGTTTGTAGACTGATGATCACATCTCATGGATCATGGATAAAGAGTTATCAAGTCTTAAACATAGGTATGAATATTAGGAGTAATATTTATACCGGATTGACCCGCTATGAGAATACTATATAGAAAGTTATGCAAAGTGTCATAAGTTATTCTCATGGTGATAATAGTGTATACCACTCTTCGACCTGAAACCACTATGGATCCTAGATGTAGAGTTGAGTGCTTTATTACTGATCCAACGTTATCCGTAACTGGATGACCATAAAGACAGTTGATGAGTACTCCACGAAGCATGCTGAGGGACATGAGTGTCCTAGATGGAATTTGCCAATCCTGCGTAACAGGATAAATGTCTATGGGCCCAATATTGAACTGGACAAGGGTGACACGGTCTATACCTTGTGTTCAATATAGACATAAGGGCAAAGGGGTAATTATACACATAATTATTATCACAGGAGGTTTTGTCAGATCACATGACATTTTTGTGACTTGGGTAGCAGTGATGTGTTGTTAGATATCGCTCACTGTTTATTATGTTAAATGCGTGATTTAATATAATTGCCAACGTCGCGAAAACCTATAGGGTCACACACAAAGGACGGATTGATAAGAGATAGAGTAACTAAGGAACACCGTAAGGTACGGTGCACTTAAGTGGGAGACGAAATATGGTAAGGTACCAAATACTTAAGTGATTTTGGGCATATTATAAGATATGGGCCAAAATACACTTAAGTGGGCTTTTTAGCTTGAAGCCCACACAAGTGGTTCTATAAATAGAACCCCTTGTGTAGAAGCATTGTCACTCCAATCCACTCAGACAGAAATTCAAGTAGAGACTTGGAATTTTGTTTCCCTCTTTCTCTCACTCAAAGCCTTCATTCATAACAGCTAGCACTGCGATTGAAGGAATCCGTTCGTGTGGACTGAGTAGAGACGTTGTCATCGTTCAACGTTCGTGATCGCCCCGTGGATCTGTATCAAAGGTTTTGATCATTATCAGAGATCTGCACCAAAGGTTTGAATCGCCACAAGAGGTAACGATTCTATCACTGATCATGCCCATTCGTAAGGATCACTAAATGGAGAAAATTTTAAATTCCGCTGCGCCTTGGATGGCAATTCTCCTACATATTTCCGAGACACTCATCATCCATAAGAGAGCTAAAAAGCAAACTCGATTACAGGATGGACATTCGATTCCACAAAGGGGATACGAATCTTACTCGACTGGGGAAGAATAAAGACTTCGACTGAATAGCGCATGAGATGTATTATCTATTACCGTCATAACGTAGATAATATACTCGCATGGAAGATTATCCACAACCGGTTACTGGGTTAATAAAGGATAGATCGACCGAAAGAAAAGGGGCATCAGGATACCAAAAACTAGGTATAAAATGATGACCGAAACAAAGGAGAAACAATCATTACCGACAATCGGCAAATGAAAGATGACCCGCTGGGGATACATTGACAAAGGCAACAATCCAGAAGACATATCACCGGTTACTGGGAGATATGCTCAAAAAAAGGGGGGGTGAAGGAATATCAATACCAAATATTGGATAAAGATAGTCGTCTAGGGGGGATTACATCTACCAGATACTGGGTAGAAAACCACGGAAGAGTAACCGTCATCAGTTAGGATGAACAAAAACAAGGTTACCTCTGTAAGGGGATAGAAATAGGGTTTACAACTACCGGTATAAGGGTAGAAAACCACAGACTCCGTCGTGGTAAAGATGGATAATTACTGGTTACTGAGCAATCATTCATCTGAAATACAGGGAATTGCAGGAAAAAAGACACGAGAAGCCAATCTAAGATCAAACTAGAGAGGCACGATGAAACAAGACTTGTCCCTATGAGGATGTAACTCAATGGGGAATTCCATCCCAATATATGTGTTGGGAGGAAACAGAAACAACCATCATCCACGAGGACATAACTCGGTGGGGAATATGGAAGAGAGGATAAACACTTTCTGCTTATGGGGATGACTCTACATGGAGAGATTAAACACAAACATCTGCTTGGGGAATATATTATCAACCAGCAGGGGATAACAAACAAAGATATATGGCAAGGAATGCAACATGAATATCTGAATGTTAAAATTAGGCATATATGTGGCTGAAGCAACCATGCTGAGATCGGGTAGAAACTCGGAACTGTAGAATAGCAACTGTGACTTGATAGGAATTCTGAGAAAACAGGCAATCTCCTCCAAAGTAGGGACCAAGATATAGTCCCGGAATGTGAAACACCTCAATGGAGGGTCATAGAACTGCAGCAATGTGAAGAGAGCATCATGTTGATCTTTGGAGAGAACCGTGACGAAACTTAGAATCAAACCGTAATCCTTCCGGAATCTTTCTAGAGACTCATGATCCATTAACTTCATCAGTTGTTGAATAGGATCCAAGCAAACCATAAGAAACTTGTAGGCGACGTGTCTCTTTCTGCCTATATCCATCTTAAGAGAACCAGAAAACCCCGACTAGAATCAAGAAGAAGATGTAAACCCCTAGAAATAGATAAACATGTATTAAATGATATGAATGCAAAATGATGTGATGTAATGCAGTGACATGGAAATCAGGATTGCTGTATCTGCTTGAACAACTGTCGAGTTGCACTGTTTGAAGAGACACCCACTGAGGAATATAACACGAAATCAAAGCTCTGCTCCAGAAAACCGGGTTGGTTGAAGGTCAAGGTTTCCTGAATTTAGCCTGCCCCTCACTGGTAGGTTCTAAGAACAGAAGTTTGTCAGCTTCAGCCCTTCAGTCGAATAATACGTTTACCACTGAAGGTTTAGCATTATTACGAAACAAAAGACCTCCACTGACTCCCCTCAACAGGACATCCTAAAAGCAAGTTCCCAGCCTCGGGGTCCTCGGATTGAGCAGCGAGAATGCGCCCACCAGAGCTAACATAATCACGTCTCGGAGGAGAGGCCTCGACTGAGTTCTCGGGAAATGGTCACCAGAGTCGACGATTTCTAGAGGAACATCTGTCGTTATGGAACATCCATAGGACAGAATATATCAAAAAGAAACCTCGTCTGGGTGTGGGTCTTCATGAACAACTTAACGTAGCAACATGCCACGCAAGCCTCATGACTATCCACTCTAAAACCTGTGTGTACGCTCAAGCCTGGGTATTGGGCTTATCTCTCATAAAACATCCCACCCCAACAAACAATCAAACCACAGAACCCACAGATACAGCAAACATATGTACATGAATGCAATAAGGTAAAACAGGTAAATAAATAACTGTACAAAAGAAATAAACACCCAACAAACAAGGAACCTACAAAATCTAGGAGGGACTCACTTAGGGAAACCGGGTCCCCAGCAGAGTCGCCAGCTGCCGCAACCTAAAAAAGAAAGAATGCGAAAAAATAACCGGCGAGAAAAGAATAGACAGAAGAGTCGCCACTGTGCGTTATTTATCCCAAAGGAGGGAAAGGAAACACTCGAAGAAAACCTGAAGAAAAAGGAAAAGAAAAGACAAGGTCTCGCAACCAAATCTTGGGTTCGGGAGTCGATTATGCGAAGGGAAGGTATTAGCACCCCTACGCATCCGTAGTACTCTACGGGATCCACTCTTGTTGTTCTTGTCTAAAGGGTGTGTGTTTATCTAAGGTACTATTTACTAAAAGAAAGGGGTCAAAAGAAAATGACTCGCACGGATGTCGCATCCACTACATACGTATCTCATCTGAATATGAGAATCAGAGTCTTCGTAGCTCGGCTACCTATGGATTAAAGAGAAGTGTCCTCGCTAAGACATCGCGTCTTATGCCTACGTATCTCATCTGGAATGAGAATCAGAGCAAAACGTAGTTCAGCTAACTACGGGAACAAGGGTCTCGATTGCAACTAGGGCAAGAGAAAGGGAAGGTCTCTATCGCAACGAGGGCGAGAGAAAAGAATCGCAACAAGGGCGAAAACAAACAAGGATTAGTTGTTAGTTGTCAGTCAAAACTCGGCAAGACATCGCATCTCGTGTCTACGTATCTCATCTGAACATGAGAATCAGAGTTGTCGTAGTTCGACTACATAGGGGTTAAGGATTGCCATCTGAACATGGACTTACAAAGGAGGACACCAGTTGTGTCAAAGGAAAGTGGGCAATGTGTTCAACATCCTAGCAGTAGGTGCCGCAGCTTGCTGAATCGAGTCTTAGGCAGTTACCTCTTTGCAATAGAACGGAGTGACATGCCACAGGATCGGGGACGCACGGAAGGTCTAAAAAATGGGGAAGCTCTGCCCTAGAGTTGTCATGCAATATGGACCTATGTGTTAGGATGTACAAAGGGAGTATCTACCTAATGTTAGCATGCAAAGAATAAGGGAATTCTACCTATGTTATCATGCAAAAGAATAAGGGAATTCTACCTATGTTATCATACAAAGGGTTCTACCTAATGGGTGCTACCTAAACGAAACAAGAGTTGACGGATGGAGCAAAGAAAGGAGTCACGGATAAGGGTAGATGGCAATGCCGGAAGCAATCGACTTACAGGTAGATGGCGATGCATGAAGTAATCGACTTACAAGAGAAATGGCGATGCATGAAGCAATCGACTTACAAAATGAAGGACGAATACGTGCTGGTTCTGTTAAGTTTTGAAAATGATTACTCGACGTTGGATCGAGCATTTGATCTTGTTTTGAAATGGTTATCGGATGTTCGTTTTAGTTCTTATATTAACAGATGAATAAAGAATGAAAGAATAAACATTATACACTTCATGGGAGAGGGGTACATTTGTTATGAATGGGGATTGTTCGTGGCAATCAAACAATAAAATATATGCCTCATACATCATACAAGTAGGCCACAATTATCAAACAATCAGATAAGCAATCAAGTATATGATCAAATCAAAGAATTAAAGAATGAAATAATGAAGCATTAGACAATGCATGAGAAGTATAAACATGTTAAACAATTAAACGATAGAAGCATGGATGAAAGAAATAAGTATAAAAAATATCAGATGAATCAGACAGGTGAAACTATGCACACAAAGAATCACTGAATAATTTAATCGGGAAATGATGCAAGGATCAAATAAAATCAAGATGAAAGGCCTCTAATACATGGCATAGGATATGAACAAGGGAGGATCAAAAGATCTCTTCAATTGCCCTAAGCAATCCCTAAGTCAAACATCAATCATAGAAAAGTCAACCGAAAAGTCAAGTCAACTTAAAAATTATCAAATAAATAGTAAATTAATCAATAAAATCATGAAAAATTAAACTAAGTAAGGTGGGGTCAGGACATCATCATCCCCAAAAATATTTTTAAAATAATGAGAATTAGTGTATAAATTAATTGAAATAAAACAGAAGTCAAATGAAAAGTTAACCAAACAAACTAGGTCAAAAATAAATCCAAAATAAATTGAAAATGAGAAATAAAATCCCAAGAAAAGGTCAGGTTGACCATGGGACATTGGTCAACCCTCATCCCAAAAATCAGAACCTAAAAATTATTTTAAGTCATGAAAATAAAAATCACAAAAAAAAGTATGCTAAAATGAACTATTTAGAATAAATAATTGAAATAAAATATTAACATTAAATAAATATGAAAATAAAAATTAAATAAAATTAAATAAAACATTAAGAAATATGAAAAGTATTTTTTTATTTTTATGAATAAATAAAATATTTTTAAGAATTAAAAACAAAACAGCAAAATAAAATAAGAATAAAAAATGAGAAATGAAAATGAATAGAATAATGGTGATGGGCCAGGCATGTGGGAGGTGTGGATAGCGCGTGAGAGAAAGGCCCACAACCCACATGAAATAAATCTGAGCGTGACATTAAATTAAAGCAACGTTTTATTTTTTTAAAAAATGCATGTGAACATTCATATCAACTGGTCAGGGGTTCACTTAAGTCACAAGATGACAAAATAACGGTGGATGGCCAGGATTGGAAGATAGGCGTGCGATCTAGCGGTCTGCAGAGTGATACATATTATCTTTTTCACCCAACCAAAGCCCTAACGACATGCATAGTAGAAACACGATAATCATGCAGCGATTTCCTCCATTTTCAACAACAAAATGCAACTAACTTAGTGCACCAAATGGCATGGTATAAAAAGCAAAGTTCAAGTATGCAATAAGAGGTTCATCATGGTGTTTTGTTTTGGATAAAATAATGGCCTTAGCATGAAGAAAAGTGGACAACAAGGCGAGCATATGAACACGGATACCACAGAATTTTAACAGCATAAACTCAAGCTTAATAACAATGTCTCATGGTGAGGGCTTCATAGGCAAGCATGGCATATTGTTAACATGGGAAACAACATAAAGCAAGCATGTAAACATGATGAACAAGCATGGAATGAGCATGGAAAATATGATGAGCAAGCATGAATATGGCCATGGAAGAGAGTGATAAAATGTTTACCTAGTGGATGCAAGGTTCACTGCCTCTTGGTATTGGAGGAATGGAAGAAGAAAGGAGCTGCTCTTGGTGCTTTAATGCTTTAGCTTGAGAAATGGAAAATGAAATGAAAACCAAACTTGCCTTTGCTTGCCTTGCTCTAAAGTTTTGCAGCCACCCTCTTCAGATTAGGGTTTATGTGCCTTAAATATGTTGGATTTGAAGTGTCTAATGAGCTTGCCAATGTTTGTTTGTTTATGTGCAATATTTTACAAAAGGTGAGGTGGTGAAAGCAAGCTCTAATTATGGAAAAACTTAAGTGGGTGGACAACAAAAGTACATGACCAAATGAGGAAAAGCATGTGGCTGGTCGATTTTATGGTCTGGCTGCAGCAGGGCATGGCTTGAAAATAAGTTCAAGAGGGTGACTTTAGGACTATGTATCTGGATGAATACATGACCAAATGACAAGGCAATGCAAACAGTAGGAAGAGTACATGGAGCTTAACATATTTCATGTTGAACACAAGTTGAAATGATGAGTGGAAAGAGGTGAAAAATGGCCATAAAATCGTGTCTCATCATCTGCAAAATGGTTGGGCCAGTTTTGCCTAAATGCTGCCTAGAAATTCAGTTCATGATGCCAACTTTAGATGAGTGCATCTCTCAAACCAATGATCCAAATGGGATGATTACAAAAGTATGTGAAAGAGGACATGGCAAGGTACAATTGTAATGAAGAAATTATTTTCAAAAGATGCCTTGAAATGCAAGAAATCTGGCCAAGAAGTCTTGACAAATTTTGCAGGTTTTGGACTTAGAAAATTTTCTAAGTGTCCTAATATAATGTCTCACTTTGACCAAGCATAACTTTCTCAATTTTAATCCAAATGGAGCAAACTTTATATGTCTAGAAAGCTTGGAACAAGAGGAACAACTTTAATGTGGGAGAAATTTTCAAATGGAGCTTGAATCTTGATTGAAAATGGGCTTAAAGTGGGTGCAACAATCATGAAAACTTGCCCTAAATGGAAAGTCAACTATTTCCAAATTTAGTAACTTTTCCAATTCCTGATTAAATGATGAATCTGTGATCCACCCTTGATCAAATTTCACATGTAGGATCCCTTAGGCATGTATTTTGAGATTCCACCCTCAAAATGTCAAGAGTTGACTTTTCTGGCCCCACAGTTGACTTTTCCCAAACTGTTTGATTCCCGATTCCATTGATCAATTGAAGCACCTCTGGCTCAAATAAAGAGATAATTTTTTGTATGTAGACCCTTGTAGACATATGGAGGGCCATGGAAAAGAGTTTCACCCAAAGAATCAAAAATAAACTGATTTTATACCAAACCCTAGTTTTAGGGCAAAAATGATCAAGAACTGATTGCACTGATTGCCAATAGGTCTTTCTGAGATAATTGTGAATCTTCCTAGGCCAAGATGCCTTTCTAATCATGACATGAATGAGCCCCCTTTACTTCCAACCAAACATTGCCTGTTGCAGGTAGCCATGAAACCCTAATTTCTGATTAAATCCAGATGCACACTCTGGGAGCTCTGAATCTTTCACTGATGAACTGAGAACCACAATAAGATACTTGGACCACCTTGAGACCCTTGAGACTTGTATACTTGGAGAATGAAGTCCAATTCTCAATCTTGCCTTGTGTGGGCTCCTTCTGTTAAGGAGTGATCAATCAAACCCTGATTTCCCAAGTCACTGATGCAGTATGCAATGAGTATGACCTAGTATGATGCTAATGAAATGTAAGACACAATCCCATGCTTCCAAGAAAAATGAAGGGTAAATTTTGGGGTATTACAACAGGATCATCACACAGATAAACTCCACTGGAGAAGCAACTCTACTGGGGAAATTATCAGAGGAGGGGATGGATCTCTGGGGAACACCCATCAATCAGAAGCTTCCAAAGATCACCAAATACTGCCCTACCAAAAAGAACCCAACTGCTGAGGAGGAAGACTCAATACTATGCTGAAGGAAAGAGGGATGAATGTCTTTACCAAACACTCTGCTCGGGAGAAAAACCACAAAAGGCTCCGGAGGAAGAGGATACAAGCATACCAGGAATATGAACAAATGTCTTACCCTGTTGAGAATCATACCATCTTTGGGAGAGCACTGAAGACATTCCTAGTATCCTTTTTATCATTGTGAATGTTCACTTTGTTTAAAAACAAGTTATAAAAATTTAATTATTTAAAACAATGATCTTTCTCAATTAAAACATGCAAAACATTTGTTGAATTAAAAACAAATAAGAGTGCAAATAATTGGATAAAGGCTCAAATTTATTTGATGGAATGGTAGTCTGCAAATGGCAAGACTCCATAGATCTTTACAAATTTGAAATTGGTGATATATATTGGAAAAGGGCTACATTGAACATAATGACCATTTCTCCACCAACTCTGAATCCGATGTATTTGAAGCTTCAGTTGACGATGACTGAGCGAGAATCTCTGACAGATGACAGTTTGTAGAACAAAGTCTTGTCAGGATGCAATTACTTGCCAAATCCCTAAATTTTGCCTAGATTTCCCCAGGATGAGGTACTCAATCTAGCGGGATACATATTCATTTTTTATGTCTCTAACTTTTGCCTGGATCGCCCTTTCGGGTTTTCAATCCACCGAGACGCTCATTTTTGCCTAAGTCGCCCTTTAGGGTTTTCAACCTAGCGAGCTATTCTGTTTTTATTTTAGGCGAAGTATTTCTTGACTGCATCTGAATTCACAGGATGAGTGAAATCCTCCCCATCCATAGTTGTAAGTATTAAAGCACCGCCTGAAAAGGCTCTCTTAACAACATATGGACCTTCATAGTTTGGAGTCCACTTGCCCCTAGAATCGGGCGTGAAAGACAAGACTTTCTTGAGCACAAGATCACCTTCTCGGAACACACGAGGCTTGACCTTCTTATCAAAGGCTTTCTTTATCCTTTGCTGATATAACTGACCATGGCACATGACGGTCAATCTCTTCTCTTCTATCAAGTTCAATTGGTCATAACGACTCTGAACCCATTCAGCATCAGTCAACTTGGCCTCCATCAAGACTCTCATTGATGGGATCTCCACCTCTACTGGGAGCATAACCTCCATGCCATAAACAAGAGAGAAAGGGGTTGCCCCTGTTGAAGTGCGGACAGACGTACGATATCCATGCAAAGCAAATGGCAGCATCTCATGCCAATCCTTGTATGTAACAACCATCTTCTGGATAATCTTCTTGATGTTCTTATTAGCAGCTTCAACAGCCCCATTCATCTTGGGTCTGTAAGGAGAAGAATTATGATGTGCAATCTTGAACTCGCTACACAGCTCTTTCATCATCTTGTTATTCAAGTTAGATCCATTATCAGTAATGATCTTGTCTGGCACACCATAACGGCATATGAGTTTAATCTTGATAAACTTCACGACCACCTGCCTAGTTACATTTGCATATGACGCCGCTTCAACCCACTTGGTGAAGTAATCAATGGCTATGAGAATAAATCTGTGACCATTGGACGCTTTCGGTTCTATCATGTCAATTCCCCACATAGAGAAAGGCCATGGTGATGAAATCACATTCAGAAGTGTCGGGGGAATATGAATCTTATCCGTATAAATCTGACACTTATGGCATTTCTTCACATATTTGCAGCAATTAGACTCCATTGTCAACCGATAGTAGCCTACTCTCAACATCTTTCTAGCCATGGCATGTGCATTGGAATGAGTACCAAATGAACCCTCATGGACCTCAGTCATTAACAGGTCTTCTTCGTGTCTATCCACGCATCTGAGCAGAACCATGTCAAAATTTCTCTTATAAAGCACATCGTCGTTGAGGTAGAAACTGCCAGACAATCTCCTCAAAGTCTTCCTATCTTTCACAGATGCCCCAGGCGGGTAAATCTGGATTTGAAGAAAACACTTGATATCATGATACCATGGCTTATCATCTTGCACTTCCTCTACCGCAAATACATGAGTTGGTATGTCCAAGCGCATCACAGTGATATTGGGAACTTCATTCCACAGCCTTACCACAATCATTGAAGCAAGTGTAGCAAGAGCATCTGCCATCCGATTCTCATCTCGAGGAATATGATGGAAGTCAACCTCAGTAAAGAACGTTGAAATTCTCCTCGCATAATCTCTATATGGGATGAGGCCCGGCTGATTCCTTTCCCATTCACCCTTAAACTGATTAACAACGAGGGCCGAATCACCGTAAACATCAAGATGCTTGATCCTAAGATCAACACATTCTTCCAATCCCATAATACAAGCTTCATACTCTGCCATATTATTCGTGCATTTGAAAGTTAGCCTTACTGTAAAAGGAAGATGTGTGCCCTGAGGAGTAATAATTACTGGCCCAATACCATTTCCATATTGATTCACAGCACCATCAAACACCATACTCCATCTGGAACCAGGCTCTGGCCCTTCATCAAGCATAGGCTCATCGCAATCTTTCATTTTCAAATACAGAATCTCCTCATCTGGGAAGTCATGCTGAACTGACTGATAATCCTCAATTGGTTGATGTGCCAAGTGGTCAGCCAAGATACCACCTTTAATCGCCTTCTGAGCTTGATACTCAATATCATACTCTGATAACAACATCTGCCAACGGGCAATCCTCCCAGTTAAAGCAGGCTTCTCAAAGATATACTTGATTGGATCCATTTTGGATATCAACCAAGTCGTATGATTAAACATATACTGGCGTAAGCGCTTAGCGGCCCAAGCCAAAGCACAGCATGTCTTCTCAAGCATTGAGTATCGAGACTCACAATCAGTGAACTTCTTGCTCAGGTAGTAGATAGCATATTCTTTCTTCCCTGATTCGTCTTGCTGACCAAGGACACAACTCATAGAGTCTTCAAGAACTGTCAGATACATAATCAACGGTCTCCCTTCCACAGGTGGGGACAAAATCGAAGGCTCAGACAAATATTCTTTAATACTATCAAAGGCCTTTTGGCAATCCTCGGTCCAATCATGAGACTGATCTTTCCGGAGGAGCTTGAATATTGGCGCACATGTGGCAGTCATGTGGGATATGAATCTGGAAATATAATTCAAACGGCCAAGAAAACCTCGGACTTGCTTCTCAGTTTTTGGCGCAGGCATCTCTTGTATTGCTTTGACCTTTGCAGGATCAACCTCAATACCTCTTTCACTGACAATAAAGCCCGATAACTTGCCAGAACGGACTCCAAATGTACACTTGTTAGGATTCAGACGAAGCTTATACTTCCTCAAACGCTGGAAAAGCTTCAACAAGTGCTCAACATGTTCAACTTCCGTTCTTGACTTCGCAATCATATCATCAACATATACCTCGATCTCCTTATGCATCATGTAGCGGTGTATTCGTCACTTTATGATTTATTGACAAAATCAAAAGCAAAGCATACAAAGAATCGAGTCGCCACCGCACTTTTATTTATCCAAAGGAATGGCTAAAAAGCGAACAAAAGCCTAAGAAGTTTTACACGTAGAAAACTAATGAAAAGATCAGAGAATCTGGGTAAGGGGTAAATTACGCAATGGGAAGGTGTTAGGCACCCAAAACGTCCTAGGTACTCCTAGGGAGCCCTTTCACACTTGTTGTACGAAATGTTATTTGTTTATGAAAATATTATTGTGCAAACATGATTGGGAAGATGAGAAAAGAATGTACAATTTTATTATTTTTGTGTTTGAACGGATGAACCTGTTGCCTACGTACCTTTCCATGGAAGGTAAGGATCAAAACGCCGTAGTTCGGCTAAAAGATTTCCAAAAATATGAGTGGATTCATTTTAAAACAAAAGCCCTAAGGTCTTACGTTATCCACGGGAGAAAACTCAACCTTATACAAACAACAAGTCCACCATGTGAGAAAAGCTTCAACTTGCTAGTGAGGGGTTAACCCTATAATAAGCAAGGAAGTCTTACAATTCAATCACTAAGGACCAAGGTGAGGTTAACATCAACCAACTAGGATAAATCAAACCTATGGCTAATGTATGAAAACTTATCAAGAATGGACAAAGCCACAAAACAATTGAATGAGTTGGATTAACCAATTAGGATTTATTCACAAAAGATAGTCAAAGTATGATTAGAATTCAATTCAAAGAAGTATTATGAAATGGAGTTTGAAAAATCAAAGGCCTAAGGCCTAGGTTTCTAATTTGAAAAGAAATGAAAATGTTTGCACAATATTTTTCAAGTTGAGATTAACATGCAAATGGAGGTTTAAAGAAACAAAATGTGGGAGGGTGAGGAAGTAAAACTTCTTAGATGTTCACCTCTTGAAATCATATGTAGATGATTCAAGTGATTCCTTTGGAATGAGGCAACAATGCAAGTAAGCAAATGAAAAATGGATACCGGATGCCAATCAATGGACTTATACCAATCTCCTAAACAAAACAATGATACCGGATGCCAATCAATGGACTTATACCAATCTCACAAACAAACATGAATACCGGATACCAATCAATGGATTTACACCAATCTCCTAAAACAAAACAATGATACCAGATGCCAATCAATGGACTTATACTAGTCTCACACCATATCATAGGAACAACTGCCAAGTAATTGACTTATGCTTGTCTCCTCCATGGTCAAAGCAAAAATGCTATAAAGCAAAGTTATGAAATGATATACAAATGATGATGATAAATGCACTAAGGCACACTCAAGCAGATATGCACAGATGAATCAAGTAAGCAGACAAACAAGTCAATTAGCACACACTATATACAATCAATTAGGCTCAAACAAGGTTAGACTTTAAAGTCAACTGGAATGGGGTATGTTGTGCTCTTAACCCTAACATTGAGAGTTAGGGTGAAGCAGATGAAATGGAGATGAGGGGTGTGCCTCATAGCTCTTATCCCTGGTCAGGGAGAGCTTTAAACAATAGAATGTGTGGGAGTTCAGAAAGTTGGAACTCTTCTCCACAAATGATTTGACTCTATAAGATCTTGGGTTAATATCCACAATGCATCAACATGTTATGTGAGCAAAGGGATGACACACTGAATAGTAGGAGATGGACTACACATCTCTTTTATCTACCAATTGCCTCATAAGAGGACTTTTCCTGCTTGGCACAAAAGATAAACAATCACAAGCATTGCCTCTTAAGGAGGACTTCAAACAGGTGCCTGCCCACATAACAGGACAGGTCTTCCAAACTACATGAAGAAGAGAGGTTATACCTAAGTGGTTAAGTAACCAAGCAAAAGCAAGTTCACAATGAACTTAAGCAACTAATGTACCTGTGGAAACATCAAACAAATCAGTATAACTATACAGACAAACAACCAACAGTTAATATCAACAGTCAAACCCAATAAGCAAAGGCATAAGCCACAAGTCAAGCTCAAATGAGTTAACAACCCTACAAAACACACAATGTTAGTAGTCAAAGGCAAATATCAAATGCTCAAATGATGGAGCATCATGAACCATATAACTTGGATGTTCAACCTGAAATCAAAGCTCAAACATGAGAGGCAAACCACTAGGTCAAAGCCTAGGGTCAAAGATGGAGAAAAAATTTGAAACAGAAACTGAAAATTAACATGAATCAACTTTAAACACATCTTGAAACAATCCAAAAGGTCTCACATCAATATCATATACCAAAAGCATTTCATGATCAATTGAAGTTCAAGACAATTTTAAAACACAAATGTGATCAAACAGAATGAAAAATCTCAATTAAATCAGAAATCAATCAATAAATTCCCATAAAATTCATGCTCATTCACAACATTCATATCAAGCATCATGCAAAAAATCAGAGCAATTGGAATTCATTTGGCAGGGTAATCACATCACATAAGATGAACAAGCAAAGGTGTGACACAAATTGTCACACCTACATTCACATGATCATAAAACAGCAACCACAAATGGTAAAAATACCAAATCAACACCAAAATGTCAAGCAAAGTGTGTAGTTTCATCATGCAAATTTTCAAATTCATTGGATAAAATCTCAGCATTTCACAAATGGAGAAACAAAGCAAGGTACAAATAGCATACATGTTCACAAACCCTAGGACAAAAGATTTTCCAGCCATGCACAATTTATGAAAAAATGATGAAAAAATAATAGACAGAAAATGTGACATCATGTAAAAAACCACATATTTTTTGGATCATTTATCAATTTACTATGAAATTTGGAAGATGGAGAAAAAATAAAAAAAGGCATATGAAGCATGTACATGAATATGGAGGGAAAAGAAAATAATGAAGCATGGCATTTGAATATTGTCACAAGCTGGAATCGAAGCCAGGCGATTTTCAAACTGAAGCGCACGCATATGAAACGCGGTCGTTTCATTTAAACCCTAACATCACATGCATGCATAATCCGCAGAAAACACGATGAACACGCAGGTAAATTCACAGCAAACGGTATGAAGGTTGCAACAAAATTCGCAGGAAATGTGCAGGTGACTATGAACATGATGAAGATCTTGAAGATCTTCATCCTCGAATTTCCAGAAAATTTCAACATGTCCAGAATTGCAAATCAAGCACATCATTGTAAAGATCTTACATCATACAACAAGAATCAACACGCATTTCATCAAAAAACACCACAACACGCATGGATCGAAGTAAGGAAGATTTATCATCAAAACTTTAAACAGCCAGTTCTCACTCAATTCAGCATGGATTCACACGATTCAAAGCCTAAACTACTCAGCATCACAAGATCTATCATAATATGGCAATGAAAAATCAAAATTATGAGATGCGATTTGTAACCTCTTGTAGAAGCAAAACTGGATTTGGTGTTGTTCAAGCCTTGCAGTGCTCAAAATCTCCTCTAGAACTCTTGTATGGATGATTGGAAGAGGAATTACAACTCAATTGCACACGAACTTGCAAGAATTTGGATCTGCCATTGTAGCTTCAAGCTTTGCAAATGCTCCAACCTTGCACGATTTCTACTGGTTCTATGGATGATCCTGCTCAAGAACAACTCAAACACAAGGATTAAGCAAGAGGAATGGATTGGAAATGAAGAAATTGGAAGAAAATTTTGAGAGAAAAATTTTGTATTCTAGATCTAGATCTGAAAATTGTGATGTTGTTTTGTAGAAACAGTTAGGATTTACTATATATATGTTATGTTAATCATCCCTTAATCATGTTTAAGCAATTGGCAAAGTGGATTAGCAAAATGATGGTGTAAGTGCAAATTAGCAAATTCACCTCATGCATGAAATGCATGGTGAATAGTGCACGAAAATCCCATCCAAATTCACTTAAAATCCTGTTTTGGAGCTATTGGCAATGATAAAATGTTCAAATAATTAGCCAATTTTAAACTTTAATTTTCCCTCCAAAAATTAAGTGAATTTGCACATGATTTTGTGATGATAATTGATGTAATGCATTGCATGATTTGGAAAGTAGAAGTCAAAATGAGAATTTAGCAAAAAGAACCACTTGAATTGGAGCTTTGGTTGAGAAGTTATGCACATTTGAATCTCCATGTACACCTTGCCATGTTTTGATCATATCTTCTTAACCACACATGAGAAATTGATGATCTTGGACTTTTTGGAAATGGAAGAGAAAGATCTACAACTTTCATGTTCAACAAAATTTCATTTGAAGCTTTTTCTGGTGATGTAATTTGAAGGTGAAGTTGGACGAAAACCTTTCCATTTTTGGCAATTTTGAATTATAGGTCACTTTCCATTTTTGGAAAGTTTTGACCTGACTTTATTTTCTTCAATGTTGATGTTTGAAATGTCAAATGAGACTTGTTTGAACATGAATGAAGTATTTCTAATCACTTCCCACCTCCAAATCCACAGTTGACTTGGCAGTTGACTTTCTAGGCTTCTAGTTGACCTGAAACTGTTCTGATGAAGTTCAAGCCTCTACCACTTGAGATTTTGATTCAAAATGATAACATGGTTCATATGAACTCTTGATAATGATTGTGGCGTCCAAATTCTCAAGAATGGCCACCATCTATTGCTTAATGACTGCCTTTGACTACTTTGACTGTTGATTGCTTCATCTGCAAGACAAAGGTTAGATGACATATTTTTGTACTTTTGGTTAGTGATAAAAGGAAAAGAAATGATATACAAATGCAAAACATGCTTGGTGATCAAGAAATCACTTTCAAAAGATAATCCACCCATAGGGAAGAAGGCAAGGTGCACAATGATCCTTGAGGCAATGAATGATATGATATGATGCCATGAGGGATCTTAGGGACAAAATTGGGGTCTTACACATCATATCGTGAAACAAGGTAGTCATAGCTCGTTGATACGTGGCTCCGGCGTTCTTCAAATCGAAGGGCATCACTCGATAACAGAATGTTCCCCAAGGTGTGATGAATGTTGTCTTCTCCATATCCTCGGGTGCCATTTTGATCTGATTATATCCGGAAAATCCGTCCATAAATGAGAGGACATTGAATTTAGCTGTATTATCTACCAACATATCAATATGTGATAGAGGGAAATCATCTTTCAGACTAGCTTTATTCAAGTCTCTATAGTCCACACACATTCAGACTTTTCCATCTTTCTTATGCACAGGCACAAGATTGGCCACCCATTGAGGATATGTAGAAGTCACCAGAAACCCCGCATCAATTTGCGTATGAACTTCCTCTTTGATCTTCACTGCCATATCAGGATGAGTTCTTCTGGGCTTCTGCTTCACAGGTACGCACTCAGGCTTCAAAGGCAGGAAATGTTGTACGATCTGTATCTAGACCAGGCATGTCTTCATATGACCAGGCAAATACGTCGACATATTCTCGTAGCAACTCAATCAACCCCTTCTTAACAGATTCTTCCAGGAGTGCCCCAATCTTCACTTCTCGGACACAATCTTCAGACCCCAAGTTGACTGTTTCCAAATTCTCAAGATGCGGCTGAATGACCTTCTCTTAATGCTCAAGTAGACGGGTAATCTCGTTAGGAATCTCTTCAACATCATCCTCTTCCGCCTCGAATATAGGGAATTCAAAGTTGGAAGATGGTGTTGGATCATTATGTTCAATGGGTTTGATCAACCTGCATAATGATTTTGGATATTAAAGATTTTAGAATTCAAACAAGGCAAATCATTATGCAAATGAAAAGATTGATTTTATTCTTATTTTTTAGGGTTTTATGTGATCACCAATTTCATGCAAAAGCGAAAAGGGAAAATAATTGGAAAAACAAACATTTAACATGGATTTATTGAATGAAAATATCATTGTATTTATGCGCCAACAATGTCATCACTTCTCCTTTTGGCATGGGAGAAGGGTTTTCAAACACAATGAACATTACTTTGACTTATGGATAACTGTCGGAATATCAACAGCAACCCAATTATTGCAGACCCCTCCAGGGATGATGAAGTTGCCAGAATCCTCTTCATCTTATTCCAGAATGGAAGCAGCCTCTTCATCTTGATCGGTGTGGATGAATCCACCACTCTTGAATAACTCTTGCTTGTTGAAGACACCGGAAGAATAACCTATGCCAGCCCGGGATTTGTTGTCTTCCAACTTAATCATTTACCCCAATCAAGCAGTTGCACCATGCTCAATGGCCAACTTTGCATCTTTATAGGAAGTAAATGAAGAAGTTCTCTTCTCAACAGGTTCATCAATAGATAAATCTTGGAACAACGTTCCAACTTCATCCTCAACATCTATATAAGAGAAGGAAGACAAATGGCTAACTAGGAGAGTCTTCTCTCCCCTTACCACCACCAGCTTCTTATTTTTCACAAACATCAGTTTCTGGTGCAGGGTGGATGTCACGGCGCCTGCCTCATGAATCCATGGTCTGCCTAAGAGACAACTATACGATGGGTGAATGTCCATAACCTGGAAGGTAATCTGGAAATCACTTGGTCAGATTTTGACTGGGAGATCAACCTCTCCAATCACAATTTTGCGAGACCCATCGAAAGCCTTCATAACTACTCCACTCTGCCTCATGGGAGGCCCCTGATATGATAACTTTGCAAGAGTGGTTTTTGGCAATACATTCAATGATGACCCAGTGTCCACCAGCACATTGGACATGGCGTCATCTTTGCAGCTCATAGATATGTGTAATGCCAGGTTGTGGTCTCTTCCCTCCTCGGGGAGATCAGCATCACAAAAACTTAAATTGTTACAAGCGGTAATGTTTGCAACAATGTTGTCGAATTATTCTATTGTGACGTCGTGATCCACATACGCTACATCCAACACCTTCTGCAGAGCTTCTCGGTGTGGTTATGAATTCATCAGCAATGATAATATAGAGATTTTGGATGGCGTTTGTAGAAGTTGATCTACAACGTTGTACTCACTTCTCTTGATGAGCCTCAGCATCTCATCACAGTCTTCTTTCGTATTGCCACTCGGGCCAACAGAGACAGAAGTTTTCAACGTAGAGGTAGGTTTAGCCACAAGTGCCGGATTCGGAGCGTTCGCAGCATTCCCAATCGTGCGTTCAGCATAATCAGCGGTATCATTCCTTCGAGCATCAGCTTGCGGCTTTGGTGGAGCTGAGAAAACACGACCGCTGCGGGTCAGGCCGCTGACGTCGGTAATATTAACAACAGATGAAGAGGGCAAGGGCACCTCCTTCCCATTCTCCAATGCTACAGCATTGTAGCGATAGGGGACCGCCTTCTCAGAAGAATACGGTACATAGTTGACTGGCTTAATGATCAAAGCAGGAGAAGCCTTCTGCTTGCTACCCTCATACTTGATGATAACAGGCTCGGGGATTCGGAATACTGGAGAAATTACGTTGACTTCATCAGCATCTTCGTCAACATTTCTGTTTTGAAGGATCTCAATGACTCCCTCATCCAGCATTTCTTGAACATCTTTACGCACCTGGCGACAACCTCTTTGATTGACAGAACGGACTCGGCATCTATCGTGGTCGTGCTCGTAATGACTATAATCACACAACAAATGATGCATCTCGACCAGAGATTGTCGAATATGGCTGACATATTTGACTTTGTACTTGCCAGGGCAGCCCTGGACCATGTTGACAGATTTCCCATGCTCGGGCAATGGGTGCTTCTTCACATTAGGACCTACGTCCTCGAAACACAGAATGCCACATCTCACAAGGTCTTGAACTTTGGTCTTCAAAGGGTAGCAATTTTCCACGTCGTGGCCGGGAGCACCGGAATGATAAACACAATGTAATTCTGGCTTATACCACCAATGGGGGTTAGTAGGTATAGCCGGTGGATCTCGTGGTGTAATCAACTTCCTCTCTATCAAAGAGGGATACAGTTCTGCATACATCATCGGAATAGGATCGAAGATGACCCTTTTCCTCTCGTAACTTGTGCTGGTTTGATTACTGTTTCGAGGCTGGTAGGCCTGCTGTTGCGGACGGTGTTGTTGTTGATATTGCGGATGTGATTGTTGCTGATTATTGTTGTGATGTTGAAATTGCTGATTATCTCTGAAGATAGGTGCTATATGAGCCACCTGGTGCTGGTTACCGGCAGGACGCACGGTCTTCCTCCTCATAAAGGGTCTTCTTGGTTTCATATGGGAGGTCACAACATGTGCCTCACCATCTTTCTTCTTTGCAAACGCCCCATAACGTTTGGAAGAAGAGCCTTCTTCTCTAGTCAGGCGCCCTTCCCTGACTCCTTCTTCCAGTCGCATCCCCATGTTCACCATCTCGGTGAAGTCAGAAGGAGCGCTGGCAATCATCCACTCATAGTAAAGAGAATTCAAGGTCTTCAAAAAGATCTTGGTCATCTCTTTCTCTTCTAGCGGGGGCACGATCTGTGCTGCTACCTCTCGCTACCTCTGGGCGTATTCTTTGAATGTTTCCTTGTCCTTCTGGGATATGGCCCTCAATTGATCCCTATCGGGAGCCAGATCCACATTGTATTTGTATTGCTTGACGAAGGCCTCACCAAGGTCATTGAAGGATCGGCTGTTCGCACTGTCCAAACCCATATACCAACATAGGGCAGCACCGGACAAACTGTCCTGAAAGTAGTGGATGAGCAATTGGTCATTGTCGGTCTGAGTCGACATTTTCCTGGCATACATGACCAGGTGGCTATGAGGGCAAGTATTTCCCTTGTATTTTTCAAAGTCAGGGACCTTGAAATTCACAGGGATCTTCACATTAGGAACCAAGCAAAGTTCGGCAGCAGACTTGCCGAAAAGATCCTTTCCTCTGAGAGTCTTCAATTCCTTGCGAAGCTTAAGAAATTGATCATTCATAGCGTCTATCTTTTCATAGACATATGGGCCCTCAGACGGCTCAGAATGATAGATGGTGTCGTCTACTCTGGGCATAGTATGCACGACAGGAGGAGGAACAGCAAGGACCGGGCTAGATGCCGACAGAGAAGCAAAAGTGGGTGCAGGACCCTCAGGCATGAAATTAGGAGGCATCCCCCACGACAATCCGGTTGGCATGGCCGTTGGAGCAAAGTGTGCGCTGGCCGCAGGCACAGTTGAAGAGACAATCTCAAAGATGACTGTCCTCTGGGGAGGAGTTAAAGGTGTCGGAGAAGACTGGCTCTCGGCAGCCATGAATGACTCCATCAGGGCAGTCAATTTGGCCACTTCCTCCTTCAGCTCACGATTCTCTTGTTCCAAATGATCCATCAGTCTTGAAATGTTGGCTCTGGTGTAGTACCGGTGAGTCAGCTTGTCTTCAAAATAAATGAAAAACACAGGGTTAGACCATAGAACAAGAAGCTTGGAGTAAAACCTGCTTATGCACATGATGCATGCAATGCTTGTGCATATGAATTTTTTTATTTATCAGAGGAACTTTTAGAGTTCTATTTGCAAATATTGGAAATATTAAACATTTATCACATATGGAAATATCTCATCAATAATATTTGGAAATATTTTTACACCAAAGAAGTACAGTATTGGTAACCCAATACAAAACAAGAGAGAAGGAAAATGAACATCCTATGGATCCCTAGAAGCAATCATCTAAAGCTCTGGACACAGGAAGATAAGATGCACGAAGCCTCTTCACCTCCCTCTCGTAGGCTGCCTCCATATCTGCCTTCTCTTTAGCTAGTCGATCGTACTTCCTTTTCCAAAACTTGGAAGACTGAGGAAGTAGAGAAGTCCAAGCATCATCAGGATCATCAATAACCTGATGCTCAAGGAACTCTATCAAAGCATACTTCTCCTTGATCTGCTGAAGCAACTCCTCTCGTTCACGGATCAAAGCACGTGAACGATCTTCGTCTCTCAACTCCTCTACTCCTTAGTCAGAGAGGGTTGACGGCCCAGCCACAACCAAAGGTGTAGGTCTCGGATACTCATAAGGCATGAGGTATTCGGAAGCTCTCCTCCTAACCCAAGAAGTATAAGGCTCCAAAGCGATACAATTCTTCGGATCTAGCTCCTTCCTTCTTTTCCTATGGATCTTGCGCCAAGCGCGAACCATCCTGCCCTTCAAGCCTTGGGGATCTTTACCCTCCTGAAAGGACACACCCTCTAACAGAATGTTATTGGGTTTATCCTTTAGGGGGAACCCAAGCTAACGACGTGCCAAAATAGGGTTGTAGTTAATCCCACCACATGTACCAAGAAGAGGCACATTGGAGAATTCACCATAAAAGTCGATAATCTGCACACCATCATAGACACGTTTGTACCAAAAGATATCATCATTAGTGAGAGACATAAGTCTTGTGGACCACCGTAGACATCCTTTGTTTTCCTTGAAGGCGACCGTCTGCGGCAAGTGAGAAATAAACCACTTGTACAGCATAGGCAAACAACACACAATGGTACCACCACCCTTTGCATTCCTCATATGCAAAGAAAAGCAAGTGTCACCCAACAAAGTCGAAACGAGATTAAGAGTAGAGAAAATCCTAATAGCGTTCACATCCACAAACTTGTCGATGTTGGGGAATAACACTAGCCCATAGATGAGAAGTACGAATATGGCCTCAAAGGCGTCCTCACTCACGACCTTCCCATACATAGTAGCTTGAGCAATGAGGAACTCAGAAGGGAGACCTTGAATTCCACCTTTGGTAGTCATATGAGCACCAACCAGAGATTCATCTATATGCAACATATCAGCTATCTCTTAAGAAGTAGGAACACTCTCTAAGCCACTGAATGGCAACTGGTCTAGAATAGGTATACCCACAAGGTAGGCATACTCCTCAATCGTGGGCAAAAGCTGAAAATCCGGAAATGTGAAGCAACGGTACAAGGGATCATAAAACTGCACCAATACACTCATCAGTCCTTCGTCCACTTGAGTAGTCAGAATAGACAGAAGCTTCCCAAAACGAGCCTTGAAACCCAAGGAATCTACTACATAGGATGTCAAATTCCTTAGCTCTTTCAAGTCGGGTTGTCTAAAACTGTACTTCTTCGTATTCCTTCTTTGTCTTTCCATGTCTGAAAATTTGCAAATAGACCTCTTAAGTTCCTTAAAAACTTTCTCATTATTGATGATATGGATGCAAATGGGTGCATGAATGCAACAACCACACTCAAGGATCAAGCAAATCACACCAAACAAAGGTCATGGGATGGATCATGTCATCCTTAATATCAATCATCCATTTTGGTGGATTATGGTCTACACCTTATCAACACCCAAGTTCCATTGATATTAAGGATACATGAACAAATCAACCATGAATCAAGGGTTTGTTGCAAGTCACGAGCATGGAGTCTCGGTTAAGAACCACCCAAAGGGAGTGTACTAGGGTTTAAACCTGCCAAACATGTTCTACAAGAGGTTCCCATAGTCATCATCCCATCTTTCGGATATTATCGGATAAACGACTACTCGTATTCCAAAAATATTCTCATGATAGACTCTTATGAGTGTAGTATCGCGTAACAATCGTATAAAATCTTACACTTGAACGACTTTTGCACTACATCCTAAGAATAGGCCAAGATGGGCTTGGTAAACTAAGGTCTTTGGCTTCTAAGGTCTATATTGGAAAGAGTAATGTCTAACCACAACTACTTGTGTGACATTATTGATCCCAACATGACCTCCACCAAGTGAATGGGCTTGCAAGTCAACTTTCTAAGGAATAACTCCACACAAGTCAACAAGATTATGCCATTCTCCTATCCTAAGTACACTCGAGTTCGGGTATAGAACTCATCTCACAAAGATCACCAAGCATACAAGGAATTAATATTCAAGCAATTCAATCATTACATACAACACAATAATCCCAAATTGCACAAAAATATGTCACAAGACAATATACAATACAATACAACAAATATGAAAAGTAGGCAAAACCCACTAGGCAAATCTCCCTAGCAGAGTCGCCACTTTTGTGTAGCGGGGTATTCATTACCATTAGAGATATTGACTAAATCCAAGGTAAACCATACAAGTCGAGTCGCCACCGCACTTCTCTTTATCCAAATGAATGGTTAGAAAGCGAATAAAAACCTAAAAGTTTTATCGAATCAAAAACTAGTAAAAATGTCAGAGATCGGGGTAAGGGGGTTGGTTATGCAATTGGGAAGGTTTTAAGCACCCAAAACATCCTAGGTACTCCTAGGGAGCCCTTTTCACATTTGTTGTAAGGTTGGTATTTTGTGAAAATTTGTTTGTGCAAACATGATTGAAGAGATGAGAAGAGAATATATAAATTTATTTACATTTTTATGTTTGGATGGATAAACTCATTGCCTACGTACCATCTTAAAAAAGATTAGGATCAAAACCTTGTAGTTCGGGGTAAAAATCTCAAAATGAGTTGATGAATTGATTGGTCCAAAAGCCATAAGGTCTTTTATTATCCAAGGGAGAAAACTCAACCTAAAACCCCAAATCCACCATGTGAGGATAGCTTCAACATGCTAGTGAGGGGTTAACCCTATAATAAGCATGGAAGACTCATTGTCAATCACTAAGGATATAAGTCAGTATTACATCTACCTCAAGGATAACTCAAACCTAATAGCTAAAGGTTATGGACAGTTTTGATTAAGAAAGTGGCCATTGAAACCACAAAAAAACATTTGAATGGGTTATATTTACCAATGAAAAGTATTTACAAAATATGGTCAAATTTGACTTAGAAGTTCAATTCAAAATAAGTGTTATGAAAAGAAAGTTTGAAAATCAAAAGCATAAGGCTTAGGTTTCTAATGTTTGAAAAGAAGTGTTAAATGTTTGCACAAAAGTTTTGGCTTGGGTTAGAGTGGATGGAAGAAGAAGAATGACTAAAGTCCTAATCATACAAAGAGATAAGGGATAAGAAACAAGACCACAAATGGAGTTCCTCTCTTGAGATCATATTGATGATCCAAGTAGCTTTCATCCTTTGGAATATGCAAGCATAATAATAGTAAGCTCAAGCAATCAACACAATCAAACAAACTTCTTAGAAGATCCTCAATGTATCTTGTGTCTTTCACTTTGGATGAACATAGCAATGGTTCTTCAATTTGAGCTCTCATAGGATTCCCTAGCACAAGAGCACACACATCAAAAAGTTTTATGAAGCAAATCAATAATGGACAAGAGTGAGTTTAGAGGTTTGGTCCTTCTAATCCATCTTCATCATTTAAAGTCCTTTTACTCCAATTTGCATAGGGAAAGTCCTAGAAACTAAGTCCATTTGTCCATTTCTTTGCATTTGGTCCACAACAATTAAAACAAAACACAAGCACAATAATATATACACAATTATGTGCTCAAGTGAATAAAAGGCAAATGGCATTAACATAAACATGTGCTCAAGTGAGCAAAGGGGGAAAAGCAAATGAATCATATGTACAAGAATAGTAAATTGCATAAAAGTAAAGTGCAAGAATTAAATGTTAATAGTTAATGGTTAGTGTTAGTAGTTAGTGTGCCATAAGGCAAATATAGCGCTATGTTAAGCAATCGTAATTGGACTTATGTAGAAGTCACAACTATCTAAGGCCGGTCAATAATAATATAGGCAACAACATAAGTTAGAGGTCTTGATTAGTGAATCAAACTCCAACAACTTGTCATGCTAAAAAGAAGAAGAGAAATGATCTTGTATTGATTTAGGTCCTTTGCATGATTTAGAAAGTAATCTATCCTTAATGCAAAGCCATTCATTTGATCCATGATCAAGATGAATTAGATTTGAATCAAGGAAGATTAAACCTCCCTAATCAATGCTAACCACCAATCTTTAACTCATTGATCAAAATAGAAAAAGAAGAAGGAGAAGAAGAAGAAAGAAATGAAGAAATAAAGTGCATTAAATGAAATGGTATGCATCAATCAACAAGTGTTGACCAAAGATAGAGAAGATCAAGGTCACACAATAGAAAACAGAAGCAAAATGAATATTAGAGGTCAAGACATAAACAAAATATTTTTGGCATTTTTAATATTTAAAATAAAACTTGAATTAAAATACTAAAGAAAGGTCAAACTTCAAACTCACTTCAAATCAACTTTGAAAAGTACAAGTGAATTATCCCAAGTTCAACAAGGTCAAACAAAGTTTGACAAAAAAATTCAGCATTTTTAAAAGTCAGAAACTATTTTAAATCAATTAAAAATGCATAAAAATAACCTAATTGAACTAAAATCTCAAATAAATCTCAAATCAATTAATAAATTGATGAGAATATTTTTCATAGATCTATCATCATTCAAAGAGGTTGAGAAAAGATTTTTGTATTTTTTGAATATCAAAAACTATTTAAAATGAATTAAAAATAACCAGAAAAGAGAAAATTACTAAAAAATAGCAAATGATAAAATAAAAAATATTAAAAATCATTTTTAGAAACTAGAAATTAAAAGAGAAATAATGCAATTGGTCCCATAATTTTTGGACCAATAATAAAAGAGATATGAATTTTAGAAAATGAAATGGAATTAAAAAATGAAATGGAAAATAAAATCAGAATTAAAATAAATGAAAAAGCGAGAGCCCTTGGATCTGAGCTCATTAATTGAGCTGGCAGATCCAAGCATCCATAAGCGCGCGTCCAACGTGTTCCAAAGTCAATGCAACCACATGTTGTATTAAAATAAGTCATAAGTTTGGACTGCTGAAATTAGATCTGGAAATAAACATGGACGGCCACGATTGGATCTGGAGACCAGACGGTGGCCAGCGCCACTGTAACACCCCGATAAAATATGATAATTATTTAATTTAAGTTAATAGTATATTTATTAATTTAATTAAATAATTGGAATATTATTGGATTATTATTATTGGAATAATAAAGTTGGAATATATATATATAAAGAGTTCCATTTGGTAAAAAGGGTTTTTCACGTGAAAACCAGAGAAGCGACAGAAAGTGAGAAAAGGGCAAAGAGGAAGAGCAAGAGAAGAAACTGAGAAAGGGAGAAGAAGAGGCTAGGGCTCAGGAGGAGAATTCTCGATTGTTGAAGGTCAAAGAATCAATTGCCGGATTAACTCAAGTAAGGGGGGTTTATCGTCGTTTAATGGGTATTATGGGTTAACATGTAATGGGTAGTAATAAGCCATTGAATTGACCCTAATTGGGATGAGGAATGCTGTAAATGATGATGAATAAGTTATGTTAAAACTGTAATTGAATCTATATGTGGGTGAACCGTAAATTTCTGGACATGTAGCTTTTTACGGAATTGAAATCGGAGGTCCGGAAGTCCTCCGACGGCGAAAAATGCGGGGGATTCTACATTTTGTTCGTGTTAGCGCAGGAACAGCTTTCTGTCTTGCGTTAACCGGTTAACCCAGGGTGTTAACCGGTTAACACTGTTATGAATTATGAGAAATTGTTGTCTGTCTTGCGTTAACCGGTTAACCCAGGGCGTTAACCGGTTAACACTGTTAAAATGTGCCAGGAAGCGTGTTCTGTGTTGCGTTAACCGGTTAACACTGTTTGAAAAGTGAAAAATTGATATTTAAATATTGTGGACATATTTGACGTTTGGCCTATATTGGTGTATGATATAGTAGGGATCATTTCCCGTTGTTTTGAGCAGTATAGGTATTAGTAGAGTGTGCTAATACTGTGAATTATTATTTGGCATGATATGAATATGATTATGTGATAAATATGTTGATGATGTATGATGGTATGCATAATGCTGTGAATGTATCTGTTATGTATGCAATTGTGGATGGACTGTTTATGGCTTAGAGTGTGAGCATATGTCCATTGTGGATTGTTGTTGATGTTTGCATGCTAGGTGATTTAGCGTGCATAGTATGACCTTTATGGTGGTAGCTAATTCCCATGGTGAGGAATTAGTGAGTGAGTTATTGTGGATTGTTGTTGATGTTTGCATGCTAGGTGATTTAGCGTGCATAGCATAGCCCTTGGGGTGGTAGCTAATTCCCATGGTGAGGAATTAGTGAGTGAGTCACTAGGTCTCAAATGAGTGGGACTAGTGAGCTTGGTAGCCGTATCTGGATTTGATCGGTGAGGTTGAACTATGTGTTCACGAATAGTCGGTACCGCATGCATGGAGTCTCATTGCATAATGTATGTATGGCGTATAATATGAATGGATGTATTCCAATATTATACGTGTGTTTTGTGTTGGGTTGAGTATGATTATGATTTTGAGTTGATGTTGCCGTTGCTGAATGTGTGATCTGATTTGGGTGATGAAATGTGTTAAATTACTTAGCATTACATGATATTTTATAATGCTTATTATATCGATTGAGGAACTCACCCTTACAACTATGTTTCAGGTAACGAGCAGTGATTGAGTAGAAGCTAGTGCTTGGAGTCTAGTGTAGTTCCTTAGTGGGTCATGCTCTGGTCTATGTAACATCGGGACGGGATGTTTTACTTTGTTTTCATTTTGGTTGTTGAACAACTTTACATGTAATGTGTTACATGGTTTGAATGATTGATTAGATCTCTATCCGCTGCGAATTGTGCAATGTTTTATTTTGATTAAAAAATGAGCATGACCAGTTATTATGGTGAATGGTGTGAAGTGTCAAGTGTGACACCCTTAAATTGCATATCTACTCTGATTTATATTTGTTGTTTTAATTATTATTGGGGTATTTTAGAAGGGTGTTACATTAGTGGTATCAGAGCATAGTCGGTCGAGTCGAGTCGTAATTATTCTGTTTCCCTGTACGTGATAGGTGTTGTGTAACCCTATCAGTACTTATTGTTTTAGCTTGTTGGGTTTTCAGAATAGAGATGGCTGGAAGAGGTAGAGACGATGCTGCGATTGCTGAGGCTCTGGGTATGCTAGCTGGAGTACTTGGAGGGAATCCGAATGTTGTGGGACTGGGAGCTGCTCGTCAACTGAGTGAGTTCCAGAAGAACAATCCTCCAATGTTTAAGGGAGCATACGATCCAGATGGTGCTCAGAAGTGGTTGAAGGAGATCGAGAGGATCTTCCGAGTGACTGAGTGTGCCGATAACCAGAAGGTCAGGTTCGGTACGCATATGCTGTCTGAGGAAGCAGATGATTGGTGGGTTGCTGCCCGCACTGAGTTGGAAGCTGTTGGGGGTGCTGAGATCACTTGGGCGGTGTTCAGAGAGAGATTCCTGAGGAAGTACTTTCCAGAGGATGTCAGAGGAAAGAAAGAGATAGAGTTCTTAGAATTGAAGCAGGGCAACCGGTCTGTTACTGAGTATGCTGCTAAGTTCACAGAGCTGTCGAAGTATTACACTCCCTATGATGAGGCTACTGGGGAATTTTCAAAATGTGTGAAGTTTGAGAACGGGTTACGTCCCGAGATCAAGCAGGCTATTGGGTATCAGCGGATTAGAGTGTTTTCTGACTTGGTTGACTGTTGCAGGATTTTTGAACAGGATACCAAGGCCAGAGCGGAGAGCTATCAGCAGAGGGTTGATAGGAAAGGCAAGAATCAGAATGATCGTGGGAAGCCGTATGCCGCTGGCAAAGGTTTCCAGAGACAGAGTGGAATGAGGAGACCTAGTGGGGGAGACTCCAGTGCCCCTGCTAAGTGTTACAGATGTGGTCAGGCTGGACATCGTATCCATGAGTGTACCAGTGCTAAGAAGAAGTGTTTTAAGTGTGGCAAAGGTGGTCACTTGGCTGCAGAGTGTCGGTTGAAGACTATGACTTGTTTCAACTGTGGAGAGGTGGGTCATATCAGTCCACAGTGTCCTAAGCCGAAGAAAGAGAACCAGTCGGGAGGCAAGGTCTTTGCTTTATCGGGTTCTGAGACTTCTGCAGATGATCGTTTGATCCGAGGTACGTGTTATATTAATGGCTTTCCTCTTGTAGCTATTATTGACACAGGTGCGACTCATTCCTTTATATCTTTGGATTGTGCTGTGAAACTTAAATTAGAGATATCTGAGATGCATGGGAGTATGGTGATTGATACTCCTGCGAAGGGTTCAGTGACTACTACTTCAGTTTGTTTAAATTGTCCTTTGAGTATTTTTGGTAGAGACTTTGGGATGGACCTCGTGTGTCTTCCACTAGTGCAGATTGATGTTATCCTGGGTATGAACTGGTTGGTGTTTAACCGAGTTTATATCAACTGTTTTGATAAGACTGTGATCTTTCCTGAGATTGAGGAAGGAAAGAGTTTGTTTCTATCAACAAGGCAGGTGAATGAGGCATTAGCAGATGGGGCAGAGTTGTTTATGCTGTTAGCGACTTTGGAGGCTAAAGATAAACTGGTGATTTGCGATCTAGCCGTGGTGTGTGATTTTCCTGATGTGTTTCCTGAAGAAGTGAATGAATTACCGCCAGAGCGTGAAGTTGAGTTCTCGATTGATTTGGTACCTGGTACTAGACCGATATCGATGGCTCCGTACCGTATGTCTGCTGTTGAGTTAACTGAATTGAAAAGTCAGTTGGAAGATCTGTTGGATAAGAAATTTATTCGTCCGAGTGTGTCACCGTGGGGCGCACCAGTGTTATTGGTTAAGAAGAAAGAAGGTACTATGAGGTTGTGTGTGGACTACAGGCAACTGAATAAAGTGACGATCAAGAATCGGTATCCTTTGCCGAGGATTGATGATTTGATGGATCAGTTGGTTGGTGCGAGTGTGTTCAGCAAAATAGATTTGAGATTGGGGTATCATCAGATACGTGTGAAAACTGAGGATATTCAGAAGACTGCTTTCAGAACAAGGTATGGACATTATGAGTATTCTGTAATGCCTTTTGGTGTGACTAATGCGCCTGGGGTATTTATGGAGTATATGAATAGGATTTTCCATCCGTACCTAGACAAGTTTGTTGTGGTGTTTATTGAGGATATTTTGGTGTATTCGAAATCTGAAGAAGAGCATGCTGAACATTTGAGAGTGGTTTTAGAAGTTCTACGAGAAAAGAAGTTATTTGCTAAACTGTCTAAGTGTGAATTTTGGTTAGAAGAGGTTAGTTTTCTTGGTCATGTGATTTCAAGAGGTGGTGTTGCTGTTGATCCTTCTAAGATAGAAGCGGTATCTAAGTGGGAAGCTCCGAAGTCAGTTTCTGAGATAAGGAGTTTTCTTGGACTTGCAGGTTATTATAGGAAATTCATTGAGGGATTTTCTAAGTTGACGATGTTGACTAGAAAGGGGCAAGCGTTTGTTTGGGACTCAAAGTGTGAAGAAGGTTTCCAAGAGTTAAAGAGGAGGTTAACTACTGCTCCTATTCTGATATTACCAAGTCCATCGGAACCATTTGAGGTTTACTGTGATGCTTCATTGTTGGGTTTGGGTGGTGTTTTGATGCAGAATAAGCAGGTTGTAGCTTATGCTTCGAGACAACTGAAGGTTCATGAGAGGAACTATCCGACACACGATTTAGAGTTGGCAGCTGTGGTATTTGTTCTGAAGTTATGGAGGCATTACTTGTACGGGTCAAGATTTGAGGTTTTCAGTGACCATAAAAGTTTAAAGTATTTGTTTGATCAGAAAGAGCTGAATATGAGACAGAGGAGATGGTTAGAGTTTCTGAAGGATTATGACTTTGGTTTGAATTACCATCCGGGTAAAGCAAACATAGTGGCTGATGCATTGAGTCGGAAATCATTGCATATGTCTATGTTAATGGTTAAGGAATTGGATTTAATTGAGCAGTTTAGAGACTTGAGTTTGGTGTGTGAGAGTACTCACAATAGTGTTAAATTGGGAATGTTGAAGTTAACGAGTGGTATTCTGGATGAGATTAGAGAGGGTCAGAAATCCGATGTGCTTTTGGTTGATAAGTTGACTCTAGTGAATCAAGGTCAAGGTGGTGAATTCAGAGTTGATGAGAATGGTGTTTTGAAATTTGGTAATCGGGTGTGTATTCCGGATGTTACCGAACTTAAGAAGAGTATTCTTGAGGAAGGACATCGTAGTGGCCTGAGTATTCATCCTGGGGCTACGAAGATGTATCATGATTTGAAAAAGTTATTTTGGTGGCCGGGAATGAAAAGAGAAATTGCGAGTTTTGTTTATTCTTGTTTGACTTGTCAGAAGTCAAAGATTGAGCATCAGAAGCCGTCTGGGCTAATGCAACCGTTGGCTATTCCAGAGTGGAAGTGGGATAGTATCAGTATGGATTTTGTTTCTGGTTTACCGAGGACAATTAAGAATTTTGAAGCTATTTGGGTGATTGTTGACAGATTGACAAAATCGGCTCATTTCATCCCGATCAGAATGGATTATCCGTTAGAGAGATTAGCTGAGTTGTATATTGAGAAAATTGTAAGTTTGCATGGTATTCCGTCGAGTATTGTTTCGGACAGAGATCCTAGATTTACATCGAAGTTCTGGGAAGGTTTGCAGAGGGCTTTGGGAACTAAGCTGAGATTGAGTTCTGCATATCATCCGCAGACTGATGGTCAGACTGAGAGGACGATTCAGTCGCTGGAGGATCTTTTGAGGGCTTGTGTTTTGGAAAAGGGAGGTGCTTGGGATTGTTATTTACCTTTGATTGAGTTTACCTACAACAATAGTTTTCATTCGAGCATTGGTATGGCACCGTTTGAAGCTTTGTATGGTAGGAGATGTCGGACACCTTTATGTTGGTATGAGTCCGGTGAGAGTGTTGTGGTTGGACCAGAGATTGTTCAACAAACTACGTAAAAGATTAAGATGATTCAGGAGAAGATGAGAATTGCTCAGAGTCGTCAGAAGAGTTATCACGACCAGAGGAGGAAGTCACTTGAGTTTCAAGAGGGAGATCATGTGTTTCTTCGTGTTACTCCGATAACTGGGGTTGGTCGAGCTTTGAAGTCGAAGAAGTTGACACCTCGATTTATTGGTCCTTATCAGATTTTGGAGAGGATAGGGGAGGTAGCCTATCGTATCGCTTTACCGCCGTCACTTGCGAATTTGCATGAGGTTTTTCATGTGTCTCAGTTGAGGAGGTACATTCCTGATCCGTCGCATGTGGTCCAAGTAGATGATGTACAGGTGAGAGATAACCTGACTGTTGAAACATCACCTATGAGGATAGAGGATCGAGAGTTGAAGCAGTTGCGGGGTAAAGAGATTGCTTTGGTAAAGGTAGCTTGGGGAGGACCAGCAGGTGGCAATGTGACTTGGGAACTTGAGAGTCAGATGAAGGAGTCTTATCCTGAGTTATTCGCTTGAGGTATGTTTTCGAGGACGAAAACTCTTTTAGTGGGGGAGAGTTGTAACACCTCGATAAAATATGATAATTATTTAATTTAAGTTAATAGTATATTTATTAATTTGATTAAATAATTGGAATATTATTGGATTATTATTATTGGAATAATAAAGTTGGAATATATATATATAAAGAGTTCCATTTGGTAAAAAGGGTTTTTCACGTGAAAACCAGAGAAGCGACAGAAAGTGAGAAAAGGGCAAAGAGGAAGAGCAAGAGAAGAAACTGAGAAAGGGAGAAGAAGAGGCTAGGGCTCAGGAGGAGAATTCTCGATTGTTGAAGGTCAAAGAATCAATTGCCGGATTAACTCAGGTAAGGGGGTTTATCGTCGTTTAATGGGTATTATGGGTTAACATGTAATGGGTAGTAATAAGCCATTGAATTGACCCTAATTGGGATGAGGAATGCTGTAAATGATGATGAATAAGTTATGTTAAAACTGTAATTGAATCTATATGTGGGTGAACCGTAAATTTCTGGACGTGTAGCTTTTTACGGAATTGAAATCGGAGGTCCGGAAGTCCTCCGACGGCGAAAAATGCGGGGGATTCTGCATTCTGTTCGTGTTAGCGCAGGAACAGCTTTCTGTCTTGCGTTAACCGGTTAACCCAGGGTGTTAACCGGTTAACACTGTTATGAATTATGAGAAATTGCTGTCTGTCTTGCGTTAACCGGTTAACCCAGGGCGTTAACCGGTTAACACTGTTAAAATGTGCCAGGAAGCGTGTTCTGTGTTGCGTTAACCGGTTAACCCAGGGCGTTAACCGGTTAACACTGTTTGAAAAGTGAAAAATTGATATTTAAATATTGTGGACATATTTGACGTTTGGCCTATATTGGTGTATGATATAGTAGGGATCATTTCCCGTTGTTTTGAGCAGTATAGGTATTAGTAGAGTGTGCTAATACTGTGAATTATTATTTGGCATGATATGAATATGATTCTGTGATAAATATGTTGATGATGTATGATGGTATGCATAATGCTGTGAATGTATCTATTATGTATGCAATTGTGGATGGACTGTTTATGGCTTAGAGTGTGAGCATATGTCCATTGTGGATTGTTGTTGATGTTTGCATGCTAGGTGATTTAGCGTGCATAGTATGGCCTTTATGGTGGTAGCTAATTCCCATGGTGAGGAATTAGTGAGTGAGTTATTGTGGATTGTTGTTGATGTTTGCATGCTAAGTGATTTAGCGTGCATAGCATAGCCCTTGGGGTGGTAGCTAATTCCCATGGTGAGGAATTAGTGAGTGAGTCACTAGGTCTCAAATGAGTGGGACTAGTGAGCTTGGTAGCCGTATCTGGATTTGATCGGTGAGGTTGAACTATGTGTTCACGAATAGTCGGTACCGCATGCATGGAGTCTCATTGCATAATGTATGTATGGCGTATAATATGAATGGATGTATTCCAATATTATACGTGTGTTTTGTGTTGGGTTGAGTATGATTATGATTTTGAGTTGATGTTGCCGTTGCTGAATGTGTGATCTGATTTGGGTGATGAAATGTGTTAAATTACTTAGCATTACATGATATTTTATAATGCTTATTATATCGATTGAGGAACTCACCCTTACAACTATGTTTCAGGTAACGAGCAGTGATTGAGTAGAAGCTAGTGCTTGGAGTCTAGTGTAGTTCCTTAGTGGGTCATGCTCTGGTCTATGTAACATCGGGACGGGATGTTTTACTTTGTTTTCATTTTGGTTGTTGAACAACTTTACATGTAATGTGTTACATGGTTTGAATGATTGATTAGATCTCTATCCGCTGCGAATTGTGCAATGTTTTATTTTGATTAAAAAAATGAGCATGACCAGTTATTATGGTGAATGGTGTGAAGTGTCAAGTGTGACACCCTTAAATTGCATATCTACTCTGATTTATATTTGTTGTTTTAATTATTATTGGGGTATTTTAGAAGGGTGTTACAGCCACCGTCTTCTCCGGCTAGCTCCGGTGGAGATAAAAAATTGCGGGTCAAAAAATGTTAACTAAAATGCACGATCCAGGTACCATTCGAAAGGTGGAGTGATGTACATCACTCCTATGCCACTCAATTCCACTCTAGATCTCTATTAAGAGAGAAATCAGAGATGGAACTTCGGTGGTGTTCAACTGAACTTGCTTGATTTCAACAATTAAGAAAACAATGATGATGTCTCTATATAGAGGACTTCAGACAACACAAAATCAAGGCAAATGGAGCAATGTATGAGGAGATTCGAAGCAAAATGCAGTTGAGCAAAACCTTTGGATTGTGAAGAATTGAGTCACTCTCTTTAATTCCTTTTGCAAACAGAAGCTTCTATGTATCAAATGAAGAAGGTCTAGGAACTTTAGATCTGAAGAAAACAGTCAAGGAAACTGAATTCTAGATCTGAAATTTTTGGAGAAAATGAGATTTGTTCCTTTGGTATGGGTGAGGATTCAATTCAGCAGGGATTTAGGCGCCATTAGGTTGAAGAATGAGAGCTCACATGCCATGTATTTATAGCCAAAGCCATGCTAAAAGTGTGATTTCAAATTTGCATGAATGGAAAGGGCCTCCATGCATGGGCCTGTACATGCGTATGGAGGGCCCAATTCCACTTGATTTGGCAAGCTGAGATCATGAATGAATGAAATGGACGTGTAATTTAGATGTAATCAGCTCATGCATGGCAATTGAATTAAGTTTTCCCAAAATGCACTAAAAGTTCTCCTCTTCGAAAATGATATTTCCACAATTGAAACATAAGCTTACGGGTAATGGTTGGAAAGCTTGTTACATAAGGAACAAATGCTATGTTGATCAAAACTCCAATATGGCCTTGGAAATTAATAAAATTTGAGCTTGAAGTGTAGGGTGCAAAACATGTATATGTGAAGTTTCCAAATTTGGCCAATGTTAAATCCCCTCTGTCCTAATGATGCAAGCTCCAAATGATAAAATCTTCAACGTGTAAGTTGTAGAACTTTTCAAGAAAATCAATTTGGACTTAAATTTTGCATCATTTGGAGTTTTGATGAAGAAGTTATGGACACTTGAAGTTGGACTTTTTCACATTTCAATGCATTTGGTCCAAAGTGACCTATAATGTTTTGCATTATCACATGTATTTCTTTTGAGATTTTGCAATTTTGATCAACATAACATTTGAATTAGACACAATAATATTTCCAATTCATTAAGTCCCACCTCAAAATCATGAAAAATGAATGAGTTATGTTCTTGGGAAGTTGACCCAAAATTAGGGTTTCAGTCAAAATGACCTATAATGTCTTAGAATGGATGATGACCTTCCAAGCTTCAAATAAATTTTTGATGAACATGAAAGTTGTTCATATTGTCCTTAAGAACATTTTTTCTCTTTAGGTCATCTCCATTTGACCAACACATAAAAAGTTAGGTCTCAGTGCATTTCAAAATAGTCAGATGAATTGACTGATCAACTTCTCAAGTCCACACCTCATATCTTGATGAATTGATGATTGAGGGCACTCAACTAAGTTCAAATATTCATGAAATGATGAATTAAAGAACTTCCCTTGATTGTATTTGACCATGGGTTGAGGTTGCTTCATGAGCAATGCACAGTTGATGAGCAGATGAATTAGGGTTTCCTTGGGAAACAAGCCTCAAACCCCTTGACTTGCTTTGATCAAAATAATGAATTGAGATACTTGGGAGGAATATTTGATGGATGAGAGCTTTTGGAACCATTATCATGCTTGCTTTCATCTTCTCTTGACCATATCATTGCACAAAGAATCTCCTAGAAGCTTTGAATCTTGTGACTGCTCAAGCTACAAACAAGGGATGTTAGTGACATATTTTTGTGCTTTTGGTTAGTAAATAAAATGAAAAAAGCAATAATATACAATTCAGGCATGCTTGGTGATCTCAAATTACTCACAAGAGATATCCCACCCAAAGGGAAAGAGCCAAGATGCTTATGATCCTTGAGGCTATGCAAATGTCATGTTATGATGCCATGAGGGATCTTAGGACCAAAATTAGGGTCTTACAGACACCAAAAATCCTAAACAATTATAGACACTACCTCGACAATGAAAGCATGAATGAATAATATATTCGTAGTCACCTTTGAAGGATTGCTCATACAGAGTGGCCAAATTACTTGAATTCTCTTTCTATTTAGAGACAAAGTCAACACCTCTTATAATCATTTGTTACCAACATAACAAAAATACATAGTCACTTAATTTGAAACAAATCGCCACAAACATCATATAATACACATATCACAAAAATAACATTCATATCAATGATGAGAGCACTACGTAATTCATAGCATCATCAGATATAAAAACAATGGAGCGTCCCCTTACCTTGAGAGTAGGCTACTTTAGAATCTGAAAGCAATGATCCTCGTTGAATCGAGTGTACACCTTCGCAAGTAAATAATTACTAGTTTAGTTTTAAATCATGCTTATTCTAATTCTTATACTAAAAACTTGAATTTTGTTAAAGTATGAGTCACAATTAACTCTTATTTAATTAATTTTTATAAATAGTAAGACCACTTATTATCTACTTTATGTATGCATGTAGACATACTAACTCAATATGAATAAAATTACTAAATTTTGAACATTATTTAATACGTATTTACTTTAAAGCTTTACTATATCCGAAGATTTAAAACATGTTTGGCTTTGGAATTATACTACACTTTCCATTTAGAGTTCAATTGAACTCTTACACTTAAGAAGAGTCAATTTAATTTATCTATTTTCGAATAGCCATTTTATAACGGACACTAATGAATAAATAAAACTACATTTTTCAATTAACTTTTATATTAAAAGATTTTGTATTTAAACGATATTACGATATTGTATTATATAGAGAGGTTACAGCTAATTACATGCTATAGTCATTGAGAAACTATTTTGTATGTAAATATTCATAACACCCCCTCTCAAGTTGGATCATATATGTCATATGAGTCGAGCTTATTACAAATGTAATCCACTCGAAAATTCCTAAGAGACTTTGTAAACATATCAGTTAATTGGTCTTCAGATTTTACGAAATCGGCGATGATTTCTTCTTATAGTACATTGGCTCTTACATAATGACAGTCTATTTCTATGTGATTGGTTCGTTCATGGAAAACCAGATGAGATGCAATGTGGAGTGTTGCTTGATTGTCGCAAATGATTTTTTTGTTCTGAATATCTCATACCCTAAATTTTTTAAAGTAAATTTTTCAGTCATGCAAGCTCCTTTAAGGTTGCTGTCATAGCACGATATTAAGCTTCAACGCTAGATAATGCAACATTATTTTGTTTCTTGTTTCTCCATGAGATCATATTACATCTAATCAGAACACAATATCTGGATGTGGATCTCCTATCCGATGGTGATCCGGCCCAATCTTCACCTAAATAACAAATGATTTTAGCATCGTCCTTATAATCTTCATATAATAGTCCTTCTCTTCCCGGTGCATTCTTTATATATTTACGAATTTGAATGGCTATATCCCAATGACTATCACAAGAAGCGTTCAGAAACTGCCTCACAATGCTCACCGTAAATGTAATACTCGGTCTGGTAACTATAAGATAGTAGTCTTTCCGCAAGTCGTCCATATCTTCCCGGGTCTTTCATTGGCCCCCCTTGACCTGGAAGAAGCTTGACATTGGAATCCATAGGAGTATCAATAGGATGACAGTCAAGCATACCAGTTTCATTGAGAATGTCTAAGGTATAATTGCGCTGGTTAATTACAATGTTGGATAAGGACTGAGCAATTTCAATACCTAAAAAGTGTTTGAGTGGACCCAAATCTTTTGTCTAAAAGTTTTTGAAAATATGATTTTTGAGTCACTAGATACCCTTAGTATCGTCTCCAGTGATAACAATGTCATCAACATAGACCACAAGAAAGATGCGCTGACCGGTGGGGGAATGAAGGAAGAAAATAGAGTGCTCTTCTTTACATTTAATCATACTGAACTGCATCAAGGCAGAGCTGAAGCAATCAAACCAAGCACATGGGGATTGTTTCAGCCTATAAAGAGAACAATGAAGCCGACAAACAAGTTTATGATTTCCAGGAATAGTAAAACCTGGAGGCTGATCCGTACAAGCTTCCTTCTCCAATTCTCCATGTAAAAAGGTATTTTTAATGTCTATCTGATAAAGCGGCCAATGATGAATAGCAGTCATTGCAAAAAAAAGACGGACTTAACTAATCTTGGTCACCAGAGAAAAACTGTCACTGTTATCAAGACCAAATGTTTGTGTATATCCTTTGGCTATCAAACGGACTTTGAAACAATTGATTTGACCATATGGTCCAACCTTCATTGTATAAATCCATTGACATCCCACTGTAGTTTTGTTTGGAGGTAAAGTAATAATGTCCCAAGCATTATTTCAATGTAATGCATCCATTTCTTCCACCACCACCTGACGCCAATTGGAATCAGTCATAGTTTTACCTGTAGACTTAGGAATAGACACAAAATCCAAACCAGAAACAAAGGAGAAATAAGAAGTGGAGAGACGATCATAATTTAAAATACAAGCATATTTCGGATTAGGATGATGAGATTGAATACCTTTTCATAATGTTATTGGAAGGTCAAGTGCAGGTGATGTAATTGGATGGGCAGTTGGAGCAAGAGATGGTGTTGGTGAATCAATATCATTGATCGAAAAAATAGCAAGTGTACTATTTTGCCTGTTATAGTAATAAAGGGGAAATTTCCCAAATGTCGATCTCAAGGACTGCAAGTCAATATCGAGTTCAAATTATCATTCAATTAAACAAAAACTATGGTTGTGGGTTTTTAGATTCAGATGTAAAAATAAAGGCAAAAGAAAATAATGCTGTAAAAATAAGGGTTTACAAGGTATGAGGAACAATACCAGGGAAGGTGTATGATTTGTCCCTGTAACAACTCTGAGTTACTATTGCATCAACAAATATCAATTACTATCAGTTCTCAAGGGTATTTTCTCCCAAGTCTTCAGTGAGAAAACCTTTAATCATTCTACCCTAAGTTCTATGTCCATAGGCAATTAGGGTGAGGTTAAACTTTATTATATCAAGAATGGTATGATTCATACAGGGTATCCCTAGTCCTAGGTGATATCTACTACAGAGTAATCTTATGAAAACATTACCTATGGCGGTCCAGCCTAATTGATAACCATATAACAATCTCGATTGGTCCGAAAGAGAAAGCATTAAACACATCAAAAGATTACCGTAAACATAATATTATAAATGCAATCATAAACTCATCATCATTACAATTCTAAATCAGGGACACCCCCTAGCATTGAGGGGTTTAGCTACTCATATTGTTCAAAACAAATTCAGGATAAAAAATACACATTACAAGTAATTTGATGACTTGGATCTTCAATCGCTTCCGCTCATAAAAACCTTTCGCTCTCCGAATTCCTTGATCTTTGTAATCCTTGCTTGTTTGACAATGTTGTGTTCGCCTTGTTCCCATATGATATTTTCTTTGGTAGAAACTCTCCTAATATAGTGAAAAATCCCTAGGCAAAAGCTGGAAATCTCCAAAACATCCCTGCAGCTCAAGCCTGATAAAAAGCCCAAAAATGGGAAAAATCTACGCTTGGGATGACACGACTGGCTGTGTCAGATCACTGTCCAGCCTTGTCGCTCCCCGGATTTCCCGAATCCAGGTACAAACGCGAAAAAGAGTGGCGCGGAAAAAGAGTAGAGTCGCCAGCTATGTACTTTTATCCCAAGAGGAGGGAAAGGTAGTACTGCATAACCAAGAGGGAACGGATAAAACAAAGTCTCAAACCAAAGAAAACCGAGTAAGGGGGCCGGTTACGTGAAGGGAAGGTTATCGCACCCCTTCACGTCTGTGGTACTCCACAGGATCCACGCTTGCTATTTATATCTAAAGTGTGTGTATAAAAAGTCCTATATGCGATGCGAAAGAGAGAAAATCAAAGTAGGGAAAGGAAACAGTTATTGCTCGCACAGGCCCTACTCTGCTGCATACGTATCTCAAGAAGGATTGAGAATCAGAGCACCGTAGCTCGGCTAACCTATTTTTGTTTGTTTTGTGTTTTTTTAGATGAACGACGTTACTATGCAATCTACCGAATGCTTGACCTTTGGAGACTTACTCACCTGTAGTAGAAGGAGTTAACGTGTTCTTAAGAAAAGAAAATCAAAGAGTTTGTCTGTGTTTTAGGAATGCTCATGCAAAAAGGAAGCCCTAGACGAAGGAACCGTGCTACCTAAATTGACATGCAAACGAGAGACTATACGAAGCCTGGCAGTCCTATGGGGAGACGATCACACCACACAAAAACATATAACATAAAGTAAACGCACCAACAAGGGGGATCAAACATACATGGGTAGGGCTTTAGTCAATAGGGGTCATATCAACCTCGACAAACAAGCCATGGAAAGGTAATCAAATGGGCTCTTAACCACTGACATTGAATTTCAGGGTGAGCAGATCAAAAGGGTAATGAGGATAAGACCTCATAGCTCTTAACCCTGGACAGGGTGAGCTCATGATAAAGTGTGGGGGTTCAGAAAGATGGAACCCTCTCCACTGACTGACCGGACAAAAGATCTTGGGCTTTTGTTCTGAAGCATCGACACGTAGTATGCGCATAAAGAACGAAACACTGAATAACGGGGGATTGGCTACTAATCCCTTTTATCCGTCAATTGCCTCTTCATGGAGGTCTTTAGCACTGGTGCCTCCTCTTGGAGGTCTTTGGGCACGAAAGTAAACACACAAAAACATTGCCTCCTATCGAGGTCTTCCAGATAAGAAAGCGATAAAATGCTGGAAAGATGTAAAAGGGATCAAGAGATCTACCACACGGATAAAGATCCAAAGTAACAACAACTAAAGAAACAAGAAACCCAGAGATCTCTCAAGCTAGCACCATCAAAGAAAGCAAGTCAGCAAAGCAATCAGAATAAATCTCCAAATGGTATCCCACAAATAAAGTGGAATACCAAGCAAGCTATCTCTTCAAGATTCATGTGAGCCCTCACAAAAACTCAACAAACAAGTTAGAATAACAAGATGGGGTGCAATCAAGAGTTGCACCAAACAAAAGAATCATAGCAACAACAGTGTCAGGTAAATAATGTACGGATGCAATAGAAAGCATGTCACAACAAAGCATGAATGATGAAAGGAGGATACAATAGCACCAAGTCAGAAGTGACATCAATTCAATAAGTGTCTCAAGAACTCAACTCAACAAGATCAAAGCAAAAGCACTAAACATCCAAAGATGCATCAAAGTCAAACAAGTCAACATACAAGTTCAAAGTGCTTCAACTTCAACAATGAGTCATAAAAGGTAAAGGCATGAGGCAAGGGTCAAGGATTATACAATCAAGCACACAAACAGAACCAAATGACTCCTAAAATATCAATCAAAAGTTATTTAAATCCAACTTAGCAAAGTGAAAGTCAATCATGTCCAAAGCACCTCAAAATGCAACAAAAGCATTATAGACAAGTTCATGCAATTATGTGTCAAGATGAAATGAACATGGCAGCAAAGTATGCACATCATAAGCATGTCAAATGAGCTATGTAATCAATATGCAAACCTCCAAGTTCATATCATAAGCATAGAATCACTTTTGGATCAAAATCAAACAAAGTGTATCATGAAACCCTAATGCGTCTTTCATGCTCAAATGAATGCAAAAAGGAGCTCATTATGAATAAATGCACAAAGACTTGATAGAAGCATCATAGAACAGGGGAGAACACATGTGCAAAGGAACCAAACCAGAATCAAAGTGTAACCACATGAATCATGCTATTAAAGTTCACAAAAGTTCACAAAAACAACCAAGGATAGGAGGCCTAAACCTCTTGTCAAACAAATGCATCAAAAGGGTATCAAAACTCAAAGTCAAGGGGCAAGGCTCCACACATCAAGACATGACATACATACTAAAACACGTGCAAAAGGATTGGTTTCAACATTCAAAGGAAGTGGCACAAGTGCCTCATGCTAAGCAAGCATCAAAATAGGGACTAAAATGCAAACATCAACTTCAAAAATCCAAATCAAATTGAAAATGCATCATAAATTCATGGGAATTTAACAAAAGGTTCTACTAAGCATATATAGAGATCATGCAAAAAATCAGGAGCATCCAGATTCATTTGATATGAAAACAAAAATTGAGAAGTTGAGAATGCAAAAACATGTCCTAAAATGCAACATTTAAATTCATGTGTCAAACCCTAGCAAAATGACATAGAAAATAACTAAACCAGTTACCACATCTTAGTATCATGTATGAGGATGGTGTGTGCAAAGGCTTGGGTCAGAATGATTAAAATATGGGATTTCATGAAGGTTTGAATGCAAATGGTCAAAAATGCACATAAATGAATCAGAAATTCATATTAAATTCCACGTGTCATGAAATAATTGGGAAATGGTACCAAAAAATCAAGGACTCATCAGGGATCACTCACAAAACATTTCATATTTTTTAAAGTATTTTTTATATTTTTAAAAAATAAAGTAAAACAGGGTAAAATATGTACATGACATGTGACACATATGTAACAATATCAATTGGTCACACAAGTCACTTAAGTGGCTAATAAAAATAAATAAAAACGAAAATCAGAAGATATATGGGCTTTTGGATTAAAAAAAGAGTCAAATAAAGTCAAAGCGATCCAACGGCCATGGGATTGTCTTCTTCCTCAAGACAATCCGGCCATGAACAGTGACGCCGGTGGGGTTCAGGCCACCCACGGCGGCGGCCTCCTCCACGCGCGGCCCAGAACTTCACGAAAATGGGGCTACCCCCCCTAAACCACATGCTAGGAACTCAAAAATCATATTAGTTTTTCATGAATCTTCACCAATCTCTCAAATCACAAACAACAAGTTTGAATATCAAAACTTTAAATCAAGATTTCTCACTCAATATTGCATCATTTTAAAAAGCAAACACATCTACATCATCACCATAGCATGTAGTTTCATTTAGGCATAAAAAATGAACGAAATAAGAGAGTCGAAATTTGAGTTACCGAAAATGGCACCTTCTGAAACTTCAGTATGGTGATGAGATAAGCTCCAGAATACCTCCCTTGAACTTCTATGAATGTTTGCTACCTTTGGTTGTGCTTGAAACGGTCCAGATCTTGAGATTCAAGAAACAACCTCCATTAAAGCTATGTTTAGAAACTGCTTGGAATGACTCAAATCGTGGGTGATTTGTGATCCTTAGAGTGTGTAGATCAAGAATATGCTATTGGCTTTCATTTTCCATGGATGTATGGAGAGATTTGATGAGAATAAAGCATGAGATTATTTTTGGAAAGTGAGATTTTCAGTGTGTATGGAGGTTGCACGAATTAGGGTTTTGCTCAATGATATTTTTAGAGTTTATACTCTGATTTTTATGGCTTGGTGGGCTCAAATGAAGGAGTTTCAAGTCCATGATTATTTTGGTTATTTTTGGAAATGCCCCCCTTATTTGCACATGAACAACCTTGTTTAATGCATTAATCCTCTCTTGAGACTTGATTAATCATGATTATATGAAAGAAATAACACAAAATGATATTTAATGACAATTTTACAAAGATGTAATTTTTTTGCATGTATGACTTTTCCACACATGTGAGAATGCATGGGCTCAAATTCCAAGGTGGATTTGGCCCAAAAAACAATGCTGAATAAATTCCCAATGATTGGCATGTGAGAATATTCCATGATGTCATCTTGTGTCCTTTTGACTTTTCATGAAAGAAAGCTTGAAAAATGACTTGCACCATTGATGAATCATGCAAAATTATAGGTCATTTTGCATGCCATTTTGAAGTATTTCTCAAAACAAAACCATAGCAAGAAGAGCCACACCAATTGGACTTGTCAACCTCAAGTTATGCCTTTTTAAAGCCTTCATGCACACTTCGTCATTAAAGAACCATAACTCTTCAACCATTCATCATATGACCTTGAAATAGGACTTTTTGGAAAGGGGAGACAAAGATCTACAACTTTCATGTCAGAGAAAAAGTTCAAAACCGCCCTTGCTTTTGATGATTTTCTTGGTACATCAGCAAGCTCACTAGGCGAGTGAGGTAGCGAAGGGCTCGCTAGGCGAGCACTCAGCGAGATTCAAGCGAACACTCCCAGACTTAGATAAAAGCATAGCTAGCAATTACTCGCTAGGCAAGCATCCAGCGAGCAGGTAGCGAGCAATTCCAGTAGCAACATCATCAAGGCTCGCTGGAGCGAAGGAGGAAGCGTGGGCTTCGCCTAGCGAAGGATTGTTCGCCTAGCGAACAAATGCAACTTTTCTGGGAAGTTTCTTCTGGATGCATGTGCCTCTGGTGGCTTATTTTGGGGCTCGCTAGGCGAACCATTCTGCTCGCCTAGCGAGCATGACAGCTCAGGAACCAGTCCTATAAGTAGCAGGGGCTACTTTTTTTGGAAAGGGGAGACAAAGATCTACAACTTTCATTTCTGAGAAAAAATTCATTTGGAGCTTCCTTGGTGATGAAAAATCAAGTTGAAGCTAGGTCAAAATCCTTCCAAATTTGGAAACTTCACAATACAGGTCATCTTTCCAAATTTGGTAACCTGTGCACTGGACCTTTGTTCCTTCAAGATTAATGTTTTGGATGATGAATAGACCCCATTTGAACATGTTGGAAGTATCTCAAGTCATTCCCTAGCCATTTGACCCTCAGTTGACCAACAGTTGACTTTTGACTTCACAATTGAATTTTGAATTGTACTGAGCCCATTAAGCTTGATCCTTTAAAGAAAACCTCTGAAAATGAAACCCTAGATCCCAAGAGCTCTACACAACATCCATAAGACCTTCAAACCAAGAATTCATCTCAATCCTTGAGGAACCCTACTTTGACTGCTTCAGTAGACCAAAGTTGACTAGAGGTCAAACCCTAATTCAGATGAGCTTTGCTGATAAGAAATGAAAATTTGAGGAAAGAAAGATCATGAGGATGGTGATGCACCCTTGATACCCAGATGAATACAAACTTCCTTGAGTGTTAAGAAAAACCCTAGTTGATGCACAATTTCCCTTGTGTTGACTGATCATTCAGATAGAACCCACAAAGTGACTTGGATGATATCCAAGCTTCTTGGAAGACAAACTCTTGGAGCTAATTCTGATTGACATGATAAAATGCAATATGAAATGTTAAATGACCTAAAATGAATGCATTAATGAGGAGGGCAAATTTGAGGTGCTACAAGCCTGACACGCCCAAGATACTGCAACACGACCTCCTACTGACCTGACACAGGCCGTGTCAGCTGACACGGCCGGCCCTGTCTGAAGCGCCGCGAAAAATACAGAGCCGCCACCGGATTTTATTTATTCCAAAGGAAAGGGAAATAGTGATAAAACCCCAAATGAGAGAAATGGTCTCGCAACCAAGAGCGGATTCGGAAGTCGGTTATGCAAGGGGAAGGTATTAGCACCCCTCACATCCATGGTACTCCATGGGAACCACTTGCTTGTATCAAATGCGTATGGATGTTTATTTATCTATACATTACTTGCTATCGGGACTGAGATGAGAGAGTAAGATGGGGGAGAAAATAAGTTATAAGTTAGTGTGCTTGCCAAGGATTTGGGCCCTCGTGCCTACGCACCCTCAAACGGGCAATGAGGAAGTCAGAGATTTATTGTTCAACTAAAAAAATGACGTATTTGTTTGGTTATTTTTACTGAACAGTATTGACGTTCACACGCTACTGTTCACTTGCTTGTATACTCTGTCGTGGGAGCGGAAAGTATTTGCTTGTTTGCGGTGAAGTGGATACACTTGGTTCGCACTCTAGCAGTTAAGCATTACTTGCTCGCACATGGAGGCTTAAGCTTCTTTCACGGTAGAACGGAAGTAACACGTTCTTATTGAAAGGTTTTGAAGTGTGCACTAAGGCAAAAGATGATTTGATTTGTTAGGGTTGATTTTATGTGTTGGTTCTATATGTTGGCATCAATTTTGGTAAAACTTAGAGTTATCATAAGTTGTCACGCGTGTTGTCTTGACATGTGATATCAGCTTCCCACAGGATGTTTAAATATGGTTGTGCAGGATTTAGCAAATATGTCAGGCTTGATGTTAAGACATGAGTATACAGAACATTCAGTCTGAATGTTATGTATCTTGAGATTGCGTTTTTCATGTAAATCTGTGTGTGCTTATGTGGAGATTGAATGCGCTATTCAAGGAGTAATTTGATTTAAAACCAAAATGATCTATTTTCCAATAAGGGATGATTAGTTGTTTTTTCATAGAAGATACGAAAGGAAAATAGAATTAGGGTTTTATGCTGCCCAGGCCCATTCAAAAGCTTCTATTTAAAGGCCATGTAAAATCTGGTTTAAACAGACAAGAAACGAACGAAAGAGCGAGAGAGTTTTAGGATTTTAGTATTGTGTAAGCTTGTGTATTGTGAGCCATTCATTCATCTTATTGATGTATGAATTGGACTGACTTTTGTGTTGTAATTTGTCCACTCTAAGCTTTGAAGCACGTGTGTGAATTTACTTGGTTGAAGCTTTTAAGCAAGATCAAGTATGTGTCCTTGAAGTGTGTCTTCTTTCTTTCTAATATTTGTTTTTATATCACTGCTGTGATTGAGGGGGAATGAGTAGGGTCTCATATCTAAGAGTTCTTAGATAGAAGTCACACGGGTAGAGATTAGGTGAAAAGACTGTAACTTGAAGTTGTTTACTGAGAGTCTTTGAACTAATTTTGTTTAGTGGATTTCCTTCCTGGCTTGGTAGCCCCCAGACATAGGTGAGTTTGCACCGAACTGGGTTAACAATTGCTTGTGTAACTTGTTCAATTGTTTCTTTGTTTTTATCCTGTTTATGTTTTAGTTGTTGTTCAGATATTAGTGTCGTGACATTACCTTCGACATCTCATATTTGATACCAGAATTTCAATTGGTATCAGAGCAGGCATCATGCTCTGGTTCTGAGTGAGATCTTGGGACGTTACTTTCTGGTACTATGGATAGAGACGGATGATATTGTTGGTGTAATCCCTAAAGGCCAATACTTTTGGTACTTGTATCGAATTATTTATTAATTAATAAAAAGGCTTTTTCTTTATTATGGTTGATTAATAAAGTCCCTGGAATAGATAGTCCGTTTAATGTATTAAGTGTGACTTAATCATGAGAGCACATTAAACATAAGGACACTATTCTTAAAGTATCCGTAGTCGAGCTTTAGTGTGAAGTGGGATAACATTAAAGCATTAAGACTATTATGTTTGTAGACTGATGATCACATCTCATGGATCATGGATAAAGAGTTATCAAGTCTTAAACATAGGTATGAATATTAGGAGTAATATTTATACCGGATTGACCCGCTATGAGAATACTATATAGAAAGTTATGCAAAGTGTCATAAGTTATTCTCATGGTGATAATGGTGTATACCACTCTTCGACCTGAAACCACTATGGATCCTAGATGTAGAGTCGAGTGCTTTATTGCTGATCTAACGTTGTCCGTAACTGGATAACCATAAAGACAGTTGATGGGTACTCCACGAAGCATGCTGAGGGACATGAGTGTCCTAGATGGAATTTGCCTATCCTGCGTAACAGGATAAATGTCTATGGGCCCAACATTGAACTGGACAAGGATGACATGGTCTATACCTTGTGTTCAATATACACATATGGGCAAAGGGGTAATTATACACATAATTATTATCACATGTGGTTTTGTCAGATCACATGAAATTTTCGTGTCTTGGGTAGCAGAGATGTGTTGCTAGATACCGCTCACTGTTTATTATGTTAAATGCGTGATTTAATATAATTGCCAACGTCGCGAAAACCTACAGGGTCACACACAAAGGACGGATTGATGAGAAATAGAGTAACTAAGGAACACTGTAAGGTACGGTGCACTTAAGTAGAATACGAAATATGGTAAGGTACCAAATACTTAAGTGATTTTGGCATATTATGAGATATGGGCCAAAATACACTTAAGTGGGCTTTTTGGCTTGAAGCCCACACAAGTGGTTCTATAAATAGAACTCTTGTGCAGAAGCATTGTATGGGAATACAACACAACTGAAGAGTTGGAATTTCGTATCTCTCTTTCTCTCACTCAAAGCTTTCATTCATAACAGCTAGCACTGCGATTGAAGGAATCTGTTCGTGTGGACTGAGTAGAGACGTTGTCATCGTTCAACGTTCGTGATCGCCACAAGAGGTAACGATTCTATCACTGATCATGCCCATTCGTAAGGATCACTAAATGGAGAAATTTTTAAATTCCGCTGCGCCTTGGATGGCAATTCTCCTTCAGTGGTATCATAGCCACTTACGAAACCATGAATCTGATAACTGTTTTTGTTCTGTATTAATATGATTAAAGACAGAATGAATCAAAGATTAAATTGAGATCGATCAAGTTATATATATATATATATATATATATATATATATATATATATATATATATGATATATATATATATATGATATATGTAATCTTGATGCAAAATACATTATATATGATATAGTGTTCTCGTTTCGTTCATTCAAACACTCAATGATTATTTTCCTTTGAGCGATCAATGGTCATTTGCTTCTTGATCTGACATTAGTATGGTGAAGCAATGACGTGTTGATCAATCATACTGAATCAACAATCGAGATGTGTTTGACGGTCTGAAATTGGTGCTTCAGGGTTAGTGACGGCACAAGGGTTGTGTTGTCAGAGAGTTATGCGATTTGCGTTGTAACTGCACAAGAGTTGTGCTTTCTAAACACTTTTCTGAACAGTGTTAACCGGTTAACGCATATGGTTAACCGATTAACGCAATACGAAATAAAATTTTTAAATTTTTCAAATAGTGTTAACCGGTTAACGCATTTGGTTAATCGGTTAACGCAAGACAGAAAACAGTTTTCCAAGAGATTTTCAAACAGTGTTAACCGGTTAACACATTTGGTTAACCGGTTAACGCAAGGCAGAAAACAATTTTGAACAGATTTCAAACAGTGTTAACCGGTTAATGCATTTGGTTAACCGGTTAACGTAAGGCAAAGTTCACTCGTTCGGCTAAATCAGTGCCTTAAAAGTATCAAGTGTTGATGCGAAAAACCACGTCGATTTTAAATGAATTGTTCATTAAAAATTTCGGCCAGGGGCGCTGCCCGGGTAGCGAACCTCCGGCTAACTTTGCGTAGTGTGATCGGTCGTCGAAATTTAATTTGATTTTAATTAATTAAAGGAATTAATAATAATAATAAAGTTTTTATTATTGTCTTGTGGTGATCGGTTATGGCCTTAGTTTTCCTTTATTCTGATTTGTGTTTTAAAATACGACATGCGTGTCGTGCCTCTCTCTTAATCTCCCAAATGTAACTTCTTTTCTCATCTCACTCCTTCGTATGTAAAACGAGTTTATTTATGTAATGTAATGATATGAAGAAAGCAAAGAAGTCAGTGCCAAAGGAGGACAACCTTGAAGATCTTGCTTGGAGAAGCTTAGATCGTTGTTAGGTTAGCTTAGGTTCTCTCATTGGCTTGGGAGAACAATTGCGCTAGGGGCCATAACTGTTTCATTATGTATGTATGTATGTTGATGCATGTGAATGTATGTTGATGCATGTGAGAGACGGTTTATATGATAAACAAGCCGGTGAGATCAGAAAAATTGCAATTCCCTCAAATTAAATATTAAGTTTATGCTTTCCAAGTTTTAACACTCATCAAGACTAGTAATGGATAATGTAGGTTTCGCCTACGCGAGGTGCATGTTCTATATTAGTAAGGTACGATGGGATAATTGTAATATCCAACTGTTAAAACAATGGGTCAAACTTAACTAAACAAATTATAATAAGATTATATATGTTTAGAAGCAAGAGTTGGGAATAATCTATATGATGGATTGGAATAAGGAGTTATTCACCCAATTGAAATTTTCGAGAGTTGTATGAGATACAATTGGAAGGAGTTCCTACCTAAATAACCTAGTTTTGTGTAATCCGCCTACGCGGACTTAGAACGAAGTGAAATATGGATCTCGACCCACTAGAAAATCTTCCAATGGGATTTTCCGAATCAGATGATGAGGGTCATTTGTTTTGAGTAAAATAGTGGGAGCATATTTAATTAAAGGCCTAATTAAATATGTCAATGATACTTATATTTTCATTAATCCTTGTGTAGATTACCATGACAACAAACACCTTGTCATACGGTGAACTGGACTTTTTTGTGGTTTTAATCGCAATGTCGCGGTTAGCAAGAGTCGCCACCGACTTTTCTTTTATCCAATAAGGAAAGGTGGAAAAGAACAGGAAAAACCTTAATTTAGATTTTGGGTTCGGGAGGTACATTATACAAAGGGAAGGTGTTAGCACCCTTTGTATCCATGGTTATCCATGGGCTCTTAATTGCTCGATCACTTATATTATTTTTGTCTAAAAAAAAGTGTTTGTGAATTGTTTAGAAAAATTGTTTTGAAAAGAGAATTTAACTTTGTAATGATTCTTGTATGAATGTATACAAAGTGATTATCTCGTTTAGTTTTGAAAATTGTTTAGAAAAATATAACTCGGTAATGATTCTAGTATGAATGTATACCAAGTGGTGATTTTCTGAAGGTATTTTGAAAGGTGTGAGGTGTGAAAAAATGTTTTAGGTTGTGAGCCAGCAATTAAGAGTTATACCGACCCAAGGTCTTTATGAGTATTTCCTATCCTTATGAGGGTAAAACTGTCCTTATTATTGAGAAATAAGTAGTTTTATCCTTTGGATGTAAAAGGGTCATCGTAGGGTCATCGATTGGTCATTGAAGGCAACAGTTACGAGGATACCTTAGCATTCGAAGGGACTATCATCTTTTAACCGTAGGCAACATCGGAGGGTCATCGAGGGACAAAGTTGTATATTCGAAGGCAACATCCGAGGGACTATAATTTATTTTATGATGATTTAACCGAAGGGTCTTTGCTAAGGGTATCCCCACGTTCGCGGGACATGACCGTAATATCGTAATCGTAAGGCAACAAAGAGAGGTCCAAGATCACTTATTCAAAGGCAAAGTTTTACAATTAATTATATAATTAGGATGAAACTCCACATTAAAATTATTAAAAATAATATATTAAAAAATTAATACATTAGAAATTAATACATTAAAAATTAATTTAGGGTGAAACTCCACAAGGGTATCCCATAAATAAAGTGGAATACCTAGCCAATAACATTTTCCTGGGATATGTGAACCTTTACGAAACTCAAAAAAAAGAAACATGTCAGAACACCAAATCAGGGTGCAATCGAAGATTACACCGGAGAAATATCACAACAATAAATAGGATAGGATGAATAATGCATGGCTATGATAAAACATAAAAAAAACAGAATAGAAAAGTCAGCTACTGTCTCGTTCGCCTCTGCCTCGCCTAGCGAAGGCCAGGCGAATACTCGCCCCAGGCTCGCCTAGCGAGGTGCTAGCGAGCGGCCACGGATTTTGAATTTGAAAACAGCCCCACGTTAGGAACTTTGAATTTTATGGCATTTTATCACAGGAATAACATGATCAAACATTCAGGGTATTCAGGCATATTTAAATTCCCATACGAAAGCAAATTATATATCAACATTTAATCATGATGCATTATATATGTAGATATGGCCAATTGAAAGTATAAACAATAGAGATACGCAAACCTGTTTGCCAATTCAAGGTTGAAGGGATTGACCACTTGTAGTATCGGAATAAGTTAGGCAGCGGGAATTGGACGGCGATGGCTTCGGTGCAGATGGGCTGCCTTCAGGGTTTCTTTACTCTGAATTCTCCGGGTAGGCAGGGTTCCTATGCCAAAACTTCTATTCGTTCTTCTCTGTTCTCCTCCTCTTTTTTTTTTCCAGTGAATCCCCCAGTGTAACTCCAAGTGTAACTCCAAGTGTGACTCCCCTACTGAAACTTCAGTATTTATAGACTAATTTCGTGGGTAATGGGCTTGGAATGAGGGAGACCCAAGTCCAAAATAATTTGTTATATTTTATTTATTTATTTATTTTAATTATTTAATTAATTAATTAATTAATTAATTAATTAATTAATTAATTAAAAAAAATTCTCTTTTTTTTTTTTTTTTTTGGGCTCAGAATGAAGCCCGAAATTTTTGTTGTCTGTCAGCTTCGCTAGGCGAGCGCGTAGCGAACAGGCCAGTTTGGGCCATTTTCTGGATTGGGCCATCCGTGAGCTGGGCCTTTGTTTCTTCAAGATCAGTGTTATATATGAGTCGGAATGCCTTGCAAAATGTCTTGAAATATTAATGGGCAAATTTTGGGGTATGACAGCTGCCCCTGTTCGATATTCTTGGACCGAGAGAGTTAGAATGGTGTATACGCCATTCGTGGTCTGGAGGTGGAAGATTATTGAACACTAGAATGCCCCAAAAATTTGCACTTGAGAATCGACAGTTGGTCTTGATGGAGATGGGCTTAAAGATGCCATCCGGGAGGTTTGATGACGAAAGCTTCAGATCGCGCCGTATATTAGGCCAATTTGAAGACATGGGTGCCACACTGGGTCATACGTTAGACCGTATAATGAGTCATCCATTAGGCTGCCGACTTCGCTGGGGAGTCGGAGTGTGTCATATGCTGTTGGGGATAAAGGATCAGAATGGACCATACGCTAGATCGTATCTGAGTTGCAGAATGAGCCGTACGTTAGGCTGAATCTGATGACGAAAGGGGTAGTCGTACGTTAGACTACACTTCAGAAATGTACCGTATGTTAGGTAGGATCTGATGATGAAAGGGGTAGTCGTACGTTAGACTACACTTCAGAAATGTACCGTATGTTAGGTAGCATTTGAGGGGATGGACATCCGAACGGGTCGTACGTTAGACCGTCGCAGAATGAGTCGTCTGTTAGGCCGCATCTGATGATGAAAGCGGTAGTCGTACGCCAGACTACACTTCAGAAATGTACCGTATGTTAGGTAGCATCTGAGGGTTATAAGGTCCAAACGGGTCGTACGTTAGACCGCGTTGGGGTTGTTGAAGTTCAGAATGGATCGTACGTTAGATCGTATCCGAGTTGTAGAATGAGCCGTCCGTTAGGCTGCATCTGAAAAAGAAAGTAGTCGTACGCTAGACTACACCCCTGAATGTACCGTACGCTAGGCAGCATCTGAGGATTTGAAGGTCCAAATGGGTCGTACGTTAGACCGTATTGGAGTTGCTAAAGAAGTCATATGTTGGGCTGAATCAGAATGAACCGTACGTTAGGCTGTATCTGATAACCTGTATATGTTGTACTTGCAATAAATGTCTGGGATGGGCTTAGAGATGCCATCGTTAGGAGGATATCGAAGTGTTGTCAGAATGAATGTTCCCATGAACTGTATTTGAAATATGTATCTGAATCTTGAATGTGATTGATAAAGGTGTCTGTCTGAATGAACCTTCTACTTTGACTATATCAGGAGGATAATTAACCTGCAAAGAAAAGTTAGCTTCATGCTATGTCATGATGCATGAGATGTTTCGTGTTATGCTAAAATAAATGTGAATGTTGTATGCATGCGTATGCTGTGAAAGGATGTAATGAATGAGTTATGCGTATGAGAAGTTCTGCTTGGGGACTCTACTGGGGAAAATAAATCCCCATCTACTGATTTGAGACATTTGTGTCGATGACCCTTTCTCGGCTGGGGATGCTTGATTTCTGTCTGATGGTGGAAATATTCAACAGAGCCTGGCTGGGGATGGATGAGATGATCCATCTGTCTGGTGACGCCGACCTCTGTTGGGGAGTAACTGGCTGTGCCTGGGGATACTGCCATTTTCTGAGGAAAAAAAACAGGCTTGCTGGGGAAGAGAATTGGTAGCGGATTCATTGGAAGCATGATTAGACCTTTTCCTTGATCCTGAAGTCGGGTAGTAATTGCTATTGCTATTCTATGCATGTATTTTTGGTAAACATCAGTCATATTCAAATGCACATATTAATTCAAATTAAATCAATGGACATTTACGCAACCAAAACAGAAAAGTAAAAACAAAAGCATCTTTTTTTTGAAAGAGGGTTGTATTGATTTTGAAAGAAGGCCTATAAACAGGCAATTTGTGTACAAGGAGACAGAAATCCTAGTAAGAGGAAATTGTCGAAAACAAAGAGAAAGCTATGTGGAAGAAGTCCTATTGATTTTAAGCCTACTACTGTCATTATGTCTTCGAGCATCTCATCCCTTGCTGTCGGATAGAAGTGATTGGCTTGGTCAGTCCCTCGAACTTGGATGAAAGTTGACTGAGAACGGGACATAGTCATACGCTTTAATCCCTAATTTTTGCCTGGACCGCCTTTTCAGGTTTTCAGTCCACCAGGATACCCTTTTTTGCCCAAGCCGCCTTTTCAGGTTTTCGACTTGCCGGGTGTACATTTTTTTTTATATATCCCTAATTTTTGCCCGAACCCTTTTGGTTCGCCGGGATGCCCTTACTTTTGCCTAGATACGTCGATCTAGCGGGTCTCTTTTATGCGTAGTATTTTTTAACTATGTCCGCGTTCACGGGATGCGGGAAATCTTCGCCATCCACTGTAGCAAGTATCATGGCTCCACCAGAGAATACCTTCTTAACTACAAATGGCCCTTTGTACGTGGGAGTCCATTTGCCTCTGGGATCAGTTTGCGGTAGCACGATCCACTTGATTACCAAGTCGCCAATTTGATACACTTGTCTCTTGACCTTTTTGTTGAATGCCCTGGTCATGCGCTTCTGATATATCTGCCCGTGACATACAGCCGCAAGTCTCTTCTCATCCATCAAATTTATCTGATCGAGTCGAGTCTGAATCCATTCGTCCTCGTCTAAGCCCGCCTCTTTCATGATCCTTAGAGAGGGAATCTGAACTTCCACTGGTAAAACGGCTTCCATTCCGTAGACTAAAGAGAAAGGAGTTGCCCCTGTCGAAGTTCGCACGGAAGTACGATAACCATGAAGAGCAAATGGTAACATCTCATGCCAGTCTTTGTATGTTACCGTCATCTTTTGTATAATCTTCTTAATATTCTTATTAGCCGCTTCTACAGCGCCGTTCATCTTTGGCCGGTACGGAGAAGAGTTATGGTGTTTTATTTTGAACTGCGTGCAGAGTTCAGTAATCATCTTGTTGTTCAAATTAGTGCCATTGTCAGTGATAATTCTCTCAGGGACGCCGTATCGGCAGATGAGGCTGTTCTTGATGAATCGTGCCACCACATTCTTAGTAACAGAAGCAAATGAGGCTGCCTCCACCCACTTTGTGAAGTAATCAATAGCAACAAGGATGAAACGATGTCCATTAGAGGCGGTAGGTTTAATCTCGCCAATCATATCAATGCCCCACATTGCAAAGGGCCACGGCGCGGTCAACACGTTTAATGGAGCAGGAGGCACATGTACTTTATCCGCATAGATCTGGCACTTATGACAAGTTCTGGAGTGATGGTGGCAATCAGTTTCCATGGTAGACCAATAATACCCTGACCTCAGAATCTTCTTGGCCATTGTATGTCCACTAGAATGAGTCCCAAAGATACCGTCGTGCATGTCTTCCATAATCTTCTCTGATTCCTTTCTATCCACACAGCGAAGCAAAGTCGAATCATGGTTACGTTTGTACAATATTCCATTACTCAAAAAGAATTTAGCGGAGAACTTCCTCAGAAATTTCCTGTCATTGATGGATGTCCCTTCAGGGTATTCCTGAGCTTCTAAATATCTTTTTATCTCGTGGTACCAAGGCTTCTCTTCTACTTCATCAGCGTTAAGTTCATAACAATATGCTGGTTCGTCTAGTCGTTCAATGGTAATCCGGGGAGCTTCATTGTCCCATCTGACTCTGAACATAGATGACATGGTAGCTAATGCGTCTGCCAACTGGTTCTCCTCTCGTGGAATATATTCGAATGTGATCTCTTCAAAGTATGGGATTAATGTCAACACCCGTTCTCGATAAGGGATGAGATTCGGATGTTTAGTGTCCCATTCTCCTTTGACCTGACTGATTACCAAGGCTGAGTCTCCGTACACCTTCAAGAACTTGATTCTTAGGTCTATAGCAGCTCTGAGTCCCAAAATACACGCTTCATACTCAGCCATATTGTTGGTGCATTCAAAACATAGTCTAGCGGTGAAAGGCGTATGGCCACCCTTGGGGGAAATGATCACGACGCCAATACCGTTGCCCAATGCGTTAGACGATCCATCAAAAACCATAGTCCATCGGGATCCCACTTCGGGTCCTTCATTCGGTCCAGGTTCTTCATAATCAGTAACAAGCATGACATCCTCATCTGGGAACTCAAAATTCATAGACTGATAATCATTCACGGCCTGATGAGCCAAATGATCAGCTAGCACGCTTCCTTTGATTGCTTTTTGGGTGGTATACTGGATATCATACTCTGTTAAAATCATCTGCCATCTTGCTATTCTTCCGGAGAGGGCGGGTTTCTCAAATATGTATTTGATAGGATCCATCTTAGAAATCAACAAAGTGGTGTGATTCAACATATACTGTCTTAGTCGGCGAGCAGCCCAGGCCAAAGCACAGCAAGTTTTCTCGAGCAGTGAGTATCTTGTTTCACAGTCGGTAAACTTTTTGCTAAGGTAGTATATGGCATACTCTTTTCGACCGGACTCGTCATGTTGTCCCAACACGCACCCCATTGAGTTTTCTAAAACGGTTAAATACATGATTAGAGGTCTTCCCTCAACTGGTGGCACCAGAATTGGAGGTTCTTGGAGGTACTTCTTGATTTTGTCGAAAGCTTCTTGACATTCATCATTCCATATCATCTCTTGATTTTTTCTCAGTAACTTGAAGATGGGTTTGCAAGTAGCGGTCAAATGGGAAATAAATCGGGCAATGTAATTCAAACGTCCCAAGAAACCTCTGACTTCTTTATCCGTACGGGGAACTGGCATCTCTTGAATAGCTCTCACCTTGGCTGGGTCGACCTCAATACCTTTACCACTGACAATAAAGCCCAAGAGTTTACCAGATCTTACTCCAAAGGTGCATTTGTTCGGGTTCAATCTCAACTTGTATTTCTTCAGCCTCTCAAACAGTTTGTATAAATGATCGAGATGTTCTTCTTCAGTATGAGACCTGGCTATCATATCGTCCACATATACTTCTATTTCATGATGGATCATGTCATGGAACAAAACCACCATAGCACGCTGGTACGTTGCTCCTGCGTTCTTTAAACCAAACGGCATTACTTTATAACAGAAGGTGCCCCATTGCGTCACAAACGTAGTCTTCTCCATGTCCTCAGGTGCCATTTTGATCTGGTTATAACCCGAGAATCCATCCATGAAGGAGAATACCTTGTGTTGAGCGGTGTTGTCTACCAGAACATCAATGTGTGGCAGTGGGAAATCATCCTTGGGACTCGCTCTATTCAAATCTCTGTAATCCACACACATTCGCACCTTACCATCCTTCTTTGGCACTGGTACCACATTAGCAACCCATTGAGGATAAGAAGTAACCGCCAGAAAACCAGCATCGAATTGTTTCATGACTTCGGCCTTGATTTTCTCGGACATTTCAGGACGCATGCGACGAACCTTTTGCTTAACAGGACGACAATCTTCCTTCGTCGGCAAACGATGCACTACTATATCGGTATCCAGCCCTGGCATGTCTTCGTAAGACCAAGCAAAAATCTCCACATAGTCATGTAGCATTTGAATCAATCTTCTTTTGACACTGATTTCCAAGCCTGCTCCTATTTTGACTTCTCTCTTGTCCACCTCGGTACCCAGATTTACAGTCTCAACTGACTCCTCATGCGGCTGTATAGTCCTTTCTTCTTGTAGTAACATTCTGGCAAGTTCTTCAGGTACTTCACAATCTTCCTCACTTCCATCTTCGGCTCGGTAGATCGGATTTTCAAAGTCATAATGAACAGTAGTAGAACTATTATCAACAGGATCCAGAGTGGATAGGGATCTGCAATTCGTTACGTGCGTGTGTGTAAGAAAACATAGCTCGTTTGAAAGATAATAGGAAAGACAAAGAGCGCAATATTTGAATGCAAAACGTCCATTGATTTATTGAATATAAATATGCTTATGAAAATGACAAAACCCTTAACAAATTAGCTATTGTGCCTCGGGCATAGACACAATGCTTTAAGAAGTTTGATTGTAAAAGAAAATTAAAATTTGCAATTCTAGAATAAACAATAACAATTACTCCTGACTAAAGGAAATCGGGATAATGTCTTCAGTCTTCCAATTGTTGAGTCCGTCACCAATTGTTGGGAAAATCCAGCTATCCAAGTCGCAATCACTATCAGCATCTTCCATAGCATTAATCTGATTTTTGACTATCTTTCCAGAGTTAAACCCCAGGCCAGCTTTATCAGACTTGTACGGTACATTGATCAGTTGACCCCAACCAGCACGATCACCATTTTCAATCGCGGCTTGAGCATCTTTCAGAGAGATCATGACAGGGGGAGCACGAACAACCTTGGGCACAAGGGGAGTTGGCTTAAGGACAGGACTGGGTGGAGGAACCACTTCAAATGACTGAGAAGGAGTCTCAAAGAATTCACCATCCATCTCGACGTATTTGAAGGCTTGCACACTACTGACAATATACTCTTCTTCTCCACATACAGTGACAACCATGCCTGCTATTGGATACTTCAGCTTTTGATGAAGCGACGAAGCTACCGCACCTGCCCCATGGATCCAAGGGCGCCCCAACAAGCAGGAGTAGGCGGGACGAATGTCCATCACGTGAAAGGTAGTGTTGAAGACTTGAGGTCCTATCTTGATAGGGAGAACCACTTCACCATAGACAACACTCTTCGCACCATCGTAAGCACGCACCACAACATCACTAGGTTTCAGTTCAATGCCTTTGTAGTCAAATTTATCGAGTACAGCTTTCGGGGGCACATTCAAGGAAGAGCCGTTGTCGATCAACACGTGAGCCAGGGTGATCCCCTCACACTCGATGGAGATATGCAGAGCTTTATTGTGATTCTTTCCTGCTGGCGTCAGGTCAGCATCGGAAAAGCCTAGGCCATTGTCAACAGTCAAATTAGCAACATAATGTTCGAATTGATCGACGGATGTTTCTTGAGGCACATGAGCGGTCTTCAAGAATTTCATCAATGCATTGGCATGGGATTCAGAGGATAATAACAAGGACAACATTGAGATTTTAGACGGAGTATGCCCCAATTGTTCCACTACATCAAAATCGCTCTTACGGATGATTTTCAGCATCTCTTCCATTTCCTGTTTGGCAACATCTTCAGAAGTAACTTCGACCGATGTCTCTGACTGAGGAGGATTGACTGGTCTTTTTCCTCGAATTTCGGGAGCGGGAGGTGAGATTTCTGGGGAGTAGATCCTTCCACTTCGAGTAACTTTACTAGTCCCCACAATATCATTAGGATTAGCAGAACTACCAACTTGCTTTATGCCATGGATGTAAACGTCGCCTCCATAGTTCCACGGAATAGCTTTGCTGGAGGAATATGGCACGGGGCCAGGTGCGGTAATAATCAGGGGAGCCACTTTGGGCTCAGCGGTAATCTTCACAGGCACTCTAGTAGCGGTAATCTTCACTGGAGCTTTGGACCTAGCAATCACAGATACCTCTTCAATAGAGTTGTCCACCTTAGGAACCCTTTCAAATAGAATTGTACGATCATCCATCAGCCGTTGAATGCCGTTCTTCAACTTCAAACAATCATTGGGTCGGAGTACACAGAGATCGCAATCTTCAGCACAACCTGGAAATAAACCAGCTTGCAATAAATTCTTCTTAACGATCAGGAGAGGAGATGCTAAATCAGCAACGTCAGTAACGTGAGAATTGTCGTCCACAACATTAACATTCTGGTCATGATTAGGCATAGGTGCTGTGATGACATTGGGGGTCGCCGGAGGATCAAATTCAATTTCTCCAGCGTCGATCATATCCTGAATCTTGTTCTTCAACAACCAGCAATCATTCGTATCATGCCCGGGGCTATCGGAGTGATAGGCACACCTGGCGTTGGGATTATAACGAGGAGAAGTAGTGTTGGGATTTGCAGGAGGGCCTCTGAGGGTAATCAAATTGGCCTTTAACATACTCTGCAGTGCTTGGGTTAAAGTCATATTGATCTTGGTAAACTGTCTTCTCGACCTGTCTTGTCTGTGTTGGAAGTTCTGAGATGGCGGTGCGGCAATTGTAACTGCCCCAACAGTATGGTCACGATTCTTCTTGTTATGCTTCCTCTCACTGTACACAGCATTTGATTCATTCTTTCCCTGATAGGACTTTTTGGTGCTTGCAGAAGTAGCTGCCTGTATCTTTCCACTTCGAATGCCGCTTTCAACCCGTTCACCTGTCAAGATAAGTTCAGTGAAACCTGACGAGGAACTTCCCAGTAGATGGCTGTAGAATGGGCCAGTCAGTGTACCCATGAACATGTCCACTAACTCTCGATCAGTCATAGGGGGTTTGACTCTGCCAGCCAAATCTCTCCACTTTTGAGCATATTCTTTGAAACTTTCTTTAGAGCCCATAGTCATATTTTGTAGCTGTAGCCGAGTAGGCGCTAACTCAGAATTATACTGGTAGTGCTTGTAGAAAGCTGTTGCTAAATCAGTCCATGTGCGGATGTTAGAGCTCTCAAGCTGATAATACCACTCTAACTGTGTGCCAGACAGACTCTCTTGGAAGAAATGGATCCACAGTTTCTTATCAGTAGTGTGCGGCTGAATCTTTCTCACATAAGCCCTTAGATGCATCTGAGGACAAGAGGCACCATCATACTTAGTGAAAATGGGAACCTTGAATTTGCGGGGAATGACCACATCAGAGACCAGACCCAAGTTTTCGAAATCCAGACCGGGCACTTTCTGCCCCTCCATAGCTAGCATACGTTCTTCCAGCAACTTGTACTTATCATCCTTCGGAGAGTACTGTTCATGTTCATAATCTTCATCGTCGTCCTCAGAATTGACGAGATTAGGATTCTCATCTTCCGAATCATTCTCGGTCTCTTCTTCTGAATCCTTCGGAATTCTAATCTTGACTCCTGTAACCTGTCCCTTAAGCCTTCTCCCCGGGTTGATGTAACCCACAGGTTTCTGGTCCTTCTTCTTCTCCATCAAAAGAGCTTTCAGTTCTTCCTGCCCCTTAGATAAGCTCAGCATCATTTCCTGGAATTGAGCATTCTGGGCCTGGAGATCTTTGACAGTTTGTTCGAGAGCCATTGTTCAATCTGTTTGAATCTGCTGGAATCTGTTTGATAGGAAAATCGTGAGAACACTGATCCTTTAGAATACCTGTTATGCGATGCAATGCAATGTATGAAATGTTTTCAAGGACTTTCGGGATTTAACTTTGCATAAACTAACAAAAAGAGCTTTTTTTTTCTTTTCTCTTTTGTTTTTGCTTTTGTTTTTGTTTTTTTCTGTTTTTTTAGCAGAGTTAAATCCCTAAATCCTTGAAATGGTTAGTACAATGCCATGATGTTATGATGTTATGTTGTTATGTTGTTATGATGTCATGTTGTTAGATAAATAACAAGCACAAGCAAGTCACACAACAATCATTCCTAGGTTTTAAGGCTTGCGTGAGTTCCATAGGTAAATACCCTCCCCACTGAAGTTTGGTTGGTTCAACCTGTCTTAGAATTGTAACCGGGTTCTAGAAGGATCTCAAATCATTGACCTTTCCTTAAGTCCACTTCAGTGCAACACCAAGTGGTTGACCGAAGCTTCCCTAAAGTCCAATCTCAAAGAGTGTAGTATCGAGTCTCAACCAACTCCAGTCGGAACCGAAGCCAGTTATCTCACTACTTTCTAATGGCCAGGATGAGTCAATTAGGGTTCTAAAGGTCTGGTTAATGCTTTTATGACACCACGCGAATGCCAAATATTTCCTCAACTAACATGAGGAACATCAGGACATCCAAAGTGCCACATTAACCGTAGCCATCATTTTGACCATTCCAGTATACGCCGGACAGTCGCGATGATCTCTTGCTACTTACCTAAGGTACACTAGATCCGGGTGTAGGATCTTTCACTCAAGCATAACATACCCAAGCAATCCCTTAAAAATAAATCAGACAAATTGAATAAGTGATCTTGTTTTTAAGGTAACCTCTCTTTTTAAGGTCCCCAGCAGAGTCGCCAGTTCTGTCATACGGTGAACTGGACTTTTTTGTGGTTTTAATCGCAATGTCGCGGTTAGCAAGAGTCGCCACCGACTTTTCTTTTATCCAATAAGGAAAGGTGGAAAAGAACAGGAAAAACCTTAATTTAGATTTTGGGTTCGGGAGGTACATTATACAAAGGGAAGGTGTTAGCACCCTTTGTATCCATGGTTATCCATGGGCTCTTAATTGCTCGATCACTTATATTATTTTTGTCTAAAAAAAGTGTTTGTGAATTGTTTAGAAAAATTGTTTTGAAAAGAGAATTTAACTTTGTAATGATTCTTGTATGAATGTATACAAAGTGATTATCTCGTTTAGTTTTGAAAATTGTTTAGAAAAATATAACTCGGTAATGATTCTAGTATGAATGTATACCAAGTGGTGATTTTCTGAAGGTATTTTGAAAGGTGTGAGGTGTGAAAAAATGTTTTAGGTTGTGAGCCAGCAATTAAGAGTTATACCGACCCAAGGTCTTTATGAGTATTTCCTATCCTTATGAGGGTAAAACTGTCCTTATTATTGAGAAATAAGTAGTTTTATCCTTTGGATGTAAAAGGGTCATCGTAGGGTCATCGATTGGTCATTGAAGGCAACAGTTACGAGGATACCTTAGCATTCGAAGGGACTATCATCTTTTAACCGTAGGCAACATCGGAGGGTCATCGAGGGACAAAGTTGTATATTCGAAGGCAACATCCGAGGGACTATAATTTATTTTATGATGATTTAACCGAAGGGTCTTTGCTAAGGGTATCCCCACGTTCGCGGGACATGACCGTAATATCGTAATCGTAAGGCAACAAAGAGAGGTCCAAGATCACTTATTCAAAGGCAAAGTTTTACAATTAATTATATAATTAGGATGAAACTCCACATTAAAATTATTAAAAATAATATATTAAAAAATTAATACATTAGAAATTAATACATTAAAAATTAATTTAGGGTGAAACTCCACAAGGGTATCCCATAAATAAAGTGGAATACCTAGCCAATAACCTTTTCCTGGGATATGTGAACCTTTACGAAACTCAAAAAAAAGAAACATGTCAGAACACCAAATCAGGGTGCAATCGAAGATTACACCGGAGAAATATCACAACAATAAATAGGATAGGATGAATAATGCATGGCTATGATAAAACATAAAAAAAAACAGAATAGAAAAGTCAGCTACTGTCTCGTTCGCCTCTGCCTCGCCTAGCGAAGGTCAGGCGAATACTCGCCCCAGGCTCGCCTAGCGAGGTGCTAGCGAGCGGCCACGGATTTTGAATTTGAAAACAGCCCCACGTTAGGAACTTTGAATTTTATGGCATTTTATCACAGGAATAACATGATCAAACATTCAGGGTATTCAGGCATATTTAAATTCCCATACGAAAGCAAATTATATATCAACATTTAATCATGATGCATTATATATGTAGATATGGCCAATTGAAAGTATAAACAATAGAGATACGCAAACCTGTTTGCCAATTCAAGGTTGAAGGGATTGACCACTTGTAGTATCGGAATAAGTTAGGCAGCGGGAATTGGACGGCGATGGCTTCGGTGCAGATGGGCTGCCTTCAGGGTTTCTTTACTCTGAATTCTCTGGGTAGGCAGGGTTCCTATGCCAAAACTTCTATTCGTTCTTCTCTGTTCTCCTCCTCTTTTTTTTTTCCAGTGAATCCCCCAATGTAACTCCAAGTGTAACTCCAAGTGTGACTCCCCTACTGAAACTTCAGTATTTATAGACTAATTTCGTGGGTAATGGGCTTGGAATGAGGGAGACCCAAGTCCAAAATAATTTGTTATATTTTATTTATTTATTTATTTTAATTATTTAATTAATTAATTAATTAATTAATTAAAAAAAATTCTTTTTTTTTTTTTTTTTTTTTTCGTTTCTCGTATTTTTTTTATTTTTTTTTTTGGGCTCAGAATGAAGCCCGAAATTTTTGTTGTCTGTCAGCTTCGCTAGGCGAGCGCGTAGCGAACAGGCCAGTTTGGGCCATTTTCTGGATTGGGCCATCCGTGAGCTGGGCCTTTGTTTCTTCAAGATCAGTGTTATATATGAGTCGGAATGCCTTGCAAAATGTCTTGAAATATTAATGGGCAAATTTTGGGGTATGACACACCTCTAACAACATCTTGCGATCAACCCTTGACAAGGAAAAATTGTCTGGGACAAATTTCCTGGATTGGTACCGAAACCTGAGGATTGTCCTCAAACATGATAAAGGGAAAGACAAGGAAGTTGCCAAACCCAAATCCACTAGTGCTGCTTTAAAGCCTAGTGGAGGCATAGAAAAAGAAGGCACCTGCTTCCATTACGGTAAGACCGAACACTGGAAGAGGAACTGCCCAAAGTACCTGGAAGATAGGAAGAATGGAGTAGAGACTCCAACTTCAGGTATTTTTGTTATTGAAATTAATTTATCTACTTCTGCATCATGGGTATTAGATACTGGATGCGGTTCTCACATTTGTATAAATGTGCAAGGACTAAAAAGGAGTAGAAAATTGGCAAAAGGTGAAGTCGACCTACGAGTTGGTAATGGAGCAAAGGTTGCTGCCTTAGCCGTAGGAACTTATGAATTGACTTTACCTAGTGGTTTAATAATTCAGTTAGAGAACTATTATTATGTACCTACAATTAGCAGGAATATTATTTCCGTTTCTTGTTTGGACAAGTTCGGTTTTTCATTCATAATAAAGAACAATTGTTGTTCAATTTATTTGAATGATATATTCTATGCTACTGCTCAAATGAACAATGGATTATATGTCCTTGATCTTGAAATTCCAGTTTATAACATTAATACTAAAAGGATGAAACCCAATGAGTTAAATCTAACTTACCTTTGGCATTATCGATTAGGCCACATAAATGAGAAACGCATTTCCAAACTCCATAAAGATGGATTGTTGGACTCTTTTGATTATGAATCATATGAGACATGCAGATCTTGTTTAATTGGAAAGATGACAAAGTCTCCATTCACAGGAAAAGGTGAAAGAGCTAATGATCTTTTGGCCCTCATACATACTGATGTATGTGGACCACTGAACATACCAGCCAGAGGAGGTTTTCAATACTTCATCACATTTACTGATGATTTCAGTAGATATGGTTATGTGTATTTAATGAAACACAAATCAGAGTCCTCTGAAAAGTTCAAGGAATTCAAGAATGAAGTACAAAACCAACTAGGTAAGAATATTAAAACTCTTTGATCAGATCGAGGTGGTGAGTATTTAAGCCTAGAGTTTGATGACCATCTGAAAGAGTGTGGGATCCTATCCCAACTCACTCCTCCTAGAACACCCCAATAGAATGGTGTATCTGAGAGAAGAAATCGAACCCTATTGGACATGGTCCGATCCATGATGAGTCACGCCGATCTTCCAAACTCCTTTTGGGGACATGCACTATTGACAGCAGCTTACACACTTAACCGTGTTCCATCCAAAAAGGTTGAGAAGACACCATATGAGATATGGAGTGGTAAGAAACCACATATGTCTTACATGAAGATTTGGGGTTGCGAAGTTTATGTGAAACGGCAAATTTCAACTAAGCTTGAGCCCAAATCTGACAAATGCTTATTTGTGGGATATCCTAAAGAAACAAGAGGGTATTACTTCTACAATCCTTCTGAGGGCAAAGTGTTTGTCGCTCGAACTGGAGTTTTCCTAGAAAAGGATTTTATTTCCAAAGGAACCAGTGGGAGGAAAGTAGAGCTTGAAGAAATTCAAGAATCACAAAGCGTCGATACACCTATGGAGGAATTAGAGCAGGAAACACAAGTGGTTATGGAAGAGCAACCTGCTCAAGTAGAACAAGACCAGCGTAGGTCAAGCAGGATACGTCACCTACCTGAGAGATATGGATATCTCATAACAGATCAAGGTGATGTATTACTCATGGATCAAGATGAGCCTGTGACCTACCAAGAGGCCATAACTGGTCCCGAGTCTGAAAAGTGGCTAGAAGCCATGAAATCTGAAATGGATTCCATGTACACAAACCAAGTTTGGACCTTGGTAGAGCCTCCTGTAGGGGTTAACCCTATAGGATGCAAGTGGGTCTTCAAAAAGAAGACTGACATGGATGGTAAAGTACATACCTATAAGGTAAGACTGGTTGCAAAAGGATATAAACAAATTCACGGGGTTGACTATGATGAAACCTTTTCACCAGTTGTAATGCTTAAATCTGTTCGGATTTTACTTGCTATCGCTGCATATCATGATTATGAAATATGGCAGATGGATGTCAAAACTGCTTTCCTTAATGGGAATCTTCTTGAGGATGTGTACATGACACAACCTGAAGGATTTGACATACCAGAAGAAGCCCAAAAGATATGTAAGCTGCAAAGATCAATCTATGGATTGAATCAAGCTTCCAGAAGCTGGAATCTTTGTTTTGATGAAACGGTAAAACAATATGGATTCATCAAGAACGAAGATGAGCCTTGTGTCTACAAGAAGGTTAGTGGGAGCATGATCGTTTTCCTGGTATTATATGTAGATGACATATTACTCATTGGAAACGATGTCCCTACCCTGCAACAAGTAAAGACTTGGTTGGGGAAATGCTTTTCTATGAAGGACCTAGGTGAAGCAGCCTATATATTAGGAATCAGAATCTATAGAGATAGATCACAAAAACTGCTTGGCCTAAGTCAGAGTACATACATAGACAAAGTGTCGAGACGCTTTAATATGCATGATTCCAAGAAAGGATTCATACCTATGCAACATGGCATGTGTCTATCAAAAACATAATCCCCTTCAACTAAGGAAGAAAGGGATCACATGAATAAGTTTCCATATGCATCTGCAATAGGATCTATCATGTATGCCATGTTATGTACTCGACCAGCTGTCTCGTATGCTTTAAGTGCAACGAGTAGGTACCAATTTGATCCTGGTGATGCCCATTGGGTAGTTGTCAAGAATATCCTTAAGTACTTGAGAAGGACTAAGGACTCATTCTTGATATATGGAGGTCAGGAAGAGTTGGCTGTAATTGGTTACACCGATGCTAGCTTCCAGACAGATAAGGATGACTTTAGATCGTAATCTGGTTATGTGTTTTGCTTGAACGGTGGCGCTGTGAGCTGGAAAAGTTCAAAGCAAGATACAGTTGCTGATTCTACAACCGAGGCCGAGTATATTGCTGCCTCAAGTGCAGCAAAGGAAGCGGTTTGGATCAAAAAGTTCATTAGTGAACTTGGCATAGTCCCTAGCATTGTGGATCCCATTGGTCTCTATTGTGATAACAATGGTGCTATCGCACAAGCTAAGGAGCCTAGATCTCACCAACGATTCAAACATATACTTAGGCGTTATCATCTCATTCGAGAGATAATAGATAGAGGAGATGGAAAATATGTAGAGTACCTACACTTGACAATATTGCTGACCCACTAACAAAGCCTCTTGCGCAGCAGAAGCATGATGGCCATACTAGATCAATGGGCATTAGGGGTATGCCTGATTGGCTCTAGTGCTAGTGGGAGATTGTTGGTGTAAGCCCTAGAGGCCAATACTTTTGGTACTTGTATCGAATTATTTATTAATTAATAAAAAGGCTTTTTCTTTATTATGGTTGATTAATAAAGTCCCTGGAATAGATAGTCAGTTTAATGTATTAAGTGTGACTTAATCATGAGAGCACATTAAACATAAGGATACTATTCTTAAAGTATCCGTAGTCGAGCTTTAGTGTGAAGTGGGATAACATTAAAGCATTAAGACTATTATGTTTGTAGACTGATGATCACATCTCATAGATCATGGATAAAGAGTTATCAAGTCTTAAACATAGGTATGAATATTAGGAGTAATATTTAGACCGGATTGACCCGCTATGAGAATACTATATAGAAAGTTATGTAAAGTGTCATAAGTTATTCTCATGGTGATAATGGTGTATACCACTCTTCGACCTGAAACCACTATGTATCCTAGATGTAGAGTCGAGTGCTTTATTGCTGATCTAACATTGTCTGTAACTGGATAATCATAAAGATAGTTGATGGGTACTCCACGAAGCATGCTGAGGGACATGAGTGTCCTAGATGGAATTTGCCCATCCTGCGTAACAGGATAAATGTCTATGGGCCCAATATTGAACTGGACAAGGATGACACGGTCTATACCTTGTGTTCAATATAGACATATGGGCAAAGGGGTAATTATATACATAATTATTATCACAGGAGGTTTTGTCAGATCACATGACATTTTCATGTATTGGGTAGCAGTGATGTGTTGCTAGATACCGCTCACTGTTTATTATGTTAAATGCGTGATTTAATATAATTGCCAACGTCGCGAAAACCTACAGGGTCACACACAAAGGACGGATTGATGAGAAATAGAGTAACTAAGAAACAGCGTAAGGTACGGTGCACTTAAGTAGAATACGAAATATGGTAAGGTACCAAATACTTAAGTGATTTTGGCATATTATGAGATATGGGCCAAAATACACTTAAGTGGGCTTTTTGACTTGAAGCCCACACAAGTGGTTCTATAAATAGAACTCTTGTGCAGAAGCATTGTATGGGAATACAACACAACTAAAGAGTTGGAATTTCGTATCTCTCTTTCTCTCACTCAAAGCCTTCATTCATAACAGCTAGCACTGCGATTGAAGGAATCCGTTCGTGTGGACTGAGTAGAGACGTTGTCATCGTTCAACGTTCGTGATCGCCACAAGAGGTAACGATTCTATCACTGATCATGCCCATTCGTAAGGATCACTAAATGGAGAAATTTTTAAATTCCGCTGCGCCTTGGGTGGAAATTCTCCTTCAGATATGTACATAGACCACCAATTCTGGATGGATCTAACTATGACTACTGGAAACCTCGAATGGTAGCCTTCTTGAAATCTTTGGATAATAAGGCTTGGAAGGCTGTTGTAACAGGCTGGGAACATCCCTTCACTACTAAGGAAGGAGAAGTTACAACTGATAAGAAGCCTGAGGAAGAATGGACCAAGGAGGAGGATGAACTAGCTCTTGGAAACTCTAAAGCATTGAATGTTATACTCAATAGGGTTGATAAGAACATCTTCAGACTGGTGAACAACTGTGAGGTGGCTAAAGATGCTTGGAATATTCTCAAAACCACTCATGAAGGTACCTCTAGAGTGAAGATGTTTAGATTGCAGCTGCTTACTACTAAGTTTGAGAATTTGAGGATGAAAGAAGATGAAAGTATTCATGACTTCCATATGAATATCCTTGAAATTGCTAATACCTCAGGAGCCTTGGGTAAGAAGATGTCAGATGAAAAGCTTGTGAGGAAAATTCTCAAGTCACTTCCCAAGAGATTTGCCATGAAAGTGACAACCATAGAAGAATCTCAAGATATCTGCAAGATGAGAGTGGATGAGCTAATTGGATCCCTCCAAACATTCGAGTTGGGAATGAGTGATGGATCTGAAAAGAAAGTCAAAAGCATAGCTTTTATGTCAAACACTGAAGAGAAAGAGGAAGACAATAGTCAGGATACTGATGAAGATCTGGAAAATGATGTAGCATTACTTGGGAGACAATTCAATAAACTCCTGAAGAGGATGGATGTAAGGTCAAAGTCTAATGTCAAGAACAACTCATTTGACATCAGTAGGTCCAATGATGCTGGAAGAAGAACAAAATCTGAGGCAAAATCCAAACAGGGCAAAGGAATTCAGTGCCATGAATGTGAAGGGTATGAACACATTAGAGCTGAATGTGGGACCTATCTCAAGAAACATAAGAAGAGTCTTGTTGCTACTTGGTCTGATGACAATTCTGAAAGTGAAACAGAAGGAGAATCTGCTAATCTTGTGACTGCCTTGACTGGAAGATGGGATTCTGATGAAGACTCCAGTGATGATGAATTAACCTTTGATGAATTAGCTACTACCTACAGGAAGTTGTGTTTCAGAAGTGAAGAAGTGTGTTAACAAGTGGAGAATCATAAGAAATTGATAACCCAACTAGAGGATGAGAAGATAGAACACTTAGAAACCATTTCTAAGTTGAAGATCGAAGTCGTGTTCCTGAACTCCTAACTGGATGAGATGACGAAGTATGTAAGAATGCTAAATAGTAGATCTGACACCTTAGACATAATCCTCCAGACTGGAAAGATGGCAGAAGACATGACTGGCCTTGGGTTCAATGGATCCTCTCCTGATTGTAGTCCCACTGGTAGCAAACCAAAGATGTCACATCAGGTGTCTCAACATCACAAGGAAAGACAACATAAAGGAAAATATGGAGATGTCATTACTGTGGGAAATTTGGCCACATAAAACCATTCTGCTTTAGGTTGTATGGTTATCCTAGTCCTACTCATCAACAACCTAGACCCAAACAATACATCCCTGTTAACAGAAAATAGTGGGTTCCTAGGGCTGGTGCTACTAACTTGATATCTCACATCTCCTTCAGAGTCTCAGCCAAAGAAGATTGGTACTTTGGCAGTGGATGCTCCAGACACATGACTGGAAGCAAAAACCTGCTAATTGACCTCTAACCTCATGCCACCAGCTATGTAACTTTTGGTGATGGAGCAAAGGGTGAAATCAAGGGGATTGGAAAGTTGAACTGTCCTGGAGTCCCTAACCTTGATAATGTGCTGCTTGTTAAAGGATTGACTGCAAACCTGATCAGTATCACTCAACTATGCGACCAAGGTCTAAATGTGAACTTCACAAAAACTGAATGCTTGATTACTAATGCAAAAAATGAGGTGATCATGAAAGGAGTCAGGTCTAAGGACAATTGCTATATGTGGAATTCTCAAGAAACTAGCTATTCATCAATGTGTGCTCTAGCTAAAGAAGAAGAAGTGAAATTATGGCATCAAAAATTGGGTCATCTTCATCTTAAAGGAATGAAGAGGATTATATCTGTTGAAGCTGTCAGAGGAATCCCAAAATTAAAGATTGATGAAGGAAGAGTTTGTGGTGATTGTCAGATTAGAAAGCAGACAAAGATGTCACATCAGAAGATCAAACATGACACCACATCTATAGTGCTGGAACTTCTCCACATGGACTTGATAGGACCTATGCAGGTGGAAAGTCTTGGTGGGAAAAGGTATGCTTATGTTGTGGTGGACGACTTCTCTAGATATACCTAGGTAAATTTTATAAGGGAAAAATTGGATGTGTTTGATGTGTTCAAAGATCTTTGCCAACGACTACAAAGAGAAAGAGAGGGTCGTGTTATCGGAATCAGAAGTGATCATGGGAAAGAATTTGAGAACAGTAAATTTGTTGAATTCTGTTCATCTGAAGGAATTGATCATGAGTTCTCTTCTCCCATTACCCCTCAGCAAAATGGTGTGGTAGAAAGGGAAAATAGAACTCTCGAAGAATCTTCTAGAGCTATGATTCATGCTAAGAAGTTGCCTTACCACTTCTGGAATGAAGCTATGAACACGGCCTGCTATATTCACAACAGAGTAACCTTGAGGAAAGGGACCCCAACCACTTTATATGAAGTCTGGAAGGGAAGAAGACCTACTGTCAAATACTTCCATATGTTTGGTAGTAAATGTTATATCCTGGCTGATCGTGAACAAAGAAGGAAAATGGACCCCAAGAGTGATGAAGGAATATTTATGGGCTACTCAACAAACAGCAGACCTTTTAGAGTTTTTAATTCCAAAATAAAAGTTATGATGGAATCTATCAATGTTGTTGTTGATGATCAAGAGACTGGTGTCACAGACGATGTTGAAACATTTCTGAATGATGCCCCATCTGATCTCTTGGACAAAAGTAATGAGAGTGAGTCCACTTAAGCTGAACCTGAAGCTGATAAAGTTAATAAGGGACCTTCTATCAGAATTCAGAAGGATCATCCTAAATATCTTATTATAGGAGACCCAAATAAAGGGGTCACCAATAGATCAAGGGAAGTGATCTCACATGCCTGCTTTGTGTCCAAGATTGAGCCTAAGAATGTCAAAGAAGCCTTAACTGATGAATTCTGGATCAATGCCATGCAGGAAGAGTTAGGCCAATTCAAGAGAAATGAAGTGTGGGAATTGGTTCCAAGACCTGAAGGAATAAATGTTATTGGAACAAAGTGGGTTTACAAGAATAAATATGATGAAAAAGGTGTGGTTACTAAAAATAAAGCAAGATTGGTAGCACAAGGATACACTCAAGTTGAAGGAGTTGACTTTGATGAAACATTTTCTCCTGTAGCTTGCCTAGAGTCCATTAGATTACTGCTAGGAGTGACATGTATTCTGAAGTTTAAACTGTTCCAAATGGATGTGAAAAGTGCCTTCTTAAATGGCTACTTAAATGAGGAAGTGTATGTTGAACAACCTAAAGGGTTCACAGACCCAAATCTTCCAAAGCATGTGTATAAGTTGAGGAAATCCCTCTATGGATTGAAACAAGCACCTAGAGCTTGGTATGAGAGACTCACAATGTTTCTCATTGACAATGGATACAGGAAGGGAGGCATTGATAAGACTTTATTTGTCAAATATGAAGGAGGAAAGCTCATGGTGGCTCAGATATATGTGGATGATATTGTGTTTGGTGGGATGTAAAGTAAGATGGTTCAACATTTTGTTGAGCAAATGCAATCTGAATTTGAAATGAGCCTTGTTGGAGAACTAACCTATTTTCTTGGCCTGCAAGTCAAGCAGATGGAAGATTCTATCTTTCTATCTCAAAGTAAATACGCCAAAAATATTGTTAAGAAGTTTGGCATGGAGAATGCAAGCCACAAGAGGGCACCTGCTCCTACTCATCTGAAAGTGTCTAAAGATGAAAATGGTGTCAGTGTGGATCAAAGTCTCTACAAAAGCATGATAGGGAGTCTGCTATATCTCACAGCAAGCAAACCTGACATTGCTTTTGTTGTAGGTGTATGTGCTAGATATCAAGCTGAACTAAAGGTGAGTCACATAAACCAAGTGAAAAAGGATCCTGAAATATGTCAATGGCACTAGTGACTATGGGATGCTATACACTCATGGATTTGAATATGTGCTGTCTGGATATTGTGATGCTGATTGGGCTGGAAGTGCTGATGATAGGAAAAGCACATCAGGAGGATGCTTCTTTTTGGGGAACAATTTAATATCATGGTTTAGTAAGAAGCAAAATTGTGTGTCTCTGTCTACTGCTGAAGCTGAATACATAGCAGCTGGAAGTAGTTATTCTCAACTGGTGTGGATGAAACAAATGCTGACTGAATACAATATCACACAAGATGTCATGACATTGTACTGTGACAACCTGAGTGCTATAAACATTTCTAAGAATCCTATTCAGCACAACAGGACAAAAGATATTGATATTCGTCACCATTTTATTAGAGAACCCGTGGAGGATAAGATTGTAACCTTAGAGCATGTTGCTACTGAGATGCAGTTAGCTGATATTTTTACAAAGGCATTGGATGCAAATCAGTTTGAAGTTCTGAGAGGAAAATTAGGGCTTTGCATTTATGAAGACTTGTAGCAATTAATATGGAGTGGGAAAAGTAAGCACAGTAGTGTCTATGTGGCTAAAATAAAGCGCCCCCATTATGGTAAATCATCACCTAGTTTTGGAAATACAATATATTACCTTTTCACACGCAACCTCACTACCTACTCTAACTCTTCCAACTCCCTGCTTCTTCCTCACACTCCTCTGCTATGGCAACTGCAATTTTTCCACAGAAACGTCAAGATGTCACAACATCAAACTACATCTAATTCAAAAACTACTAAGTCTACTCACAAGGTTAGCACTCCTTCCATGGACATTCACGATGATGAGATTTTGGATGTGGTTCCTCTATCTGTTATTCCCTGCGAAGCCCTTGATTTAAACCATCCCATGGATGCCTCAACTTCTGCATGCCCCAATCAAGGTAACATCTCTAGTATCCCTTCTGGCTCAACTCATGCCACTAGTTCTAAGGAAGATATACACCACACTGATCGTGTCATAAGGAACCTAGTCACTAGAATCCTTAATGAAGGACATTCTGTGAAGGGAGTCTCTACTCCCCTGTCTAAAATGTACCCCTCTCCTGAGGTTGCACAACATAGTGAGAAGAATAACGGTTCCTCCAGTTCTGAGAAGGACATGGTTGTTGAAGGTTTGTGCTCTCTAGGGCAAATTGTGTCTGGTAAAGGAAAATTTGTGGCATCTAAAACTGTCAATGCTTCCCATTCTGAGAAGCATGATGTTGCAAACGATGTGATTGACCTAGAGGATGATAGGTCTGATGAGCAAGAGGATAGCTTACTTCATCACTTAAAGCCAAGTGTGGCTAAGCGTATGAAGACTCGAAAAGGAAGATCTGTGGATGAAATGATGTCAGCTAAAACAGCTAAGAAGACTGCTAGTGTTGGTTCTTCCAAATCTTAGAGCAAGGTTGAAGTGAAGAAGATGAAGGTTAGAGAAGTCTTTGAGTCTGAAGAAGATGTTGAGGAAGATGTCACTGACATCTCTCCTGTGAAGAAGACCACTGTGAGGAAGTCCCCTATGAAAGTTATTGTTGTGCATTTGGATAATATCTCTTTCCATCTTGAAGATGGAGCTGCCAAATGGAAATTTGTGATTCAAAGAAGGGTGGTTGTGGAAAGGGAGTTAAGAAAGGATGTTGTTGAAGTCAAAGAGGTCATGGACCTAATAAAGACTGTTGGGTTGATGAAGACTGTGGTTGGGTTCTCTCAATGCTATGAGGGTTTGATTAAGGAATTCATTGTCAATATTCCTGAGGATATTGCTGATAAGAACAGCAAGGAACTTTGCAAAGTATTTGTGAGAGGTAAGTGCATCACATTCTCTCCCACTGTCATTAACAATTTTTTGGGAAGAAGAGTTGAGGGTGCAGGTGAATTGGAAGCTACAGACGATGAGGTCTGTAGAGAAATTACAGCAAGGCAGGTGAAAGGGTGGCCTATTAAAAAGCATCTTCCTGCTTGGAATTTAACTATCAAGTATGCAATATTGCATAAAATAGGAGCTGTAAATTGGGTGCCTACCAACCACATTTCCACAATTGCTAATACCCTTGGAAGATTTATTTTTGCTGTTAGAACCAAAATGAATTTTGACTATGGTAGATTTATGTTTGAAAAAATTATCAAGCATGCATCTACTAATGCAGTTAAGCCGCCTATTGCCTTTCCCTCTATGATTTGTGGGATTATCCTGAGTCAACACCCCGAGATTCTAAGTTCTAATGACTTACCAAGTAAAAGAAAACCTGCTCTATCAGTGCACTATAAACTGTTTGAAGGAAGTCATGTCAAAGACATTGTCATGACATCTGCTATAAAAAAGCCAGCCTCAAAATTTGGAACTATTGTTGAGCTGAAGGAGACTTGTAAAGAGCTGGGTGAAGGGATAAGGGTAGCAACAACTAGGAAAGAATCGTTGGAAGCCCTGATTGCAAGCTTGAAGCAAGTTGAAGGTGAGAATATCGAACATGCTAAGGAAGCTGAAGCCCACACCTCTAGTGAGAGGTCTGCAACTAATGATGAGACAAGTGGCAATTCTGTTTCTGATGCTGATGAAGTTGTAAGCTCAAGCTCCTCTAATTAGCTCCTTTAAATTTGGCCCCCATTGATGTGATGATTTTTGTTGTTATTTTGATGGATTTTCTTGATTTTGGCAATTTTGTTTTGCTGTATTCATGTTTTGTTGGTTTGTATCTCAGCTTGCTTATAGCTGAATATGTACTTGATTTTGTAACCCTTAACTTTTGACAATTTGGTTTATGACTGAGTAGACATTTATTTTGTCTCTTTGGTCTCTTTTGGCTAAAAAGGGGGACATGTAGCTATAGCCATAGTTGTTGTTTGGTGTTATGAGGGAGGGAGAAATATTTTGTCTGTGTAAAGTAGATTGGTGCTTGGTATGGACTAGCTGAAGGGGGAGGTGGTGTGTTCTGAGCACAAGCGCATGTGTGTTTACTAGTTGCTATTTTTGCTAGTAATGTGTGTATGTTTAGTTATGCTGATGAACTGATACTTTATTTCTTGTGAACTTATGATCTGATGTATGTTTTAGCCAAAATTTACCAAAGGGGGAGTTTGTTGGTTCTATGTGTTGGCATCAATTTTGGTAAAACTTAGAGTTATCACAAGTTGTCACGCGTGTTGTCTTGACATGTGATATCAGCTTCCTACAGGATGTTTAAATATGGTTGTGCAGGATTTAGCTAAAATGTCAGACCCGATGTTAAGACATGAGTATACAGAACATTCAATCTGAATGTTATGTATCTTGAGATTGCGCTTTTCATGCAAATCTGTGTGTGCTTATGTGGATATTGAATGCGCTATTCAAGGAGTAATTTGATTTAAAACCAAAATGATCTATTTTCCAATAAGGGATGATTAGTTGTTGTTTCTTAGAAGATACGCAAGGAAAATAGAATTAGGGTTTTATGCTGCCCAGACCCATTCAAAAGCTTCTATTTAAAGGCCATGCAAAACCTGGTTTAAACAGACAAGAAACGAACGAAAGAGTGAGAGAGTTTTAGGGTTTTAGTCTTGTGTAAGCTTGTGTATTGTGAGCCATTCATTCATCTTATTGATGTATGAATTGGACTGACTTTTGAGTTGAAATTTGTCTGTCATACCCCAAAATTTACCCATCATTTTTCCTGAAAAAAAAAAAAAAAAAAAAAAAAAAAAAAAACGAAAAAAAAACGAAAAAAAAAAAAAAAAAAAAAAAAAGAAAAAAAAAATTTAATTAATTAATTAAATAATTAAAATAAATAAATAAATAAAATATAACAAATTATTTTGGACTTGGGTCTCCCTCATTCCAAGCCCATTACCCACAAAATTAGTCTATAAATACTGAAGTTTCAGTAGAGGAAAGGGACTTGGAGTTAGACTTGGAGTTTACACTGGGAGATTCACTGGAGAAAGAAGGAAGAGAAGCAAAACACTCTGAGGTTTCCTTGGAACAAAACCTTGAGGAAAAAGAAAGAGAGAGAACAGAGAAGGACGGATAGAAACTTTGGCATAGGAACCCTGCCAACCCGGAGAATTCAGAGTAAAGAAATCCGGAAAGCAGCCCATCCGCACCGAAGCCACCGCCGCCCAATTCCCGCCGCCTAACTCATTCCGATACCACAAGTGATCAACCCCTTCAACCTTGAATTGGCAAACAGGTTTGCGTATCTCTATTGTTTATACTTTCAATTGGCCATATTTGCATATATAATGCATCATGATTAAATGTTGATATATAACTTGCTTTCGTATGTGAATTTAAATATGCCTGAATACCCTGAATGTTTGACCATGCTGTTCCTGTGATTAAATGCCATAAAAATTCAAGGTTCCTAACATGGGGCTGTTTTCAAATTCAAAATCCGTGGCCGCTCGCTAGCACATCGCTAGGCGAGCCTGGGGCGAATATTCGCCTGGCCTTCGCTAGGCGAAGCAGAGGCGAACGAGACAGTAGCTGACTTTTCTATTCTGTTTTTTTTATGTTTTATCATAGTCATGCATTATTCATCCTATCCTATTTATTGTTGTGATATTTCTCCGGTGTAATCTTCGATTGCACCCTGATTTGGTGTTCTGACATGTCTCTTTTTTTTGAGTTTCGTAAAGGTTCACATATCCCAGGAAAAGGTTATTGGCTAGGTATTCCACTTTATTTGTGGGATACCCTTGTGGAGTTTCACCCTAAATTAATTTTTAATGTATTAATTTCTAATGTATTAATTTTTAATATATTATTTTTAATAATTTTAATGTGGAGTTTCATCCTAATTATATAATTAATTGTAAAACTTTGCCTTTGAATAAGTGATCTTGGACCTCTCTTTGTTGCCTTACGATTACGATATTACGGTCATGTCCCGCGAATGTGGGGATACCCTTAGCAAAGACCCTTCGGTTAAATCATCATAAAATAAATTATAGTCCCTCGGATGTTGCCTTCGAATATACAACTTTGTCCCTCGATGACCCTCCGATGTTGCCTACGGTTAAATGATGATAGTCCCTTCGAATGCTAAGGTATCCTCATAACTGTTGCCTTCAATGACCAATCGATGACCATACGATGACCCTTTTACATCCAAAGGATAAAACTACTTATTTCTCAATAATAAGGACAGTTTTACCCTCATAAGGATAGGAAATGCCCGTAAAGACCTTGGGTCGGTATAACTCTTAATTGCTGGCTCACAACTTAAAACATTTTTTTTGCACCTCACACCTTTCAAAATGCCTTTAGAAAATCATCACTTGGTATACATTCATACTAGAATCATTACCGAGTTATATTTTTCTAAACAATTTTCAAAACTAAAACGGGATAACCACTTTGTATACATTCATACAAGAATCATTACAAAGTTAAATTCTCTTTTCAAAACAATTTTCCAAACAATTCACAAACACTTTTTTTAGACAAAAATAATATAAGTGATCGAGCAATTAAGAGCCCATGGATAACCATGGATACAAAGGGTGCTAACACCTTCCCTTTGTATAATGTACCTCCCGAACCCAAAATCTAAATTAAGGTCTTTCCTGTTCTTTTCCACCTTTCCTTATTGGATAAAAGAAAAGTCGGTGGCGACTCTTGCTAACCGCGACATTGCGATTAAAACCACAAAAAGTCCAGTTCACCGTATGACAGAACTGGCGACTCTGCTGGGGAATATTTAAAAAGAGAGGTTACCTTAAAAACAAGATCACTTATTCAATTTGTCTGATTTATTTTTAAGGGATTGCTTGGGTATGTTATGCTTGAGTGAAAGATCCTACACCCGGATCTAGTGTACCTTAGGTAAGTAGCAAGAGATCATCGCGACTGTCCGGCGTATACTGGAATGGTCAAAATGATGGCTACGGTTAATGTGGCACTTTGGATGTCCTGATGTTCCTCATGTTAGTTGAGGAAATATTTGGCATTCGCGTGGTGTCATAAAAGCATTAACCAGACCTTTAGAACCCTAATTGACTCATCCTGGCCATTAGAAAGTAGTGAGATAACTGGCTTCGGTTCCGACTGGAGTTGGTTGAGACTCGATACTACACTCTTTGAGATTGGACTTTAGGGAAGCTTCGGTCAACCACTTGGTGTTGCACTGAAGTGGACTTAAGGAAAGGTCAATGATTTGAGATCCTTCTAGAACCCGGTTACTATTCTAAGACAGGTTGAACCCACCAAACTTCAGTGGGGAGGGTACTTACCTATGGAACTCATGCAAGCCTTAAAACCTAGGAATGATTGTTGTATGACTTGCTTATGCTTGTTATTTGTTTAATATCATAATATCATAACATCATAACATCATAACATCATAACATCATAACATTATGACATTGCACTAATCACTTCGAGGACTTAGGGATTTAACTTGGCTCTATTTTGTAAGGCTATGGCTCCCAGGAAGACTATCCGGATAAATTTTGTAGTCATCTCTCCTCAACTCAAGGATTTAGTGTCAGAACTTCCTGATCAGGCTCAGTTCGTCAAAAAGCATGGTTCTCTCCTCGATTTGGTTACCACTGGTTTCAAAGAAGCTATGATGAGAGTCCTATTCCAGTTCTTCGATCCTAAACATCATTGCTTCACATTCCCAGATTATCAGTTGGTGCCCACATTAGAAGAATTTTCCCAGCTGCTTGGGATACCTATTCTTGATCAAATACCTTTCAGTGGTTTAGAAAAGATTCCGAGGTCCGAAAAAGTTGCCGCAGCTTTACACATGACAAAGTCAGATATTGAAGCTAATTGGGTAACAAGAAGTGGAGTTAAGGGTTTACTTGCCAAATTTCTGATGAATAAGGCCCGAGAATTCTTAAAAGTCATGAATGTCCATGCTTTCGAGGAGATTCTAGCATTACTAATCTATGGTTTGGTGTTATTCCCTAATCCAGATCAATTCATAGATATGAATGCTATTCAGATATTTCTCGCTCGTAACCCTGTGCCTACCTTGCTCGGCGACATTCTGCATTCCCTTCACACTCGTACTATGAAGAGGCAAGGGACTCTCATGTGCTGCATACCTTTATTATCCAGGTGGTTTATTTCGCACCTTCCTCAGTCAGTCTTGAAGAACGAGCAAAGTTTGAGATGGTCTCAAAGGATAATGTCGCTCTCCCACTCAGACATCCGTTGGTGTCCTCATTTCAAAGAAAACAATATCATCATTGACCGTTGTGGAGAATTCCCTAATGTACCACTCATGGGGATAAGAGGAGGTATTACTTATAATCCTGCTTTAGCCCTACGTCAGTTTGGTTGTGCTCGAAGAGATGGTCCACATGAAATAATTATACAAGGCGCGGTGTTTGACTATGATAACGATTCCCAAGGTCTCCGTCAAAGATTTGTGCGAGCTTGGGGCATGGTGAAAAGAAGTACTTTAGGACAGAAAAACTCTATTCCTATGGAACCTTATCTCAGATGGGTCCGCACAAGAGCTCGTGAACTTGTCATGCCATATCTGGCAGTCGGACCACTGATTGTTGAACCAGAAGCTGAAGGAGGTACTCCTCAGATCGTTCCTTATCCAGATATGCCTACCGATGTTGAAGAGTTAAAGAAGTCCTGGATCCAGTTGAGAGAGGAAAGGGATACTTTTGAAGCCCAGTTCTGTGCTACAAGGAAGAAGGTGTTAGAGCTCACCGGCCAGCTTAATGAGGAACGAAGACTCAATACATATCTTCGCCCAAAAAGAAGCCGTCCCTGGGAGACCTGAGCTTTTATTGTATTTTACTTCTTATTATAATGAATATTAATCAAATATTATTAATAAAAGTGGCTTTCTTTTTTGGTAGTTTATGCAAAATTAAATTCCAAAAGTCCTTGAAAACATTTCATACATTGCATAGCATGACATTGCATAACAGGTACTCTAAAAGGATCAGTATTCTCACGGTTTTCCTTCAAACAGAAAAATGGACCTCGAACAAACTGTCAAAGATCTCCAGGCTCAGAATGCTCAACTCCAGGAGATGATCTTGAACTTATCCAAGGGGCAGGAGGAACTGAAGACTCTCTTGCTCAAGAAGAAAAAGGACAAGAAATCTGTGAGGCACATTAACCCGGGAAGAAGGCAGTTTACGAAGATCAATATGACTTTAGCACAAGCACTGCAGGGTATGCTAAAAGTAAATTTAATTACCCTCAGAGATCCTCCTGCAAAACCCAACACTACTTCTCCTCGTTATAATCCCAACGCCAGGTGTGCCTATCACTCCGATAGCCCCGGGCATGATACGAATGATTGCTGGTCGCTGAAGAACAAGATTCAGGATATGATCGACGCTGGGGAATTTGAATTTGATCCTCTGGATATTCCTAATGTCATCACTGCTCCTATGCCCGATCATGACAAGACTGTTAATGCTGTAGAAGATGTGAATAGCGATTGCAATTTGGATAATTGGAAGGCTGAAGACACTATTCCAACTTCCTTTAGTCAGGAGTAATTGTTTGTTGTTTATTCAATGTATCAAATTTGGTTAAATGTTTTGTCATTCTCATAAGCATATTCATATTCAATAGATCAATGGACTTTTTGCATTCAAATATTGCGCTCTTTATCTTTCCTGTCATTTTTCAAATAAGTTATGCTTTCTTGCACACACTCACGTAACAAATTGCGTATCCACATCCACTCTGGATCCTGTTGATAATAGTTCTGCTACTGTTCATTATGACTTCGAAAATCCGATCTACCAAGCCGAAGATGGAAGTGAGGAAGATTGTGAAGTACCTGAAGAACTTGCCAGACTGTTACTGAAAGAAGAAAGGACTATACAGCCGCATGAGGAGTCAATTGAAACTGTCGATCTGAGTACTAAAAGTAGACAAGAAAGAAGTCAGAAGCCTCTTGGGGCACTTGAATTACATTGCCCGGTTTATATCCTACTTGACTGCTACTTGCAAACCTATCTTCAAATTACTGAGGACAGTCAAGAGATGATGAATGTCAGGAAACTTTTGATAAAATCAAGAAGTGTCTCCAAGAACCTCCAATTCTGACACCACCAGTTGAAGGAAGACCTCTAATCATGTATTTGACCGTGTTAGAAAATCCAATGAGGTGTGTTGGGGCAACATGACGAGTCTGGTCGAAAAGAGCATGCCATATACCGCCTTAGCAAAAGGTACCGACTGTGAAACAAGATACTCATAGCTCGAGAAAGCTTGCTGCGCTTTGGCTTGGGCTGCTCGCCGACTAAGACAGTACATGTTGAATCATACCACTTTATTGATTTCTAAGATGGGTTCTATCAAATATCTATTCGAGAAACTTGTTGTCTCCTGAAAGAGTTATCACTGATAATAGTGCTAATTTGAACAACAAGATGGTTACTGAACTCTGCACGCGGTTCAAAATAAAACACTCTAATTCTTCTCCGTACCGGCCAAGGATGAACGGCGCCGTGGAGGCTGCTAACAATGTCCAGAAGCTTATACAAAAGATGACAGTAATGTACAAAGACTGGCATGAGATGTTACCATTTGCTTTTCATGACTATCGCACTTCAGTACGCACTTCGACAGGGGCAGCTCCGTTCTCTTTAGTCTATGGAATGGAAGCCATCTCACCAGTGGAAGTTCAGGTTCCCTCGCTAAGAATCGTGAAAGAGGCGGGCTTAGATGAAGAGGAACGGATTCAGACTCGACTCGATCAGATAAATTTGATGGATGAGAAGAGACTTGCGGCTGTATGTCACGGGCAGATATATCAGAAGCGCATGACCAGGGCATTCAACAAAAAGGTCAAGAGACAAGTGTATCAAATTGGCGACTTGGTAATCAAGTGTATCGTGCTACCGCAAACTGATCCCAGAGGCAAATGGACTCCCACGTACAAAGGGCCATTTGTAGTTAAGAAGGTATTCTCTGGTGGAGCCATGATACTTGCTACAGTGGATGGCGAAGATTTCCCGCATCCCGTGAACGCGGACATAGTTAAAAAATACTACGCATGAAAAAGACCCGCTAGATCGACGTATCTAGGCAAAAGTAAGGGCACCCCGGCGAACCAAAAGGGTTCGGGCAAAAATTAGGGATATATATAAAAAAATGTACACCCGGCAAGTCGAAAACCTGAAAAGGTGGCTTGGGCAAAAAAGGGTATCCTGGTGGACTGAAAACCTGAAAAGGCGGTCCAGGCAAAAATTAGGGATTAAAGCGTATGACTATGTCCCGTTCTCAGTCAACTTTCATCCAAGTTCAAGGGACTGACCAAGCCAATCACTTCTATCCGACAGCAGGGGATGAGATGCTTGAAGACATAATGGCAGTAGTAGACTTAAAATCAATAGGACTTTTTCTGCATAGCTTTCTCTTTGTTTTTGACAATTTCCTCTTACTAGGATTTCTGTCTCCTTGTACACAATTTGCCTGTTTATAGGCCTTCTTTCAAAAATCAATACAACCCTCTTTCAAAAAAGATGCTTTTGTTTTTTACTTTTCTGTTTTGGTTGCGTAAATGTCCATTGATTTAATTTGAATTAATATGTGCATTTGAATATGATCAATGTTTATCAAAAATACGTACATAGAATAGCAATAGCAATTACTACAAGACTTCGGGATCGAGGATAAGGTCTAATCATGCTTCCAATGAATCCACTACCAATTCTCTTCCCCCAGCAAGCCTGTTTTTCCCCAGAAGAAGTTGGCAGTATTCCCCGGCACAGCCAGCTATTCCCCAACAGAGGTCGGCATCATCAGACAGATTGATCATCTCATCCATCCCCAGCCAGGCTCTGTTGAATATCTCTACCATTAGACAGAAATCAGAACCCCCAGCCGAGAGAGGGTCCTCAACACGAATATCTCCAATCAGTAGATGGGGATTTATTTTCCCCAGTAGAGTCCCCAAGCAGAACTTCTCATACGCATAACTCATTCATTACATCATTTCACAGCATACGCATGCATACAACATTCGCATTTATTTTCGAAAGCATAAAACATCTCATGCATCATGACATAGCATAAAGCTAACTTTTCTTTGCAGGTTAATTATCCTCCTGATATAGTCAAAGTAAAAGGCTCATTCAGGCAGACGCCTTTATCAATCACAGACAAGATTCAGATACATATTCCAGATGCAATTCATGGGAACATTCATTCTGACAACACTTCGATATCCTCCTAGCGATGGCATCTTTAAGCCCATCCCAGACATTTATTGCAAGTACAACGTATACAGATACAGCCTAACATACGGTTCATTCTGATTCAGCTCAACATATGACTCCTTCAACTCAGATACGATCTAGCATACGATCCATTCTGACCTTCGACAACTCAGATACGATCTAGCGTACGATCCATTCTGACCTTCTTCAACTCAGATACGATCTAGCATACGATCCATTCTGACCTTCGACAACTCAGATACGATCTAGCGTACGATCCATTCTGACCTTCTTCAACTCAGATACGATCTAACAGACGATCCATTCTGACCCTCAACAACTCAGATACGATCTAGCGTACGATCCATTCTGACCTTCTTCAACTCAAGTACAGTCTAATGCACGACCAAGTTAGACCTTCATCTGACCAGATGTTACCTTCGGACAGGTACATTTCTGGATGGTAGTCCAGTATACGGCTACTCCCTTTCCCAGATGCTACCTTCGGACAGGTACATTTCTGGATGGTAGTCCAGTATACGGCTACTCCCTTACTCAGATGCTACCTTCGGACAGGTACATTTCTGAATGGTAGTCTAGTATGCGGCTACTCCCTTTCCCAGATGCTACCTTCGGACAGGTACATTTCTGGATGGTAGTCCAGTATACGGCTACTCCCTTTCCCAGATGCTACCTTCGGACAGGTACATTTCTGGATGGTAGTCTAGTATACGGCTACTCCCTTTCCCAGATGCTACCTTCGGACAGGTACATTTCTGGATGGTAGTCCAGTATACGGCTACTCCCTTTCCCAGATGCTACCTTCGGACAGGTACATTTCTGGATGGTAGTCTAGTATACGGCTACTCCCTTTCTCAGATGCTACCTTCGGACAGGTACATTTCTGAATGGTAGTCTAGTATACGGCTACTCCCTTTCCCAGATGCTACCTTCGGACAGGTACATTTCTGGATGGTAGTCCAGTATACGGCTACTCCCTTTCCCAGATGCTACCTTCGGACAGGTACATTTCTGGATGGTAGTCTAGTATACGGCTACTCCCTTTCCCAGATGCTACCTTCGGACAGGTACATTTCTGGATGGTAGTCCAGTATACAGCTACTCCCTTACTCAGATGCTACCTAGTGTACGGTACATTTCTGAAGTGTAGTCTAGTGTACGACTACTCCCTTTTACCATCAGATTCAGCCTACTGGACGGCTCATTCTGCAACTCAGATTCGATTTAATGTACGATCCATTCTGAGCTCCAGCAACTCCAATGCGGTCTAACGTACGACCCATTCGGATCCTCAACTACTTAGATGCTACCTAGTGTACGGTACATTTCTGAAGTGTAGTCTAGTGTACGACTACCCCTTTCATCATCAGATTCAGCCTAACGGACGGCTCTCTCTTCAACTCAGATACGATCTAGCGTATGGTCCATTCTGATCCTTTATCCCCAACAGCATATGACACACTCCGACTCCCCAGCGAAGTCGGCAGCCTAATGGATGACTCATTATTCGGTCTAATGTACGACCCAGTGTGGCACCCATGTCTTCAAATTGGCCTAATGTACGGCTCGATCTGAAGCTTTCGTCATCAAACCTCCCGGATGGCATCTTTAAGCCCATCTCCATCAAGACCAACTGTCGATCCTCAAGTGCAAATTTTTGGGGCATTCTAGTGTTCAATAATCTTCCACCTCCAGACCACGAATGGCATACACGCCATCCTAACTCTCTCGGTTCAAGAATATTGAACAGGGGCAGCTGTCATACCCCAAAATTTACCCATCATTTTTCCTGAAAAAAAAAAAAAAAAAAACGAAAAAAAAAAACGAAAAAAAAAAAAAAAAATTTAATTAATTAATTAATTAATTAATTAATTAATTAAATAATTAAAATAAATAAATAAATAAAATATAACAAATTATTTTGGACTTGGGTCTCCCTCATTCCAAGCCCATTACCCACAAAATTAGTCTATAAATACTGAAGTTTCAGTAGAGGAAAGGGACTTGGAGTTAGACTTGGAGTTTACACTGGGAGATTCACTGGAGAAAGAAGGAAGAGAAGCAAAACACTGAGGTTTCCTTGGAACAAAACCTTGAGGAAAAAGAAAGAGAGAGAACAGAGAAGGACGGATAGAAACTTTGGCATAGGAACCCTGCCAACCCGGAGAATTCAGAGTAAAGAAATCCGGAAAGCAGCCCATCCGCACCGAAGCCACCGCCGCCCAATTCCCGCCGCCTAACTCATTCCGATACCACAAGTGATCAACCCCTTCAACCTTGAATTGGCAAACAGGTTTGCGTATCTCTATTGTTTATACTTTCAATTGGCCATATTTGCATATATAATGCATCATGATTAAATGTTGATATATAATTTGCTTTCGTATGTGAATTTAAATATGCCTGAATACCCTGAATGTTTGACCATGCTGTTCCTGTGATTAAATGCCATAAAAATTCAAGGTTCCTAACATGGGGCTGTTTTCAAATTCAAAATCCGTGGCCGCTCGCTAGCACATCGCTAGGCGAGCCTGGGGCGAATATTCGCCTGGCCTTCGCTAGGCGAAGCAGAGGCGAACGAGACAGTAGCTGACTTTTCTATTCTGTTTTTTTTATGTTTTATCATAGCCATGCATTATTCATCCTATCCTATTTATTGTTGTGATATTTCTCCGGTGTAATCTTCGATTGCACCCTGATTTGGTGTTCTGACATGTCTCTTTTTTTTGAGTTTCGTAAAGGTTCACATATCCTAGGAAAAGGTTATTGGCTAGGTATTCCACTTTATTTGTGGGATACCCTTGTGGAGTTTCACCCTAAATTAATTTTTAATGTATTAATTTCTAATGTATTAATTTTTAATATATTATTTTTAATAATTTTAATGTGGAGTTTCATCCTAATTATATAATTAATTGTAAAACTTTGCCTTTGAATAAGTGATCTTGGACCTCTCTTTGTTGCCTTACGATTACGATATTACGGTCATGTCCCGCGAATGTGGGGATACCCTTAGCAAAGACCCTTCGGTTAAATCATCATAAAATAAATTATAGTCCCTCGGATGTTGCCTTCGAATATACAACTTTGTCCCTCGATGACCCTCCGATGTTGCCTACGGTTAAATGATGATAGTCCCTTCGAATGCTAAGGTATCCTCATAACTGTTGCCTTCAATGACCAATCGATGACCATACGATGACCCTTTTACATCCAAAGGATAAAACTACTTATTTCTCAATAATAAGGACAGTTTTACCCTCATAAGGATAGGAAATGCCCGTAAAGACCTTGGGTCGGTATAACTCTTAATTGCTGGCTCACAACTTAAAACATTTTTTTTGCACCTCACACCTTTCAAAATGCCTTTAGAAAATCATCACTTGGTATACATTCATACTAGAATCATTACCGAGTTATATTTTTCTAAACAATTTTCAAAACTAAAACGGGATAACCACTTTGTATACATCCATACAAGAATCATTACAAAGTTAAATTCTCTTTTCAAAACAATTTTCCAAACAATTCACAAACACTTTTTTTAGACAAAAATAATATAAGTGATCGAGCAATTAAGAGCCCATGGATAACCATGGATACAAAGGGTGCTAACACCTTCCCTTTGTATAATGTACCTCCCGAACCCAAAATCTAAATTAAGGTCTTTCCTGTTCTTTTCCACCTTTCCTTATTGGATAAAAGAAAAGTCGGTGGCGACTCTTGCTAACCGCGACATTGCGATTAAAACCACAAAAAAGTCCAGTTCACCGTATGACATTGTCTACTATAAGCTTTGAAGAACGAGTGTGTGTTTACTTGGTTGGAGCTTTTAAGCAAGATCAAGTATGTGTCCTTGAAGTGTGTCTTCTTTCTTTGTAATATTTGTTTTTATATCACTGTTGTGATTGGGGGGAGTGAGTAGGGTCTCATATCTAAGAGTTCTTAGATAGAAGTCACACGAGTAGAGATTAGGTGAAAAGACTGTAACTTGAAGTTGTTTACTGAGAGTCTTTGAACTAATTCTATTTAGTGGATTTCCTTCCTGGCTTGGTAGCCCCCAGACGTAGGTGAGTTTACACCGAACTGGGTTAACAATTGCTTGTGTCACTTGTTCAATTGTTTCTTTGTTTTTATCCTGTTTATATTTTAGTTGTTGTTTAGATATTAGTATCATGACATTACCTTCGACATCTCATATCTGATACTAGAATTTCATTATGTACGGAGACAAGCATCAAACCCTTGGCTAGATACAGTCAACGATCCAATAACTCGGGAGTTGAAAGGACAATGTTGTCCTAACCACTCTTTTTCATCCAAAAAAGAGATTTGAATTGTGAAAAAAATTTGGCAAGTCTAATAATTGGAACTTAGAGGGAGACAAGTATTTGGCCCTTGACTAAGTACGGTCAACGATCAAAGTACTTGGGAATTGAGAGAACAATGAAGTCCTAACTATTATTTTTCATCCTCATATCATATAGATCTAACTTGTTTGAATCATTAGATATTTTAAGGGGGAAAGTTAAGTGTCGGGTCCTCAGGCTAGGTACGACCGACGACCTTATTACTTGAATGTTGTGTACAAACACATACACCCCATTTGGCATTCCAATTTGTTATAAAAGTGGTTTTGAAAAAGGAACTTGATGTTGGATCAAGCAATTGAATTTATTATGAAACGTTTGAGTGAAGAATGGAGGTGAGAGATAGAATGAAGTTAAGAAGAGAATGGAGAAGAGATGTGAATAATGGATCATGGAGTGGATGGGGGATACTTGACGTTGGATCAAGTATTCACATTGAGATGGTGTGAGTTTTATTCGGAAAACAACTTGAAGTTGAATCAAGTACCTTTTGTTTCTTTTGAAATGCTTTGTATTATCGTTTTGTATTTTATCTTTGTTATTAACATGCAGGGTGAACTAACTAGAAATCAATGAATCTAAGATATTACATGACTAGGGGTGAGGGAACATTTAACCCACAATGGGGGGATGGATCCACACAATACAACATAAGGGAATGAAAGGAAAATACAAGTTAAAAACTATTAGACTATGTACCATGCCTAAAGCATACAAGTGACATGGTACTTCAAACACTACAAGGTTATTGAATAAGAATGAAATGGTTAGGAGCATGGCTAGTTAGGAGTGAGCTTGAATCTCTAAGTCACATGTGGAAACACAAGGTAACAAATGGGTTAGCATGAGATTTAGTCAAATGAATGAGAATGATGCAACAATATGTAAGTACATACAATGGTTAGAATCGATTCAAAAGATAATGGATTAATCAATGAAAAACAATCAAAGATCTATCCTATGATAATGGAAAACAAAGTTAGACATACAAAGTATTCCTCACCTAAATTGAAATGGGATTTTCAATTTACAATACAATCATAAACCAAAGGAATCGATTAAATGGACAATTAAAGCGAACATTATTTCTAAAGACTAGAGTCTACCTAAACATGAAGTAGAATCACAATCAATCTAATGGGAAATTCCTAATCCAAAATACCATTGGAATTCTAATGGATATGAACATACAAAAGTCCAATCGAATAAAAATTAACCAAATGGGAAAATCAATATCTAACTATCTCAATTTCAACAAAAATCCATGAAATGAATGTCTAAACCTAAGGACTAAAATACTAATCAAAACGCGGTTAATCAAACATGAATTAATTTTGGAAAAAGCTAAAATCCAATTAACACAATTAAACCTATTTTCTAAATCTAATTACCTAACTAAACCTAATCACCCTAATATTTCAAAGGCTATGGATTAAAATATCCAAAATCTTGAAAATCTTAATTCTAATAATAACAAAGACATCAGAAGTTAATCAAACAATCAAAACTCACATAAGTTAAATAAGATTAACAATCAAAATTCACATAAGTTAAATAAGATTTAAGAGGAGATTAATGGAGAGATTAACATGAACTAATGGAGATTAGCAAAAATAATGATCATGGGCCATGATATTGGAAATGAAGGGGGTGTATCCAGAAATTGCGTGGGCCTGAGGCCCGAGTTTCCCAACATTCAACCCGGTTCGCACCCTTCTACGTTCATTCCAATAGCAAGTGCTCTGGTTCAGCAACGTATCTAGGACGAAACTCCACGGCGCCGGAAAGAAACTCGCGCCCACAACCGAAAATCCCAACGAAAATTTACAAAATTGAATCCGTCCTCGACGAAAAATGATAAAATCCATATGGAAATTCAAGGTCCAACCCAATTCAGAATCGAAATCGAGATCATTAGCGTGGCGGAATAAAGAGATTGAAGGAGGAAGAACGACCTACCGGTGCTTCTAACACGGTGTCTCCGAGTAATTTATCTTTGATCTTCTTCGATTGCTTCCGTTAAGTGTTGTTTCTGTTCTTCAACTCCTCGTTGTTTGATTCAGCCTGAGACGAGGTCGTGGTTCATATGTGGTATCGCGTCGTGGGCGATTAGATCCGTTGTTGTCGTTGACGTCGAATTGAGATGAAGACCGAGCGCCACATTCGCGCTGTGATGAAGATTGAAGATGGAGCTTTGTTCGTGTGTTGCGTCTCATTGTCTATTGAAGATGACGGATTGTTTTGTTCGAATCGTGAGTCTTCCTTGATTTCTCTGTTTCTATAAGCTTTCTTTCTTTCCCTCCATCTGCTTTTTGTGAATTCGAGCCACTTTTGTGAATTCCTCTAAAGTTATGTTTTTGAAGAATGATGAGAGGTTTTCGAGAATCTGGTTCAGTTTTGAAGGTTTGTGAAAGAGGTTCTAAGGGTTGTCAAGATCGTTGAAGGGTGCAGAAGGTTTTTGGTTCTGCAGGGTTGAAGGTTGAGTGTGACAGAAGCGTGGATTGGAGAGTTGGTTATTGAATATTGAAGGTGGAAAGTTTCGGTTGTTGAAGATTGGAAGAGGAAGAGAAATTGTGTTTTGGCTATTGTGAATTTGTTAGGAGGTGGTGATTTTTGGAGATTCTGTCATGTTGTTCCTGCAATTTCATGGCCCAAGTTGTTATTAAGGGTTAGGATTGGTGGAGGCTGAAATGTGATTGAAGGTTGGTTGCAGATTTTGTTATGAGTTGGTTACCACAGTTGGTGAATGGAAGTTAGGAGTTGGATTTTCGGTTTTTTGTGATGACAGTTGAGAGGTAGTTAGCATTCTGTTGAGAATTGGTTACAGATTATATGTCGATTTTTGCGGAATTTTGGTTATCAGTTTTTGTTCTTATGAATCTGTTATTATGCAGGTCTTTTTTGGGGTCGTGAAGAGAGTCCTGTGGAGGGTGATTTGAGGAGTTTTTATCCAGTTCAAGTTGATGTCGTTGGAGGTTTTTGATGTCGGCAATTGGCCATTTTGTTGGTTGGTTCATCTTTGAAGGGTAGAGAGGAGGTTACTGTTCTGTTTTCTTTTCAATGTCGTTTCCGGTTGGGTTCTGTTGCATTGTTGCTGACTTGCTGTTGTAGGATATGAATATATTTCCTGTTACGTGAATCCTTTCATGGTGGATTGTTGTGTGGACTAATAACCCTGCTGCTATTTGTTTTGATATTGTTAGGAATGTATGGTAGGCCTAATGTTATGTTTTGCATATCTGAATGGTTCTATTTTGAAATGCTTAGAGTGGTTTACAATTGGTAGTTGTTTGTTAAAGTTTTGTTTACATTTTGTTCCCTTTTTTACAGGTTACTGCGATCAAAGGGTTTTTGTGACAGAAGGTGTTGGTTTGAAGGATGTGGAATTTTCTCTCATTCCGTTGTTCCAAGTTAGAATTAGGTGTTGAAAGGTCCAGTGGGATGGTTTTGAGTTTAGTTTTTTTCGTTAGAATTCTGTTGTAAATTCTGTTACGGAAGTTTCCATTCGGTTATCAGTTGGAGGTTAGAATGGTTGAGAGATTATTGCGGGTTGTAATCGGTTTTTGGGAAGTTGGTAGGAAAAATTGGAGGGTAAAGTTACGCAGATTTTTTAAAGGTTTTGGTATCTGTTTTTTGGAAGTTGGTAGGAAAAATTGGAGGGTAAAGTTAGGCATATTTTTTAAAGGTTTTGGTATCTGTTTTTTTCCGGTTGCAAGGTCATTGGTTTTAATTCGGTTGAGTGAAGAATGATCTAGGGTCTCCTTTGGCGAAAACCATCTCAACCAAGTCAATAGTAACCTGGAAGAAAGGCCATTGATTGTACATATCTTGAAGCATTTGGAGATTCTTTAGATCTTTCTCAATCGCATGTTTGAATGCTTCTCCAAAGCCAAGCCATACTAGTAAATGGAATCTTGATTGTGTCCAAGCGAAAATCCAACTGTCTCTTTTCTTTCATTTTATTTAATAATCCTCTGGGAAATAGATATACTAGAAGGTATGAATGAATACCACCATCATGTAAGACAAGTCAGTGAATTTTATCTTTTGATAGTGGTTTGTAGTTTGTATTGCAATGGATAATGATCATTGGATATGTAAAATGGGTTATTATGCATTAATGGATAATTATTGGATATATATACGGAATTTATATAGTGGAATTGTTTGAATTGTCTTGAAAAGGAATCAAAATATTGTAATTAAATGCATTGGTGATCTTGGTGGTTAAATGCATGGAAATTTGAATGGAATTCGAACCATGTATTAAATGGTGTTAATTGTAATTGAATTGGTATTGAAAGTGGTTAAAAGCAACGGAACTGGAAACTGAATCAAATGGAATTTGAATGGGTAACTGAAGGTTATAGTTGGAATTGAATTGAATCAAAAATGTAAGAATTTTGGAATTTGAAATTGAGATGGAATAGATGTATTATGGTTATGATTGTAATGTATGGCTTATGTAGTGATTAATGAACACAACTTGTCTTAAACATGGTCATGATATTGAGGTAAAAATGAACCAAGATTGAAAATTGACTTAAAAGTATGAAGATGGTTAAAAAGGACTTTTGTTAGATGATTCATTTTGGTCAACTGGATGATCAAAAAATTGACAGTTGACCAAAAATCAACTTAGGTAAAAATGTGTATTTTTGGGTGGAAAACGAAAATGGACCATGATTACAATACAACGCACAAATGAACTGGAACTATTGTGAATTGATTATCCAATGAACCAAACAAAAACCAAAGTATTAACCAACTATGAACACGAATGCACCATGACTAAACGTGGATATGACTGAAAAGCCCAATGTTCTTTATCCAAATAAAACATGCTAAGTTCCAAGACTTGAAGTCCAATCAATCAAAGCCAACCAAATGATACTTAATCAAGCAACTGTAACACCTTGAATGAATTATAACCAATGAACGAGAGTCATGGATCGTGAACAAATAATTGAATCATTTATAATGAACCAAACGATATAATCGTGTCCATCACATGAGCCCTAGCCTGGAGACTTAACCTTCCATGCCTTGTGTGATAAAACCCTTGAATCCATGATTATGCTTCTTTCGAATGTAAGTGGAATTTGTTATGATACAATGGATATGTATATGAGATGAATGCTTATCAAGATATGCAAATGCTTAGGGTTAGTGACCTAGATGAACTTGTGAAGGGTATGGTGAATTTTGGGGTATGACAGTGTCAGGCTTCTGTCTTTGGTTTATTCAGCCTTGTTCTGCCTTCTGCCTGACACGGCCCGTGTCAGGTGACATGGGTGGCCGTGTTAGGCCTCCTGTACTGAGTCTTTTTCTTTCCTTGCTTGCTAGAACTCTTCACTGTCTTGCCTCAAATCCCTCAGCTCTTCTACCTGGACCTGGAGGACAAAAACACAAACAACCCACGCATAAAATCGCGAAAACATACAATAAAAATGACAATTAATAGAAATTCTAAAATAACTTACGACAATGAAAAATGACTTTAACGGTGCCATAATGCGTGCACAGTGTCCCAAAATTTGTGGTTTCTTGTTGGCTAAGCAACGAAAACATAATGAGAATGGTGATCGATCACAACCCCAAACTTAGCTCATTGCTTGTCCTTAAGTAAGCGTGTCACTTCCCAAAATTTGCATTCTTCCCCTGATACTGCTGAGATCTTTCATCAACGCCTTCACTATCCCTTTTACAGTTCCTGCTTTTCCTCGTGAGTTTTCCGTCACACTTTCACATCGAGGTACCGCTTCACCTGTCAGCTTATATCACACTCTCACCAAGTCTATCGGGGTTAACGTGTTTTCATTCACAATTCAGAATATGCAATACCAACTCATAAGTTTGAATAGTTTCTCCTTTCATATCAACTACACACAACACACACTTTTTGAGGTCTTTCGGGTTGTAACGGGGTTTGGGTTATGGTGTAGTAAATAAAAAAAAGGGAAAACAAGTGGTTTTGGGTTCAGAGCCAATGTCAATATTTTCTTCACTGTGTTCATTCATTTGACTTCTTTTCTTTTCTTTGTTTTTCAATCGCTCGGTTTTTTTCTTTGACATTCTCTCTTTTTTTTCAACCGAGTGTTCTTCCTTCGATGAGTGCTTCTTTTCGAACCATCGAGTATATTTTGTTTTCTCTTTCTTTTTTCGACGATCGTTATTTCTATATTTTTTTTCGCACTCACCTTTGTTTTTTATACTTATGGGGTTTACCCCAAACATAGAATTTCACACAACTTGATAATATCATATTGACTCCGAACATGGTTAGGAAATGTATGGGTCGCGGGTTAAATTTATGTGGTTAAACAATCAATGGATACAGGCCCAAATGGGGTTTAAAAAATATATAATTCACGGGATGGCTAGAAAGGCTCAAGGGCTATATTCAAACAACGTGCCTCAATGTGTGTGTATATGTGTAGTGACAATCCCAGAGAATCTATGCAAATTCAGAGTGATAAAGACATACCTGAATATCGCTCATGATGATCAATACGTTTGGATTTTATGACTCACCCTGTTTGGTAAAGTGTGACAACATCCATAGTACTTCGAGCATGGTGTGACTTCTTACTTACTTCGGAATGCACAGGGAACTTATGCTAGTTAAGCTCTAAATGTTGCGTCCGATCTTTTCTTCAGCAGTATCGACTTCCTGGGAAGGTCCTTCACAACAAGCATGGGTAAGTGGAGTGATAATTTCATCCACTCCCACTAATGGTCGTCACCTAATTCAACAATAATACCACGAACCTGAAATACATGCAAAATATCGTACCCTAAAAACAAAACAAACCAAATACAAAACAATAATAATGGTAAAATAACAAAACATATAGCAAAATAAAACCTCCCCCCATACTTGAACTAAACATTGGCCCCAATGCTTGCGAACAAGGGAGAAGGAGGCAACTCACAGCGCACTACTGAGGAGGCGGGGGTGGAAAATGCAACATCAGTTGTCACATCATGAGGCTCATTTCATCCAACATTGCCCCTTGCCGAGCCTGCTCGATGCCTTGCCGTGTTTGCTCAGTTTCTCAGGCCATCGAGCTCGGTCTGTACCCAGGCCCATTGGTCGGGAGGTATGGAAGATGACCTTGCTTCTTGATGGAAAGGTTCCTGAGACGGGGGTACAAACTACTTCTGAGGCTCCTCCTCTTCAGCTTCTGCTTCATCCGTAACTTGTTCACCTACAAACTGCTCATCTGCAGCAAAGTTCTCAGGGTCGTAGCCTTCCTTAGTATCGGTGCCAACACTCACATATAACCAATTTGCACAACCAGTAATGCTTACCATGTCCGGATCAGGAAGTACCATAATAAACCTCTTATGAATTAGAACAGAATAGTAAGTGGGTGCAATAAAAATCATACCTTGTTGTATCAGAGTTGCCATATCAATTTTGGTCTTACCTGCCACCGGGGTGTCTTCAAGTAAAACCGCATGATACCCGAAATGCTCTGCTATCTGGGTAATCATGCCTCCAACAGAGATACACCCGGAGTCCTCCCGGCCAACTCTGCCCAGATAATCAACTGCAAAGGCAGCAACATTGATGGGCAGGTTTTACACCATCGAGTACATGAAAAACAACTTCTGCTGAGTTGTCACACCCGTGCTATCACCCCGTCCGAACAAGGTGTATGCCAAGTCTTTTGGGGCATAGCAAAAACACGGGTTTTGGATGTTGGAGGCTTTAGCACCCTTGGAGGTGTAGTTCGTCCTCCCAGTGATGGCAATCCAGAAATCTTTTGGTGAAAACCCATCCGGGACCACCCCCTGTCCGTTCAGCGGGAGTCGGAGAATCCATGTCAATTCGTCCACTGACAATTCATGATAATTATTGAAAATACAGAAACGTAAAGTACTAAAATAATATCTGGTTGTGTTAATCCACCTCTTTTCGAGTTAGAAGTCCAACATGCTTAAAAATTTGAGCTTGATGCGCTCATAAGTCGGGGCTTCAAGGCTCATAAATTCCAGCATCCCCAGTACGTGGAACATCCTGTCCACTTCAATTTTCAGACCTAGAGCATTCAGGGTTTGCTCGCACATATACCTGGTAGGTGTGAGCTTTTGTTTCCGATGAACTTGATATTGTTTCTCCTGCTCTGGATTGTCAAAGACAATGTTGTGAGGATTCAGGTTCTGGCTGGGTCTCTTTCGTAACCTCGATGTCTCGGCCAATTGTTGTTTTCCTGTCAAAATCCTTCTCATGAGCATTTTGGACCTGCAAAAAAATCGAAATTTCGGATTTGGAATTAGAAAAATCTAAAATCGTGGTTTTGACGAGGCGAAAAATGGAGCAAGAGTCGTGAGGGGAGTTTTGGCTATAGAGTTGTGGAGGTGGTAAAGATGGAAGCTTTAGTTGAAGCGTTTTAATGGAGGTTGAAGAATATTTGAGAGGAAAAGTGTGAGGAAGATAAAAAGTGTGAGGAAATAACTCAGTAGGGAATGAGAAAGGTTAAATTCTTTCTTCTTAAGGGACTGACACTCTATAATTGAGGGAGGAAAGATGCACCAAATGTGTATGGAGAAATAATATCACCATAGCAGAGGATCAGAAAAAGTAAGGAATCAAGTTCAATAATAATGCATAATGAAATATATGATGTATGAATGTATATGTATATGTATGATCGATGATTATGTTGACAAAACAATCATAAAGGATACAAATGTCACTGATCTGAATCACCGCTACAACACTCGGCTAATATCGAAAGTATGGAGGCATCGACTGGAGAAAAACTGGGGATGAATATAAACCATCCACCTCTGAACATCTCAAACACTGCCGAGGAAGGATAAAAGATCTGATGAGGACCGGAATTATCAACTCTGCGGGGGAATTTTAGGTCAAAACCACACCAAATGGGAGGCAACCTTGTAGAGGACCAAAAATACTGCTCAAGAATTAGCGCTGACAGGGATCAGGAGTGAACTCCGTTGGGGACTTGAGGAAAATAAAAATTATGTGCTGGATCTATGCAAACCGTTGTGAATATGCGCCTACAACTCAGATAGGGAGCCCTTTTTGTGTGCATATGTACTTGGTATAAAGTGATGTTTACAAACAAATAGAGTGGGGGATGAGAAAAGAATTCATTAATTATATTTTTGTATTTGACAAGACCTTCGGTCTTGTGCCTACGTACCAACATAAAAATGAGGGATCAAAACATCGTAGTTCGTGATACAAATTTCAAAATGGATGCATTGTTTTTAACAAAAATTAAGTTTGAAAGGCACAAAGGCCTAAAATGGTTTGAATGAGTTAGTTCTTTTTGGCTTTTTGAAAGTTTAAGTCAAGTATAGTTAAGTTTGTTTACAAGTTTGATTCAAGAAAAGAAGTTTGAAAATGCAACGGCATAAGGCCAAAGTTTCTATCTTTTTTGCAAAAGTGGTCAAAGTTTAGAACAAAAATAGTTCACACAAAGAAGATTTTGAAAAATGGAGGGAGAGATTTTGAAATTAAAAAAAATATGGAGAAGATGAAGAGACTATCCTATGTACAAAATTAGAAGTTTAGAGTTGAAAAGATCTGACCAAATGGGTAGCAATTTAATAGACAAGAATGTCAATAGAAACCCAGAATTCCCTTGGACTTTTAGAATCAAGCAACACACAAATGCATAATTATATTATCTTAAAGAGCAAGGCATCAAATAAAGATGTCCACATCCAAGCTTATCCATTCCATGATCTTCTTCAAAGTAGCCCATCTGACAGATGAATTCCACAAGTCACAGGTTCAAAATAACAGCTTCACAATGATCATGTTGCAGATGAACTTAGAGAGTTCTTCAAATATGTATCAGATGAAGTTCAAATTTGCAAGCACTTGATTTCTCAACAAATTGGCATTGGCCAAGTCCTTTAGCTTAGGAAGGTTGCCTAGATTCTAAGTCCATTTGTCCAAGATCAAGCCAACAGTCCACTCAAAAGTTTTTTTAGGGTTTTTTGTTGTTATTATGTACATTGATGGTCAAAGACCACACAAACAAGCAAAGTATACGCAAACAAAATATATCACACAATATGGTCCAAGTGGACAAAGAGAAAATTGCATTAACATAAACAATTAGAATGATATGAACAATGACAAATGAAATAGAGTGCTAAAAATAAATTGCATTAAAGTAAAAGCTTGAAGTTAAAAGTTAGTAGTTAATTGATTAGGAGTTAGTATTGTTTTGCTTTTCATTTCAAGACATTCTTTGGAGAACACTCAACCCACTTATCACAAGCATGAATCCTTGAACCAAAACATCTTCCAAAGGAAGGAAAGAATGCCAAGTTTCCACACAATACCATGAAAGAGGGGAGACTTACAATCTCACTAACTAGAATGCTTATGCCTTTTATGTCACAAATTTAGCGCTATGTTAAGCAATCGTAATTGGACTTATGCATAAGTCACAACTATTTGAGGCCGGGCAATAAAATTTTGGTGTTAATGCATGTTAGAGACATAGTATAATGGACTATGCTCATGAAACATACCACACACAAAAATAATATGCAAAAGGTGTGGCCTAATCTCATCCATACTCATGTCAATTTTTCAATCAACTAGCATTAGGACTTTGAGATGTCATAGGCCAAATGGAATGAATGAATGAAGAAAGGGAATAAGATGAAGTGGGAGGGGAATGGATCAAAACACAAATTGGTCAAAGGAGGACTTTTACCAAATTAATATCATCCATTCATTTTGGGAGATGGAATGTACATTCTATCAATCTCCTAAATCCAATGATATTAACTTGACAAAGTCAAATCAACATTGACCAAGGTCCAACAACAAGAGTTAAACATAAACAAGTCATCACAATTGGTTAACAAATTTATTTGGCATTTATTCAAATTAAAAATACTAAAATAGTGCATTTAAATTAAATATGGTTTGTCCAATTCCTAAAATCTCATCAAAACACCAAAGAAATGGCCATGGGATTTATCATAGGTCAAACAAAGTCAAAAGACCTTGGAGAAAAAATTTCATAATTTTTGGACATTTAAAAATATTTTTAAACAATAAAAAACAAATGCAAAATCAATTAATTCATGAAAAATATTAATAATGATCCTGTAAGACCCCAATTTTGGCCCTAAGATCCCTCATGGCCCATATCATCTCATATCATAGCCTCAAGGATCATTGCATGCCTTTGCTTCCCTCCTAGTGGGTAGGTTGCCTTGTGTGTGTGGTTCTTGATCACCAAGCATGTTTTGCATTTGTATATTATTGCTTTTCATATGTTTATCATCCAAAAAGTACAAAAATATTGTCAGTCTAACCTTGTTGCTTGCAGTTGAAGCAATTATCAGCAATTAGGTCAAAGACAGTCAACAGTCAGTCAAAGCAATGGATGATGGCCATTCTTGCAGAATTTGGGCACCATGACCAATAATCAAGAGTTCACACAACTTGGGACATCATTGGAAATCAAGGTCTCAAGGAATTAAGGTTTGGAATTCATCAGAAGTGGTTCAATCATGCAAAACCCTAGAAAAGTCAACAGAAAGTCAAACTTGGTCAACTGGCCATTTAATCAGTGATTTGATGGATGGAATTGATTTGAAGGAGTTCATTCATGTCTATACAAGCCTCATATGTCATGTCCAACCTCATCATGGAAGAATTTGAAGTCAAACAGAAAATTTCCAGAAATGGAAACTGGACCTGTAACTGAAACCTGCCATAAATGGAAAGTCTTGATCCTCAAACTTACATCATGATACAAGCTTCAAATGAATTTTTGCCCAACATGAAAGTTGAAGATCTTGTTCTCCCATTTCCAAAAAGTCCAAGAACTCTCAATTCCCATGTGTGGTTGGCAAGTTATGATCGAATCGATTTCAGAAAATCTTGAACTTCAAAAGGCCATATCTCTCAAACCGTTTGGCCAATTTTGGTGGGGTTTTTTCCTACAAGTCACATTTGATCCCCTCTTTCCAAAAATATAAATTTCATGTGCCAAAACTTCACCAATCAAAATGGCATATTTTGACATTTCTCATTTAAATGCAAGTTTGACCAAGAGTTGACTTTTTGATATAAACATTTTTTCAACATTTGGCCAATTGGGAAAGCTCAGATATGTCATTTTAAGTGTGTTTGCAAAGTCAAAATGTGCAGTACATAAGGCCATTGCTTGGTTGCTTGAATTGTAAGAAAGGTACAATTTCACCCATGCTCTCCATGCCTACATTTGAACCATGCCTTGGTACCTTCAAACAGAAATTGGCAAGTCATTTTTCTGTCATTTGAAGCCTCATCTGCAGCCTAAAATTAACAGCAAAACAAGAAGCCATGTCCTAGTTGCTTAAGAATTGGAAAAGTACATGTTTGCACCATACTTCCACAACCATACTTGTACCATGACCATAACAGCTTTGATGATCATTTTTCTTTTTCTGCATATTGAGGACAGTAGCAGCACAGCAGGAACCCTTTTTCACTCATCTTGATTCATTTTGCTTTTGGACTTTGAAAAAGAAGCTGTCAAACAAACACCAAAAGTTGCAACCATGCTTTGGACTGTCCAACAGCAGAGATTATGCAGCATTCTTCTATCAGTTTGAAATTAAGTTGCAGCCATCACAACCAACTCACTGATACACAAATGCTCACTCTCTCATTTGGCATGGACCTCCACCAAAAACTGCAAGATCTTGCTTAAAATAGAAGCAACAGAAAACAGCATAGGGGAGCATGATTTCCTGCTACTAGCAGCCACAAAACAGACCTTGCTTTGCCAATCAACAGGAACCCTGCCATTTTGCATTTTTGAAACCTTCAGCCCAAAACAAAAAGCTACCAAGCCTTGCATTTTGTTTTCCAACATCCTCCATCATTTTTCCTTGTCATGAAACCACACTGTCAAGAACAAGCAAAAGGGGGAATGCAGCAGAAAATCATTGATTAACCTTGCCCTCACTTTGCTATTTTTCTGTCAAAAACACAACAAACCAAGCCTGGCACAACAAAAGAACCAACAGAACTCATTCATAGGAACATTCACTTGGCTTGTGGCAATTTTCCAATTTTTCTGTAAAACTCCAAAGAGAACAAAAGTTGGCTTGGCTCAATACCATATCTACCATCATGTTTCTGTCAGGAGGAACCAACAGAAGCAGCCATTTGACAGCAGAAAAAGCCATGGCTCACTCACCCTAAAAACTGCATTCACCTTGTTTTAGCATTTTCTGCTCAAAATCTCCAAAGGCCTCGATCAACTCTTGCTTCTCTCATGCTTTAGCCATCTTTGTGAGCTCATTTGAACTATCAAACCCTTTGCTGTAACTGTATCTTCCTGCCCTGTTTTCTTCAAGTCACAACAATGGTGAAATCGAGATTTGGGAGTTTCAAGCAAGTGTGAGCTGGTTTTCTTCAAGCATTCAACATTGCCAAGCATAAGAGCCACCTGTTTCAGCACAACAACCTCAAAACACCACTGCTTCCTCCATTTCTTCATAACCAAGTAAAAATCTCGATCTCTTCATTCTCTATGCTATGATATGTTTTAGATAGCTTGTTTTGTGCTGATTTCAATGAGCTTCAAATGGTTAAAAATGGTCCAGTATTCATTAAGATATGCTGATCTAAAGTTTAATGCTCATGTGTGTTTTTGCTCGAATCTTGTTTGTTTGTGTGTTTTGATGAAAATGGCTAATGGATTTATGATGTACAATGTTTAATGAGTGTATTGCCATGCTTGATTGTTGTTCCTGGGATTTTTGTTCTTGGTCGAATGCATGATATTGATGATGCTTGCTGCTGTTTAAACCTGAACATTGCCCAGAAAAACTCCCATGATTATTGCTGTTTAGTTGTTCTCAAATGTTGCATGAACATTGTTAACACCTTGCTGTTTGCCATACTGGTCGAATTTTGTTCTGATGCTGGTGATAACATGAATGTATGCTGTTGTTTTGAACCTTATGACCATGCCTAGAAAATCCATGAGAACTATGTTGTATGCTGTTGACTGCTTGCTGTGTGAACATTGCCAAATGCTATGCTGTTGTGTGTTTGTTGTTTGAATTTGTTTGGATGTTGATTGAACTTGTATAAAGTTTCAAAACCATGCTGTTAAACCCTAGGGTTTATGTTGAAAACCCAGAACTTTGAAGCTCATTGGCTGCGTTTACTGTTCCATTGGGTTTGGACCAATGAGAACATTTCGTTCTCCACTCCCAAAACGCACAGCTTTGTTAAGTGGCACGCTAATTACAGCTTTGCCACCGTTGACCCCATGTTTGACTCCATACCATGCTATGTGTTTCATATTTCATCCAAAATGTTCATCAACTTCAACAATTCATTTTTTATTCATTTCAACTCCAAAAATTGTGGGATTTTTTGCATTAAACTCATGAAAATGTCTAGTATTTTATTATGATTTTTAATTAAGTTTTCATTGGCTGGATTTTAATTGGTATGAAGTTTCCTAACATGTATGCGCATTTGACACCCTTAGCCATTCCTTTTGTGAAATTGTCATGTTGCATCCAATGAGCTTGAAATTTTTTGTGGTGAAACTAGACTCATTGACCTTTGTTTCCATATAGAGTTTATGCATTTCTCATTTGTGATGTGTGAGCTTTGATTTTTTTGAAGTGAAGTGTTACATTTGGTGCTACATGAATGATATGCATTTTCCCAATTTTTGTTCACATGCTTCCTCACATCCAAATGACCCAATTTTTTGCATGAATCATCTATCACATGTCTAGTTTGTGTATGAATTTTCTTGGAATTAATTGTGCTGGTTTTCCATTTGATTGTGAATTTTCTTCCCTGCCTAGTCTATGGTTGACTTTTTGTGCTACACATTGCCATTTCATTTGGGAAATTCTCATACCACATTGTATAATCATGAAATTTCATATGTGATGACTAGACACCTTGAGCTTTGCATTGGTGTCAATCTCATTCATTTCTCTTCTGTTTTCAATTTGATATGATTTTTTGAAGTTGACCCATGCTTGTTGACTTTCATTATGCTTATTTGAATTTGGTTTGACTTCATGATTTTAATTGACTGCCTTCCTCTCATCCAAATGCCATGAAATTTGACATGCTTGCCATGCTAGATGTTAGGATTGAATGTGATTTATTTGATAATTTTTGAGATTGTTTGGGTTGACTTTTGAATGAAGTCTTGCTGTTGACCTATTTGTATGCTTCCCTTGCCATGCATTGCCTTCCTATGTTCATGAAATGATAATAATGCATGATTTGAATGTGAATCCAATTGAGATAGCTTCTTAAATGTTTGAACATGAATTGGGTTGACCTTTCTTTGCTGTTTGACTTTTTTCTTTCATCTTTGACCCTAGGCTAGTCCTAGTGGTCTTTTGAGCTTACCATTGAGCTATTGTTTCAGGTTAAGCACCAATGCCTCAAAGATCATTCAAATTTGATTGAGTTGGATTATATATATTGTGCTAACCCTTGTTTTGTAGGTGTGACTCATATAAGTTTGGCTTTGTGCCTTGGCACCTCTGTTTATGGTTGACTGTTGTTTATCCATTTCTTTTGGTTTGAACTGTTGATTTGTTTACTAATAAGTTTGACTTTTTCAGGTACTTTAGTTGCTTTAGTTGCTTGCTTTGCTATTTAGCATTTGCTTTGAGGTATAATTACTTCTTCTTCATGTAGTCTGGAGACCCGGTCTGTTATTTGACCGGGCAAACTGTCTGAAGTCCTCCTTAAGAGGCAATGCCTGTGCGTGTTTAAAATTGTCCCAAGCAGGAAAAGTCCTTCAAGTAAGGCAATTGGTGGAAGGTAGGGATAAGCAATCTATTCCCCACTATTCAGTGTGTCCTCTCTTTGCTCCCATTATATGGTTGAAGCATTGAGATAAAAACCCAAGATCTAATCGAGTCAATAAAGGGGAAAGAGTTCCATCTTTCTGAACTCCCCCACTTTCTATTTGATGCTCTCTCTGACCTGAGATAGAAGCAATGAGGCACACCCCTCATCTCCTATTCATCCGCTTCACCTTAGCCTCTCAATGGCAAGGTTAAGAGCGACCTTCACCTATTACAGTGGACTTTCAAAGTCAAACCCTCTTGTGTGAGCCCCCCCCATTGTTTGGCTATAGAGTGTGCTGTTTGCTATTCATTGATTGATTGATTGCTTCATATGCACTTGTTTGCCTGTATGCTATGCATTTATCATCATCAATTGCCATTAATGCATGATCATCTCATTTGCTTTTGTGATGCTATCATTGTTGTTTGCCCATTGAGGACAATTGTAAGTCCATCTCTTTTGGCCATTTGCTCCTATGGTATGGAAGGATAGAGTGTAAGACCTCATTGGTCACTCATAGCTTTTGTTTTGTTTGTTTGATTGTGAGGAAGCAATTGTAAGTCCCTGCAAGTTGGCATTTGCTCTCCTGTGATCATGTTGCATTGTTTGATTGTATGTGAGGATACAACTGTAAGTCCCTGCAAGTTGGCATTTGTTTTCCTAGGACCATACTGTGTATGTTAGAGTAAGTCCAGACGGATTGGCATCTGACATCCATGTTTTGCTTTCTCTGTTTATGTGAGGTTGCAACTGTAAGTCCCAGCAAGTTGGCATTTGCATTCCTGTGATCATATTGTTGCTTTTGTTCTTGTATGTGAGGATCCACTGTAAGTCCCTGCAAGTTGGCATGTGTATTCCTAGGACCATACTGTGGAGGTTAGAGTAAGCCCAGACAGATTGGCATCTGACTTCCATGTTTTGTTTTTCTTTGTTTATGTGAGGATGCAACTGTAAGTCCATGCAAGTTGGCATTTGCTTTCCTAGGATCATATGTTGGATATTGGTGTAAGCCCAGACAGATTGGCATCCGGTACCCAAGTTTCTTTTTGTTTTAGGAGATTAGTGTAAGACCATTGAGTGGCATCTGATATCCAGTTTTATTTTAGGAGATTGGTATAAGCCCAGTGATTGGCATCCGATATCCGCTTTTGTTGACTTTCTTCTTTGTTTATTAGTATCCATTGCCTATTCCAAAGGACACACTTGAATCATCTTCTATATGATTTCAAGAAGTGAACCTCCTAGGAAGTTTTACAATCCATCCTCATCCATTCATCCCCATTATGTCCTAAACCTTTTCACACATCACTTTCAAACCTGACATAGATATTGTGCAAACATATTCATGTTTTTTTTCAAATTAAAAACCTGGACCCAAGTCCTTGACTTTTTCAAACTTCATTTCATAATACTCATTTGAATTAATCTTAATCATACTTTGACTCCGTTTTTATAATCACAATCAATTAACTTCACCCATTCACTTGTTTTGGCTTTGTCCATTGTTAATCTTTTCACACATTAGCCATAGGTTTCAATTATCATTGTGGTTGATGTAAACCTCACCTTATCTTTAGTGAGTCGACTATAAGACTTCCGTACTGAAAACAGGGTTAACCCCTCTAGTGCGTCGAAGCTATCCTCACATGGTGGATGTTGGTCTTGGTCGAGTTTTCTCCCATTGATAATGAAAAGCCTCAGTGCTATTGTTTAAAATTGAATCCACCAACCTTTTGGAAATCTTTTAGCCGAACTACGGCGTTTTGATCCTTACCTTTGATGGAAGGTACGTAGGCAGCGGGTTCATCCGTTCAAACACAATAACCCAATAACCCAATAATAAAATTGTATATTCTTTTCTCACCATCCCAATCATGTTTGCACAATGCTTATGTCATAACAAATAACAATTTAGTACAACAAGTGTGAAAAGGGCTCCCTAGGAGTACCTAGGACGTAGTGGGTGCCTAACACCTTCCCATTGCGTAATTTACCCCTTACCCAGACTCTCTGATCCTTTTATTAGTTTTCTACGTGTAAAACTTCTTAGGCTTTTGTTCGCTTTTTAGCCAGTCCTTTGGATAAATAAAAGTGCGGTGGCGACTCGAAAATCATTGTATGCTTTGCTTATGGTTTAATCGATAAATCATATAGCGACGAATACACCGCTACAGAAAAGTGGCGACTCTGCTGGGGACTATCGATCCTTGGTGGTATTGCCTACTTTTCACCCTTGTTGTGCTATATTATTATCTGTTATTTGACATATTTTTGTACAATTTGGGATAACTGTATTGATTGTAATGTTTGAATTGCTTGATATACAATTGCTGTTTGCTTTGGTGATCTGTGAGATGAGTTCTATACCCGAACTCGAGTGCACTCTAGGATAGGAGAATGGCATAGTCTTGTTGACTGGTGTGGAGTATTCCTTAGCCAGTTGACTTGCGAGTCCATTCACTTGGTGGAGGTCATGTTGGATTAATAATGTCACACAAGTTATTTGTGGTTAGGCATTATTCTTTCAATCATGTTCCGCAGAAGCCAAAGACCTTAGCTTACCAAGCCCATCTTGGCCTATTTTCTAGGACCGTAGTGCGGAGGTCGTTCAGATGTCAGTTCTGATACGATTGTCACGCGATACTACACTCATGAGAGTTTCTCTTGAGAATATTCTTGGAATACGAGTATTCGTTCCTCCGATAATATTCGAAAGATGGAACGATGATTATGGGAACCTCTGATAGAACATGTCTGGCAGGTTTAAACCCTAGTACACTCCCTTTGGGTGGTTCTTAACCGAGACTCCATGCTCGTGACTCTCAACAAACCCGTGATTCGTGGTTGAGTCGTTCAAACATTGTTAATATCAATGGATCCCGGATCAGGTGTAAAACCTAAAATCCACCAAAGCGGCTGGTTGATATTAAGAATGTCTGAACCGGTTCATGTACCGTTAATATCAATGGAACTTGGGTGTCGATAAGGTGAAAACCTAAATCCACCAAAATGGATGATTGATATTAGGGATACATAGAGCTTTCCCACGACCTTTGTTTGGTGTGCTTTGCTTGATCCTTGAGTGTGTTTGTTGCATTCATGCATTCACGCATTCATCCGCATTCATGTCATCACAAAAAGAAGATTTTCAAGGAACTTAAAAAAGGGTTTATTTGCAAAATTTTCAGACATGGAAAGACCAAAGAGGCATACAAAGAAGTACAGCTTTAGACAGCCCGATGTAAAAGAGTTAAGGAATCTGACATCATATGTATTAGATCCCTTGGGTTTCAAAGCTCGCTATGGGAAGCTTCTACCTCTGCTCACCACCCAGGTTGACGAAGGATTGATGAGTACTCTGGCTCAGTTCTACGATCCGTTGCATCATTGCTTCTTATTTCCGGACTTCCAGTTATTGCCGACCTTGGAAGAATACTCTCATCTTATTGGGATTCCGATTCTGGATCAAGTGCCGTTCAGTGGCCTAGAGAGTATTCCATCTGCTCGAGAGATTGCTAGTCTGTTGCATATAGATGAAGATCTGATTAGAGCTAACCTGACTACCAAAGGCGGAATTCAGGGTTTTCCTTCCGAGTTCCTCATTGCCCAAGCTACCTTTTATGGGAAGGCCATGAGTGAGGATGCCTTTGAGGCTCTATTCGCGTTACTCATCTATGGATTGGTGCTATTTCCCAATTTCGACAAGTTCGTGGACATGAACGCCATTAGGATCTTCTCGGTTCTTAATCCAGTTCCGACTTTGTTGGGTGATACATATGTCTCCTTGCACCTGAGGAATATGAAGAATGGAGGAGTCATTGTCTGCTGTTTACCCCTGCTGTACAAGTGGTTTATTTCGCACTTGCCGCAGACAGTTGCTTTCAAGGAGAACAAGGGATGTCTACGGTGGTCTCAGAGACTCATGTCTCTCACCAATGATGATATCACTTGGTATGATCGCGTGTACGATACCGTCCAGATCATCGACTATTGTGGTGAATTCCCTAATGTGCCCCTTCTTGGTACATGTGGTGGGATCAGCTACAATCCTATACTTGCACGTCGCCAGCTTGGGTTCCCCCTAAAGGATAAACCTAATAGCATTCTGTTAGAAGGTGTGTTCTTTCAGGAGGGTAAAGATCCCCAAGGCCTGAAAGCCAGATTTGTCCGTGCATGGCGCAGTGTTCACAAGAAGAGTAGGAATGAGTTGGGCCCAAAGAACTGCATTGCTTTGGAGCCATACACCTCTTGGGTCAGACAGAGGGCTGCTACCTACTTGATGCCGTATGATTATCCAAGACCTACACCGTTGGATGTGGCTGGGCCTTCAACCCTCCCTACCCAACGTGTAGAGGAGTTGAGAGAAGAAGACCTTTCGCGTGCTTGGATCCGTGAGAGGGAGGAATTGCTGCAGCAGCTCAAGGAGAAGGACGCTATGATTGAATTCCTCGAGCACCGAGTGATCGATGATCCGAACGACGCTTGGACTTCTCTGCTTCCTCAGTCTTCCAAATTCTGGAAGAGGAGGTATGATCGACTTGCAAAGGAGAAAGCTGACATGGAAGCGGCCTATGAGAGAGAGATCAAGAAGTTGTGCACTTCTCGTCTTCCAGCATCCCGAGCTTTTAGGGATCCATAGGATGTCATTTACCTTTTCTCTTTGTAATTTAAAATGCTGTACTTTTTGTCTTGATGTATTGAATGAAATATTTTCCATGAGGAATCAAAAATGCTTAAATTAATCAAAATATTGCAAATAATACCCTAAGGGTTCCTTGAAAACAAAGCATTTGCACAAGCATTTCATGCATCATTCTTGCATAAACAGGTACCCTTTGTTTCTGGTCTTCTTGTCCTAACCTCTGTTCTTCATTTATTTTGAAGACAAGCTGATTCACCGGTATTATACACGAGTCAACTCTGCAAGAATCATGGAGCAGTTGGAACAAGAGAACAGAGAATTGAAGGAAGAGGTCGCCAGACTTGGCGCTTTGATGGAGCAACTCCTTGCCGCTCAGAATCAACCTGCTCCGACGCCTGCAACTCCTGCTCAGAGGACAGTCATTTCAGAGGTAGCTACTTCTACAGTGCCAGTCAGCACCCACGCGCCCAATGCCATGCCGCCCGGGTTTCCTTGGGGCATGCCCCCAGGTTTTATGCCAGATATTCCTGCGCCAACCTTCGCTCAAATGCCGGCGTCTAGCTCGGTCCCTATCGCCGCTCCTCCTGTCGTGCATACCATGCCAAGGGTAGACGACATCATCTATCACTCCGAGCCATCTGAGGGCGCAGACGTTCATGAAAAGATGGATGCCATGAACGATCAATTCCTTGAGCTGAGAAAGGAATTGAGGACTCTTCGAGGCAAAGACCTATTCGGCAAGTCTGCAGCCGAACTCTGCCTAGTTCCCGGTGTCAAGATACCGATCAAATTCAAGGTCCCGGACTTTGAAAAATACAAAGGGAACACCTGTCCGCTTGCTCACCTGGTCATGTACGCCAGGAAGATGTCAACACAGACTGATAATGATCAACTCCTGATTCATTATTTCCAAGACAGTCTATCTGGTGCCGCGCTCAGATGGTACATGAGCTTGGACAGCGCCAACATCAGATCTTTCAATGACCTTGGCGAAGCTTTCGTCAAGCAATATAAGTACAACGTCGATATGGCGCCTGACCGAGATCAACTCAGGTCCATGTCCCAGAAGGACAAGGAATCGTTCAAGGAGTACGCCCAGAGATGGCGAGAGCTGGCAGCTCAAATCACTCCACCGCTGGAAGAGAAGGAAATGACCAAGATCTTTCTGAAGACTCTTGGCTCATTTTATTATGAGAGGATGGTAGCAAGCGCTCCCTCTGATTTCACCGAGATGGTGAACATGGGGATGCGTCTCGAAGAAGGTGTCCGTGAAGGACGGTTGGCTAAGGATGATAGCTCTTCCTCTAAACGATATGGGGCATTTAAGAGGAAAGAAGGTGAAGCACATGCCGTTCAATCTCAGCCCAAACACAGAAGACCCTCTGCTCAGAGGAATCCTGCACGACATGTCAGTCATCAGCACCAGGTGGCTCACGTAGCACCTGTTTTCAAGGACAATACTCCTCAACATCAGCAATATCAACATCAACAGTATCAGCATCAGCAACAATACCAACAACCGCAGTACCAACAACAACAATCTCGTCCACAGCAACAGGCTTATCAGCCTCGTGGGAGTACGAGTAATCAGGCAAACATGGGTTACGAAAGGAAGAAGATCAGTTTTGATCCGATTCCTATGTCGTATGCGGAGTTATATCCCTCTCTAATAGAGCGGAAGTTGGTTTCTCCGAGAGATCCTCCGGCTATACCGGTCAACCCTCAGTGGTGGTATAAGCCTGACCTACACTGTGTCTATCATTCTGGTGCTCCGGGCCATGATATTGAGAATTGCTTCCAGCTGAAGACTAAGGTGCAAGACCTTATGAGAAGTGGAATCCTGAGTTTTGAGGACTCAAGCCCGAACGTCACCAAGAACCCATTGCCTGCGCATGGGAAATCTGTCAACATGATTCAAGAATGCCTTGGGAGGTACAAGGTCAAGTATGTCAGCCACATCAGGCAGTCGTTGGTTGATTTACATAAGATGCTGTGTCAGTACAGTTATTTGGAGCATAACCACGACAAGTGCCGCGTTTGTTCGGTTAATCGTCTGGGTTGCGATCAAGTACGCAGAGAACTTCAGAAGTTGTTGAATGAAGGTACCATTGAGATTCTGCAGAATCGCAATGTTGATGAAGTCGAACCTGAAGTGAACGTCATTTCACCAGTGTTCAAGCTGCCTGAACCAGTTGTTATTTGCTATAATAGCAACAAGCCAAAGGTTTCCCCTTCCTTGGTCATTAAACCAGCTGGCCCTGTGCCCTATTCATCTGACAAAGCTGTACCCTTCAGATACAATCCTGTTGCTGTCCAGGATGGGGTCGAAGTGCCTTTACCTTCCACTTCCGTCACCAACATTGCTGACGTCAGTAGGTTGACCCGAAGTGGTCGTGTATTTTCTGCGCCTCCAAAGGCTACTGCTTCTGATACTGTTGAGCGTCCGGTTGGGACCGCTGTGAGCATTCAGAATCCGGCACCTGATGTTGCCAAACCCTCCTCATCCGTACGAAAGACTCCTGTTTCTTCAGTTGGCCCAAGTGGCATTGTTGATGAAGAATCTGATGAGATGCTGAGGCTCATCAGAAAAAGCGAGTACAACATTGTAGACCAGCTTCTACACACGCCCTCCAAGATTTCTATTCTTTCTCTACTGCTGAATTCAGAACCCCATAGGGAATCTCTGCAGAAGGTCTTGGACCTGGCATATGTTGATCACGACGTCACCCTGGAACAATTTGATAGCATTGTTGCAAACATTACCGCTTGCAACACTTTGAGCTTTTGTGACGCTGATCTCCCCGAGGAGGGAAGAGACCACAACATGGCTTTGCACATCTCTATGAATTGCAAATCTGATGCAATGTCCAATGTGTTGGTGGACACTGGATCTTCTCTTAATGTGTTGCCAAAATCCACACTCTCTCGACTATCATATCAAGGTCCTCCTATGAGGCAGAGTGGGGTTGTTGTGAAGGCGTTTGATGGGTCGCGCAAGACCGTGATTGGGGAAGTTGATCTCCCTATCAAGATAGGACCAAGTGATTTCCAAGTCACTTTCCAAGTAATGGATATCCACCCATCTTACAGCTGTCTCTTAGGCAGACCATGGATTCACGAGGCTGGCGCCGTGACATCCACCCTACACCAGAAGCTGAAATTTGTGAAGAACAAGAAATTGGTTGTAGTAGGGGGAGAAAAGGCTCTCCTGGTTAGCCATCTGTCTTCTTTCTCGTACATTGACGCAGAGGATGAAGTTGGAACTCAGTTCCAAGCTTTATCTATTGATGAACCAATCGAGAAGAAGTCTCCTTCATTCACTTCCTACCGTGATGCTAAGCTGGCCATTGAATGTGGTGCAGTTGCTGGTTTGGGGAAGGTGATTGAACTTGAAGACAACAAATCCCGGGCTGGCATTGGCTATGGTTCTGGGGCATGCAATGAGCAAGGTCTGTTCAAGAGTGGAGGGTTCATTCACGCCAATCAACCTGAAGAAGAGGAAGCTGCTGCCATCATTGAAGAGGAAGCAGAGGACATGAACAATTTTGTTATTCCTGGTGGTGTCTGCCACAATTGGGTCGCTGTAGATGTTCCTACAGTCATCCATAGATCAGAGTAAATTGTTCATTTTGTTTAAAACCTTCTCCCATGCCAAAAGGAGAAGTGATGACATTGTTGGCAGCATTTAATACAATGATGTTTTCATTCAATTAATGCATTGTTTAACATTTGTTTTTCCTTTGTTTTCACTTTTTGCTTTTCTGCATGAAATCAGTGATCACAAAAAACCATAAAAACAAAAAAAAAAGAGCAAACATTTTTTCATCTGCATAATGGTTTGCTTGTTTAAATGCTGAAGTTTTTTCCTTAACCAAAATCATTATGCAGATTGATCCTAAAACCCATTGAACATAATGATCCAACGCTATCTCCCAATTTTGAATTCCCTGTATTTGAGGCAGAAGAAGATGACGTTGAGGGGGTTCCTGATGAGATTACCCGTCTCCTTGAGCACGAAGAGAAGATCATTCAGCCGCATCTCGAAGACTTGGAAACAGTCAACTTGGGGTCTGAGGATTGTGTTCGTCTGGTGAAGATCGGGGCACTTCTTGAAGAGTCTGTCAAGGAAGATTTGATCAGTTTGCTACGAGAATATTCAGATATCTTTGCTTGGTCCTATGAAGACATGCCGGGTTTAGATACAGATATTGTGCAACATTTCCTGCCTTTGAAGCCTGAGTGCGTGCCTGTGAAGCAGAAGCTCAGAAGAACTCATCCAGATATGGCAGTGAAGATCAAAGAGGAAGTTCAGAAGCAAATTGATGCGGGGTTTCTGGTGACTTCGACATATCCTCAATGGGTGGCCAATATTGTGCCTGTTCCTAAGAAGGATGGAAAAGTCCGTATGTGCGTTGATTACAGAGATTTGAATAAAGCTAGCCCAAAGGATGATTTTCCTCTACCACACATCGACATGTTGGTAGACAACACAGCCAAATTCAAAGTCTTTTCCTTTATGGACGGATTTTCCGGTTATAATCAAATTAAGATGGCACCAGAGGATATGGAGAAGACAACATTCATCACACCTTGGGGAACATTCTGTTATCGAGTGATGCCCTTCGGTTTGAAGAACGCCGGAGCCACGTATCAACGAGCTATGACTACCTTGTTTCATGACATGATGCACAAGGAGATCGAAGTCTATGTTGATGATATGATCGCTAAGTCCCGAACGGAAGTTGAGCATGTTGAGCATTTGTTGAAGCTTTTTCAGCGTTTGAGAAAGTTCAAACTTCGCCTGAATCCGAACAAATGTACATTTGGAGTCCGTTCCGGCAAATTGTTGGGTTTTATGGTAAGCGAAAGAGGTATTGAGGTTGATCCTGCAAAGGTCAAAGCAATACAAGAGATGCCTGCACCCAAAACTGAGAAGCAAGTCCGAGGTTTTCTTGGCCGCTTGAACTACATTTCCAGATTTATATCCCACATGACTGCCACATGTGCGCCGATATTCAAGCTCCTCCGGAAAGATCAGTCGCATGATTGGACCGAGGATTGCCAGAAAGCTTTCGACAGTATCAAAGATTATCTGTCTGAACCTCCGATTTTGTCTCCGCCTGTGGAAGGAAGACCTCTGATCATGTATTTAACAGTTCTTGAAGACTCGATGGGTTGTGTACTCGGTCAACAAGACGAATCAGGGAAGAAGGAGTTTGCTATATACTACCTCAGTAAGAAGTTTACTGATTGTGAGTCTCGATACTCTACACTTGAGAAGACGTGCTGTGCTTTAGCTTGGGCTGCTAAGCGTTTGCGCCAGTACATGATAAATCATACAACTTGGTTGATATCCAGAATGGACCCAATTAAGTATATCTTCGAGAAGCCTGCTTTAACTGGGAGGATTGCCCGTTGGCAGATGTTGTTGTCTGAGTATGATATTGAGTATCGAGCTCAGAAAGCTATCAAAGGTAGTATCTTGGCTGACCATCTAGCGCACCAGCCGATTGAAGATCATCAGTCTGTTCAGTATGACTTCCCTGACGAGGAAATTCTGTATTTGAAGATGAAAGATTGCGATGAGCCTACACTTGATGAAGGTCCAGAACCTGGTTCCAGATGGACGATGGTGTTTGATGGCGCTGTTAATCAATATGGAAATGGAATTGGGGCAGTGATTATCACTCCTCAAGGTTCACACATTCCGTTTACAGCAAGGCTAACTTTCAAATGCACGAACAACATGGCGGAGTATGAAGCCTGTATAATGGGACTTGAAGAATGCATTGATTTGAGAATCAAGTATCTTGATGTCTATGGTGATTCGGCCCTAGTTATCAATCAGATCAAGGGTGAATGGGAGACGAACCAGCCAAGTCTCATTCCGTACAGAGATTACGCAAGGAGAATTTCAACATTCTTTACAGAAGTTGAATTTTATCACATTCCTCGAGAGGATAATCGGATGGCGGATGCTCTTGCAACGCTTGCTTCCATGATAGTGGTCAGACGGTGGAATGATGTCCCCAATATTACTGTGATGCGCTTGGACAGACCAGCTCACATATTTGCAATCGAAGAAGTGAAAGATGACAAGCCTTGGTATTTTGATATCAAAAATTTCCTCCAGAACCAGGTCTACCCGCCTGGGGCATCTGTGAAAGATAGGAAAACTTTGAGAAGGTTGTCAGGCAGTTTCTACCTCAGTGGTGAAGTGCTGTATAAGAGGAATTTCGATATGGTTTTGCTCAGATGCGTGGATAGACACGAAGCAAACCTATTGATGACTGAGGTCCATGAGGGTTCATTTGGTACTCATTCCAATGGACATGCCATGGCTAAGAAAATGTTGAGAGCGGGCTATTATTGGCTGACAATGGAGTCTGACTGTTGCAAGTATGTGAAGAAATGTCACAAGTGTCAAATTTATGCGGATAAGATTCATATTCCTCCGACACTCCTGAATGTGATTTCATCACCATGGCCTTTCTCTATGTGGGGAATCGACATGATCGGCATGATTGAGCCGAAAGCATCCAACGGGCATCGGTTTATTCTCGTAGCGATTGATTACTTCACCAAATGGGTTGAAGCCGCTTCATACGCGAATGTAACCAGACAGGTGGTTGTGAAGTTTATCAAGAACCAGCTGATTTGCCGTTATGGTGTGCCAGAGAGGATCATTACTGATAATGGATCCAATCTGAACAATAAGATGATGGATGAGTTGTGCGCTGAATTCAAGATTGCACACCATAACTCCTCTCCTTACAGACCTAAGATGAATGGGGCTGTTGAAGCTGCTAACAAGAATATCAAGAGGATCATCCAGAAGATGACTGTCACGTACAAAGATTGGCATGAGATGCTGCCATTTGCTTTGCATGGATACCGTACGTCTGTACGCACTTCAACAGGGGCAACCCCTTTTTCTCTTGTTTATGGCATGGAAGCCGTTCTCCCAGTAGAGGTGGAGATCCCATCAATGCGAGTCTTGATGGAAGCCAAGTTGACTGATGCTGAATGGATTCAGAGTCGTTATGACCAGTTGAATTTGATCGAAGAGAAGCGATTAACTGCCATGTGTCATGGTCAGTTATATCAGCAGAGAATGAAGAAAGCATTCGATAAGAAGGTCAAGCCTCGTGTGTTCCGAGAAGGTGACCTCGTGCTCAAGAAAGTTTTGTCTTTCGCGCCCGATTCCAGGGGCAAGTGGACTCCAAACTACGAGGGTCCATATGTTGTTAAGAGAGCCTTTTCAGGCGGTGCTTTAATGCTTACAACAATGGATGGGGAGGATTTCACTCGTCCTGTGAATTCAGATGCAGTCAAGAGATACTTTGCCTAAAAAAAAAAGTATATGCAAATGAAAAAACAGAATAGCTCGCTAAGTTGAAAACCCGAAAGGGCGGCTTAGGCAAAAATAAGCGTCTCGGTGGAGAACCCGCAAGGGTAATCCAGGCAAAAATTAGAGACTTGAAAAAAGAGAATATTTGCATCCCGCTAGATTGAGTACCTCACCCTGGGGCAATCTAGGCAAAAATTAGGGATTTGGCAAATAACTGCATCCTGACAAGACTTTCTGGTTTATCAGTCGTCATTTCGTCAGAAGATTCTCGATTCGTCGTCAACCGAAGCTTCGGATACATCGAGATTCAAATTGGTAGAGAAAGGATCATTATGTTCAATGTAGCCCTCTTCCAATATATATCACTGATTTCAAATTTGTACAGATCTATGGAGTCTTGCCATTTGCAGGCTACCATTCCATCAAATCAATTTGAGCTTTTATCCAATTATTTGCACTCTTATTTGTTTCAATTCAACAAATGTTTTGCATGTTTTAAATTGATAAAATATCATTGTTTTAAACAAATCAAAATTTTTCAAAAAAATTGTTTTAAACAAAGTGAACATTCACAAGATTGAAAGGATACTCAAGAATATCTCAGTGCTCTCCCGAGGGTGGCATGATTTCCAACAGGTAGGACATTGGTTCATATTCCTGGTTTGGTGGTATCTTCTTTCTTCAGATCTTTGTTGGGGTTGTTCCTCAAACAGAGTTGTTGTTGGGGTTGTTCCCCCAGTATAGTCGCAAGCAGAGTGTTGTTGAAGACTTCGTTTTCTCCAGCAGCAGTTTTTCCAGCATGGGTGTTTCCTTGTGAGTTTCGGCGGTTGATGGTTTGTCATCTTGGTGCCCCGTCACTTTCACCAGTGGGTCGTATGCCCCAGACTTTATTTGTCTCCTCGGCAGTCATGAGTAGAGCTGTTATTGATATCCCCATCGGATTCGCGAGCAGAGTTGTTATCACTCTTCCCAGTGCAGTTGCCAGCGGAGTTGTCTGTTTCCTCAGCACGATCGTTTTCTTTTGAAGACTCGGTAAGTCAGCGGTTTGATACCCGGTACTTTACCTTTTCCCCGGCGAAGTCGTCTGCGGAATTGTTGCTATCTCTCCATCAGAGTTTGTTCTCTTCAGCAGAGCAGGATTTATTTTCCTATTCAGCGGTTGATTGGGTCGACATCCCAGTGTTTTCAACCATCTTTTTCCTCAGCATAGTCTGCAGAGTATTTGTTATGGCAATTTCGCCTGTTGAGTACTCCTTCAATCCCCGGTATGGTCGGATGATGGCCCTACCATCCAGAGAACGGATTGATTTCCTGACTGTTTGTGATCCCCAGTAGAGTGGCTTATATTGCAGAATCTACTTGTTGTGATCAGTTTGCTATGCATATTCTTTCCCAAGTAGAGTGGTTCGTTGCAGAATCTACTTGTTTGATCTGTCCTCCCTCAGTGGGTTGTTCCCCAAGAGAGTAGCCGACAGTTTTCCCCAGTAGAGTTGCTTATGCAGTTAGATTCTATTTGGATGATATCACTCTCCCTCAGTGGGTTGTTCCCCAGCGGAGTTATGTGGATTTGCTTCTACAACAGTTCGTGCTTGTGCAATGCATCCTTTTGTTTCTCAGTTGACACTGAGATCCCCTGCAGATACTTTGGGACTTCTCTTGTTCCCCTACAGATTCGTCTTGGTGACTGCTTTGCCCATTGTGACTTTCTGTACCCTGATTGGGTTGTTTCCTGATATCTCTGATCCTCTGCTTCTTCAGCAGTACCCGCAGATCTTTGCTTTACAGCATGAAGATCTCCGCAGATTGGCTCTCCAGCTGGTTGTTCCCCTGGAAGTATAATACCGGACGTTTTGATTCCTGAACCTGTTTGTGTTGGAGTTGTCTGTTTTGTCAGCATTCATCAAACATAAATCACGCATATTCATGCATATTCATAAACATTCAGACATTCATGTTGCATTTCTTGCCATGTATCTTTTGCTTGTCGTGTTCTCCTGCACGGGCGATATAGATCTCTTTATAGATCTCCCCAAGCAGATGTCGGGTGTTTAAAATCTCTCCATATAGAGTCAGCCCCATAAGCAGAAAATGTTGCCTTTCCTTCTGCAGTTCCCCACTGAGATATATCCTCGTGGATGACGGTTTCTTCTGTTTCCTCCCAACACATATATTGGGATGGATGTTCCTATTTGAGTTACATCCTCATTAGGACGTGTCTTGATTCAGTCTGTCTTTTCGGATTATTCCCGAATTGGCTATTTGTCAAATGTCTTGTGCTTCCCAGTGGGTTGTTCCCCAGCGGAGTAATTTTGGGCCGCTACCCTCATACCTGTGGTTATAAGTCCTACTTTTCCTGGCTTTCTTGACAGAATTTGTGGTTATACACCTTTTATTCTCCAGCCAGAGTTTTGGTTTTCTACCTAACAGTCGGTAGTTGTAAATCCTATTTTCCTGCTCTCCAGCAGTTTGTGGTTTGTTATAAACCCTATTTTGGTTTCCCGTGCGGATTTGTGATTCGTTCTATCCCCACGCGGAGTTGTTGGTCTTCTATCCCGTATTCGGTAGATGTAAACCCTAATTTTATGGTCACCTCCACCCTTTTTGGCCCTCTGCCTACGAACCAGCAGTCGTAAGTCCTATCTTTGCGGTTTTTCTACTTACAAACCGGTAGTCATAAACCCTGTTTTCTCCACTTGCAGAGTTAACTTTGTTGTTCATCTCAACCGATGACAATTTCCCTTGTGGTTATCTTCATCTAGTTCTTGATGTTGATTTTTCCTTTGCTTGGATAAGTTGCTCAGATCAGCACTTATATCCCTCGCAAGTCTTTTGTGGATAATTGCCGTATGCTAGCAATTTTATCCCCAGTGGGTCCTTTCACCTTGTGTCAGTGATTGTGTTCCCTGGATCGTTGGTTTTCACCAGTGAATCCTCAGCAGATCGCCTTTCATTTACCCTTTTGTCGGTAATGTCTGTTGCTCCTTTTGATTGGTCACCATTATATACCTATTCTGGTATCCTGATGCCTTTCTTTTCGGATTTTTATCCTATAAACAACCTACAACCCGGTTAAGGATAATCTTCCATGCGAGGTTATTATTCACGTTTTGACGGCTATGAATAATATGTCTCATGCGCTCTTTGGTCGGAATCCTTTGTTGATCTTCCCCAGTCGAGTAAGATTCGTATTCCTTGTGGGATCGAATGTCCATCCTATAAACAAGTCTGCTGTTCTAGCTTTCTTCAGGGTGATGAGTGTCTTGGAACACAAAACCAATTCACGATTTCGGATTTTATCCTATAAACAACCTACGACCCGGTTCAGGATAATCTCCCTTTGTGAGTATTCTATCCACGTTCTGACGGTAATGGATACTATATCTCGTTCACTCTCGAGTCAATCTTTTGATTGTTTTCTCCACAGAGTCAGATTCGTTTTCCCGTTGTGGAATCGAATGTCCATCCTATAAACAAGTCTGCTGTTCTAGCTTTCTTCAGGATGATGAGTGTTTTGGAACACAAACCAATTCACGATTTCAGACTTTATCCTACAAACAACCTACAACCCGGTTCAGGATAACTTTCCATGCGAGTACATTATCTACGTTTTGACGGCTATAGATAATATATCTCATGCACTCTCTTGTCGAACACTTTGTTTGTTTCCCCAACTGAGTAAGATTTGCATTCTTTACAGAATCAAATATCCATCCTATAAACAAGTTTGCTTTCGCTCTCTTCAGGATGATGAGTGTTTTGGAACACACACCAATTCACGTCTTTGGTCGGTCACCTGTTACATACCTACAACCCGGTATCCTTGGTGTTCCTTCCTGATTTTTTTGTTACCCTCATACCGGTAACACCTCATTGTTCTTGTGCTTCCCTAGTGGAACTTCTTTTTGCTTCTCCCCAGGAGTCAGCTTGTGTCTCTCCAATGGATTTATTTTCCTTTGGAATTCTTTTCCCCAGTGTGAGTCCTTCACTCCCCAGTGAGGCCTACAGTCTGTTTTCTGTTATCTTCTAATCAGAGTCGTGTCTTGTTCACGTTATGTCAGTATTGTTTATCCCCAACTAAAGTCTTGTCAGAGTCTCTGTTCCTGGTGAGTGTATTACTCCGATGGATCGTCTTTTCTTCTGTGTTAACCATATTCGCCACAGAATTTGTGTCTTTTGCATACATACATTTGCATCATGAGGTCTCTTAGGGACCAAAATTTGTCTCATTACTGTTATTTAAGCCCATTCTACCGCGTCGAGATGAAGATTTCTAAACTTCACTTCTCCGGCTAGCATGACCTTAAATAGGGGCATCTGTAAGACCCCAATTTTGGCCCTAAGATCCCTCATGGCCCATATCATCTCATATCATAGCCTCAAGGATCATTGCATGCCTTTGCTTCCCTCCTAGTGGGTAGGTTGCCTTGTGTGTGTGGTTCTTGATCACAAAGCATGTTTTGCATTTGTATATTATTGCTTTTCATATGTTTATCATCCAAAAAGTACAAAAATATTGTCAGTCTAACCTTGTTGCTTGCAGTTGAAGCAATTATCAGCAATTAGGTCAAAGACAGTCAACAGTCAGTCAAAGCAATGGATGATGGCCATTCTTGTAGAATTTGGGCACCATGACCAATAATCAAGAGTTCACACAACTTGGGACATCATTGGAAATCAAGGTCTCAAGGAATTAAGGTTTGGAATTCATCAGAAGTGGTTCAATCATGCAAAACCCTAGAAAAGTCAACAGAAAGTCAAACTTGGTCAACTGGCCATTTAATCAGTGATTTGATGGATGGAATTGATTTGAAGGAGTTCATTCATGTCTATACAAGCCTCATATGTCATGTCCAACCTCATCATGGAAGAATTTGAAGTCAAACAGAAAATTTCCAGAAATGGAAACTGGACCTGTAACTGAAACCTGCCATAAATGGAAAGTCTTGATCCTCAAACTTACATCATGATACAAGCTTCAAATGAATTTTTGCCCAACATGAAAGTTGAAGATCTTGTTCTCCCATTTCCAAAAAGTCCAAGAACTCTCAATTCCCATGTGTGGTTGGCAAGTTATGATCGAATCGATTTCAGAAAATCTTGAACTTCAAAAGGCCATATCTCTCAAACCGTTTGGCCAATTTTGGTGGGGTTTTTTCCTACAAGTCACATTTGATCCCCTCTTTCCAAAAATATAAATTTCATGTGCCAAAACTTCACCAATCAAAATGGCATATTTTGACATTTCTCATTTAAATGCAAGTTTGACCAAGAGTTGACTTTTTGATATAAACATTTTTTCAACATTTGGCCAATTGGGAAAGCTCAGATATGTCATTTTAAGTGTGTTTGCAAAGTCAAAATGTGCAGTACATAAGGCCATTGCTTGGTTGCTTGAATTGTAAGAAAGGTACAATTTCACCCATGCTCTCCATGCCTACATTTGAACCATGCCTTGGTACCTTCAAACAGAAATTGGCAAGTCATTTTTCTGTCATTTGAAGCCTCATCTGCAGCCTAAAATTAACAGCAAAACAAGAAGCCATGTCCTAGTTGCTTAAGAATTGGAAAAGTACATGTTTGCACCATACTTCCACAACCATACTTGTACCATGACCATAACAGCTTTGATGATCATTTTTCTTTTTCTGCATATTGAGGACAGTAGCAGCACAGCAGGAACCCTTTTTCACTCATCTTGATTCATTTTGCTTTTGGACTTTGAAAAAGAAGCTGTCAAACAAACACCAAAAGTTGCAACCATGCTTTGGACTGTCCAACAGCAGAGATTATGCAGCATTCTTCTATCAGTTTGAAATTAAGTTGCAGCCATCACAACCAACTCACTGATACACAAATGCTCACTCTCTCATTTGGCATGGACCTCCACCAAAAACTGCAAGATCTTGCTTAAAATAGAAGCAACAGAAAACAGCATAGGGGAGCATGATTTCCTGCTACTAGCAGCCACAAAACAGACCTTGCTTTGCCAATCAACAGGAACCCTGCCATTTTGCATTTTTGAAACCTTCAGCCCAAAACAAAAAGCTACCAAGCCTTGCATTTTGTTTTCCAACATCCTCCATCATTTTTCCTTGTCATGAAACCACACTGTCAAGAACAAGCAAAAGGGGGAATGCAGCAGAAAATCATTGATTAACCTTGCCCTCACTTTGCTATTTTTCTGTCAAAAACACAACAAACCAAGCCTGGCACAACAAAAGAACCAACAGAACTCATTCATAGGAACATTCACTTGGCTTGTGGCAATTTTCCAATTTTTCTGTAAAACTCCAAAGAGAACAAAAGTTGGCTTGGCTCAATACCATATCTACCATCATGTTTCTGTCAGGAGGAACCAACAGAAGCAGCCATTTGACAGCAGAAAAAGCCATGGCTCACTCACCCTAAAAACTGCATTCACCTTGTTTTAGCATTTTCTGCTCAAAATCTCCAAAGGCCTCGATCAACTCTTGCTTCTCTCATGCTTTAGCCATCTTTGTGAGCTCATTTGAACTATCAAACCCTTTGCTGTAACTGTATCTTCCTGCCCTGTTTTCTTCAAGTCACAACAATGGTGAAATCGAGATTTGGGAGTTTCAAGCAAGTGTGAGCTGGTTTTCTTCAAGCATTCAACATTGCCAAGCATAAGAGCCACCTGTTTCAGCACAACAACCTCAAAACACCACTGCTTCCTCCATTTCTTCATAACCAAGTAAAAATCTCGATCTCTTCATTCTCTATGCTATGATATGTTTTAGATAGCTTGTTTTGTGCTGATTTCAATGAGCTTCAAATGGTTAAAAATGGTCCAGTATTCATTAAGATATGTTGATCTAAAGTTTAATGCTCATGTGTGTTTTTGCTCGAATCTTGTTTGTTTGTGTGTTTTGATGAAAATGGCTAATGGATTTATGATGTACAATGTTTAATGAGTGTATTGCCATGCTTGATTGTTGTTCCTGGGATTTTTGTTCTTGGTCGAATGCATGATATTGATGATGCTTGCTGCTGTTTAAACCTGAACATTGCCCAGAAAAACTCCCATGATTATTGCTGTTTAGTTGTTCTCAAATGTTGCATGAACATTGTTAACACCTTGCTGTTTGCCATACTGGTCGAATTTTGTTCTGATGCTGGTGATAACATGAATGTATGCTGTTGTTTTGAACCTTATGACCATGCCTAGAAAATCCATGAGAACTATGTTGTATGCTGTTGACTGCTTGCTGTGTGAACATTGCCAAATGCTATGCTGTTGTGTGTTTGTTGTTTGAATTTGTTTGGATGTTGATTGAACTTGTATGAAGTTTCAAAACCATGCTGTTAAACCCTAGGGTTTATGTTGAAAACCCAGAACTTTGAAGCTCATTGGCTGCGTTTACTGTTCCATTGGGTTTGGACCAATGAGAACATTTCGTTCTCCACTCCCAAAACGCACAGCTTTGTTAAGTGGCACGCTAATTACAGCTTTGCCACCGTTGACCCCATGTTTGACTCCATACCATGCTATGTGTTTCATATTTCATCCAAAATGTTCATCAACTTCAACAATTCATTTTTTATTCATTTCAACTCCAAAAATTGTGGGATTTTTTGCATTAAACTCATGAAAATGTCTAGTATTTTATTATGATTTTTAATTAAGTTTTCATTGGCTGGATTTTAATTGGTATGAAGTTTCCTAACATGTATGCGCATTTGACACCCTTAGCCATTCCTTTTGTGAAATTGTCATGTTGCATCCAATGAGCTTGAAATTTTTTGTGGTGAAACTAGACTCATTGACCTTTGTTTCCATATAGAGTTTATGCATTTCTCATTTGTGATGTGTGAGCTTTGATTTTTTTGAAGTGAAGTGTTACATTTGGTGCTACATGAATGATATGCATTTTCCCAATTTTTGTTCACATGCTTCCTCACATCCAAATGACCCAATTTTTTGCATGAATCATCTATCACATGTCTAGTTTGTGTATGAATTTTCTTGGAATTAATTGTGCTGGTTTTCCATTTGATTGTGAATTTTCTTCCCTGCCTAGTCTATGGTTGACTTTTTGTGCTACACATTGCCATTTCATTTGGGAAATTCTCATACCACATTGTATAATCATGAAATTTCATATGTGATGACTAGACACCTTGAGCTTTGCATTGGTGTCAATCTCATTCATTTCTCTTCTGTTTTCAATTTGATATGATTTTTTGAAGTTGACCCATGCTTGTTGACTTTCATTATGCTTATTTGAATTTGGTTTGACTTCATGATTTTAATTGACTGCCTTCCTCTCATCCAAATGCCATGAAATTTGACATGCTTGCCATGCTAGATGTTAGGATTGAATGTGATTTATTTGATAATTTTTGAGATTGTTTGGGTTGACTTTTGAATGAAGTCTTGCTGTTGACCTATTTGTATGCTTCCCTTGCCATGCATTGCCTTCCTATGTTCATGAAATGATAATAATGCATGATTTGAATGTGAATCCAATTGAGATAGCTTCTTAAATGTTTGAACATGAATTGGGTTGACCTTTCTTTGCTGTTTGACTTTTTTCTTTCATCTTTGACCCTAGGCTAGTCCTAGTGGTCTTTTGAGCTTACCATTGAGCTATTGTTTCAGGTTAAGCACCAATGCCTCAAAGATCATTCAAATTTGATTGAGTTGGATTATATATATTGTGCTAACCCTTGTTTTGTAGGTGTGACTCATATAAGTTTGGCTTTGTGCCTTGGCACCTCTGTTTATGGTTGACTGTTGTTTATCCATTTCTTTTGGTTTGAACTGTTGATTTGTTTACTAATAAGTTTGACTTTTTCAGGTACTTTAGTTGCTTTAGTTGCTTGCTTTGCTATTTAGCATTTGCTTTGAGGTATAATTACTTCTTCTTCATGTAGTCTGGAGACCCGGTCTGTTATTTGACCGGGCAAACTGTCTGAAGTCCTCCTTAAGAGGCAATGCCTGTGCGTGTTTAAAATTGTCCCAAGCAGGAAAAGTCCTTCAAGTAAGGCAATTGGTGGAAGGTAGGGATAAGCAATCTATTCCCCACTATTCAGTGTGTCCTCTCTTTGCTCCCATTATATGGTTGAAGCATTGAGATAAAAACCCAAGATCTAATCGAGTCAATAAAGGGGAAAGAGTTCCATCTTTCTGAACTCCCCCACTTTCTATTTGATGCTCTCTCTGACCTGAGATAGAAGCAATGAGGCACACCCCTCATCTCCTATTCATCCGCTTCACCTTAGCCTCTCAATGGCAAGGTTAAGAGCGACCTTCACCTATTACAGTGGACTTTCAAAGTCAAACCCTCTTGTGTGAGCCCCCCCCATTGTTTGGCTATAGAGTGTGCTGTTTGCTATTCATTGATTGATTGATTGCTTCATATGCACTTGTTTGCCTGTATGCTATGCATTTATCATCATCAATTGCCATTAATGCATGATCATCTCATTTGCTTTTGTGATGCTATCATTGTTGTTTGCCCATTGAGGACAATTGTAAGTCCATCTCTTTTGGCCATTTGCTCCTATGGTATGGAAGGATAGAGTGTAAGACCTCATTGGTCACTCATAGCTTTTGTTTTGTTTGTTTGATTGTGAGGAAGCAATTGTAAGTCCCTGCAAGTTGGCATTTGCTCTCCTGTGATCATGTTGCATTGTTTGATTGTATGTGAGGATACAACTGTAAGTCCCTGCAAGTTGGCATTTGTTTTCCTAGGACCATACTGTGTATGTTAGAGTAAGTCCAGACGGATTGGCATCTGACATCCATGTTTTGCTTTCTCTGTTTATGTGAGGTTGCAACTGTAAGTCCCAGCAAGTTGGCATTTGCATTCCTGTGATCATATTGTTGCTTTTGTTCTTGTATGTGAGGATCCACTGTAAGTCCCTGCAAGTTGGCATGTGTATTCCTAGGACCATACTGTGGAGGTTAGAGTAAGCCCAGACAGATTGGCATCTGACTTCCATGTTTTGTTTTTCTTTGTTTATGTGAGGATGCAACTGTAAGTCCATGCAAGTTGGCATTTGCTTTCCTAGGATCATATGTTGGATATTGGTGTAAGCCCAGACAGATTGGCATCCGGTACCCAAGTTTCTTTTTGTTTTAGGAGATTAGTGTAAGACCATTGAGTGGCATCTGATATCCAGTTTTATTTTAGGAGATTGGTATAAGCCCAGTGATTGGCATCCGATATCCGCTTTTGTTGACTTTCTTCTTTGTTTATTAGTATCCATTGCCTATTCCAAAGGACACACTTGAATCATCTTCTATATGATTTCAAGAAGTGAACCTCCTAGGAAGTTTTACAATCCATCCTCATCCATTCATCCCCATTATGTCCTAAACCTTTTCACACATCACTTTCAAACCTGACATAGATATTGTGCAAACATATTCATGTTTTTTTTCAAATTAAAAACCTGGACCCAAGTCCTTGACTTTTTCAAACTTCATTTCATAATACTCATTTGAATTAATCTTAATCATACTTTGACTCCGTTTTTATAATCACAATCAATTAACTTCACCCATTCACTTGTTTTGGCTTTGTCCATTGTTAATCTTTTCACACATTAGCCATAGGTTTCAATTATCATTGTGGTTGATGTAAACCTCACCTTATCTTTAGTGAGTCGACTATAAGACTTCCGTACTGAAAACAGGGTTAACCCCTCTAGTGCGTCGAAGCTATCCTCACATGGTGGATGTTGGTCTTGGTCGAGTTTTCTCCCATTGATAATGAAAAGCCTCAGTGCTATTGTTTAAAATTGAATCCACCAACCTTTTGGAAATCTTTTAGCCGAACTACGGCGTTTTGATCCTTACCTTTGATGGAAGGTACGTAGGCAGCGGGTTCATCCGTTCAAACACAATAACCCAATAACCCAATAATAAAATTGTATATTCTTTTCTCACCATCCCAATCATGTTTGCACAATGCTTATGTCATAACAAATAACAATTTAGTACAACAAGTGTGAAAAGGGCTCCCTAGGAGTACCTAGGACGTAGTGGGTGCCTAACACCTTCCCATTGCGTAATTTACCCCTTACCCAGACTCTCTGATCCTTTTATTAGTTTTCTACGTGTAAAACTTCTTAGGCTTTTGTTCGCTTTTTAGCCAGTCCTTTGGATAAATAAAAGTGCGGTGGCGACTCGAAAATCATTGTATGCTTTGCTTATGGTTTAATCGATAAATCATATAGCGACGAATACACCGCTACAGATCCAAAAAAATAATTTTAATTCAGAATATGAAAGAGAAAAATATTTGATTTTTTTTGGTGAAAGTCCCATATTTTTTGAATCAATATTGAATTTAATATGAATTATTGAAAATAATACAATTAAAATGAAAATTAAAATATCAGAAAAAACGTGGACCACTTGATCTCCCTCATTAATTGAGGTGGCAGATCAAGTGGTGGAGAACGCGCTATCCACGATGGTCATTAGTCAGCGCGCTGCATAGTTGGTAATCAAAAGGGACGCACGAGATTAAAACAAAATACATGTATCATGTGGCTGTGAGACATGTCGGCGCATGGCCGGAGCTGTAGCTCCGGTCTTCTTCTCCGGTGGACCTCACCGGACTGGTCCACCATCAACCATCACCAAAATTAAAAACAAGGACATGATTTCAAAGTAAAAATGGCATTGAGCTCGAATCTGGCCTCAATTCACTCTAACTCCAAGTATATTGAGAGATACATGGAGTTGAAATTTGAGGTACATGAACTGAGTTGCTTCGATTTAGTCTCAAAGGAACTCAATCTTCTTGCCTACATTGGTAGGACTTCAGACAACCAAAGAATCAATAGAATTGAGCAAGAATTTGAGAGAATCGAAGAGTTCAAAATTTCTGGAAAATACCTTCAATGGAGGTCTGGATTCAACTGATCTTGATCTTGCTTGTGCTTGATCTCACTCCACTTGCTTGCAGAAGAAGGATTGGATGCTTACAAGGTTGTGGATTCCTGGAGATTTGAATTTCAAAACAGTGGAAATTCAATCTCAAATTCAAATGAATTTCTCAGGTTTATCCTTTGCAGAGTGAGGGTTTGAGATGGGGGATCAAAGCTGGCACGAATGTGTGTGAAATTCTGAGCAATTAAGACTCTATTTATAGCTGAAATCATTGATATTTGCACACTTGAAATCACTTTCCAAATTTGGTCATGGATGATGCATGGGTGCATGGGCGCGCATAGGCCCATAAAATTATTGCCATAAGTCCACAAATGAATGTTGGATAGTCTGAATTAAGCTTGGATTGCAAGGCAAGTGTGCATTTGGATTTGAAGTTTGATCCTTGCTAAGTGATGTCACCATGTTCATGCCATGCGCATCCTATGCATTCCTTGTCCAAAATGGATGAATTTGAGCTCTTTGGAAAGGTGAGATCAAGAGGAACAACTTTCATGTTCAACACTTTTTCATTTGGAGCTTGGAACTTGAATAAATTTGAGGTGGAAGTTTGGAAATTTTTGACATATCAAATTTTTTCTAAGTGTCAAGCCATATGTCTCAATGGTCCACCTTGCTTAACTTATTATATGAGCTTCAAATGAGAAAATTGTCTTCATAAAAGTTGTATCTATCTCAAAGACCTTCAAAATGGTCACCAATTTCATTTCATTTGAATTTTAAATGATAGAGTTATGCATTTTTGAAGTTTGGAAAAATCACTTGATCAATGGTATAGGTCAAAAGTGACCTATAATGTAACCTCATATCACATGCTCAAAAAAGTTAAATTAGCTCCCACTATAAACATCAAAGTCGAAGTAGACACATTTAATTTGATTGTGCAACTTGGAAATATTTCATCGCATAAAAATTGAGCAAGTTCTGGCCTTGGGAAGTTGACTTTCAAATTAGGGTTTAGACAAAATGACCTATAATGTTTCAACATAGAAAATGATTTTCAAAGCAAAACTAGCTCTAGGTCTCAACATGAAAATTGTTTGGAATGTCATTTAGAGTATGTTTTATCTTGTAATCATTTTCATATGGTGAAAGTTGTAGGAGATAGGGTCTATGGAGACCCAATTTTGATTAGATGAATTCATCTGGCCAACCACCATCAACCAACTTACTAACTTCCAATTCTCTTGACTTTATTGGATCATGGTAGATCATATATGCATAAGATGATGAATTTTTAAGTGTCCCTTGAGAGATTTGATCAATTGGTGAGATAGCTTGTTGGAGAAGTTACTCAAGATACCCAATCAAACTAGGGTTTCCAAGACAAATCACCCTCAAACTCTTGAAGCAAACTTGATCAATATAACATGTAGAGAACATTCGGACTCGTATATGATGCTCATAACCATTCTTGAATCAATTCTTGGTTATGCTATTTGTTCATGAGGGTCTCAAACCCTAGATGTGAACTTGATGAATCAATGGAATCATGCCCTTCCTACAAAAGAGTTAGACAAATGCAAAGACATATTTTGGTATTTTGGTAAGTGAAATGATAAAATACAAGTATGATATAATCACAAAGTGCTTGGTAATCTCTCCTAAAACAAACCCAATGAAAAGGGGTAAGGAGGATGCCAAGGTATGATCCCAATGCTAATGCTTATGATGAAATTGCATGAGGGATCTTAGGGTCAAAATTGAGGTCTTACAGCTTGGATGTGGCTATCTTTATTTGATGCCTTGCTCTTCATCTTGCTATTTGTGTATTGATATTTCTTGATTCTAAAATCCAAGGGAAATTTGGGTTTCTATATGAAATTCTTGTCTATTGGATTGCAACCCATTGGTCAGATATTTTCAACTCTTAACTTTTAAATTTGTGCTTAGGATTAGTCTCTTCATCTCTCCCCCATTTCTTTAATTTCAAATCTCTCCCTCCTTTCAAAAATCTTCTTTGCTTGTGTTTGTTTTCTAAACTTAGACCATTTTGCAAATTAGAAACTTTGGCCTTATGCCATTGCATTTTTTAAAACTCTTTTCTTAATCAAATTTGTAAATGAAGTTAACTATACTTGACTTAAAATTTCAAAAGCCAAAAAGAACTAACACTCATTCAAACCATTTTTAGGCCTCTTGTGCCTTTGTTAAACTTAAATGTTTGTTAAAAGCAACTCATTGACTTTGAAATTGATACCACAAACTACGAGGTTTTGATCCCTCATTTTATGTTGGTACGTAGGCACAAGTCCGGAGGGCTTGTCAAACACAAACATATAATTAATGAATTCTCTTCTCATCCCCACACTCTATATTTATTGCAAACATAATTTGTACAAAAACACATATGCACACAAAAAAGGGCTCCCTAGGAGTACCTAGGATACTTTGGGTGCTAACACCTTCCCTCTGTGTAACCAACCCGCTTACCTGTAATCTATGACATTTTATTAGTTTTGATTTGAAAACTTCTTATTTTTGGATTTTGTTCGTACTTTCCCTTTTCCCTTGAAAACAATAAAAGCGCGGTGGCGACTCTGGTTTTATTAATGTTAAGTTTATCCATAGCTTAATGGTCATGAATTTACCACTACATTTACCACAAAGGAAACGAATCCGGGGAGACTGAAAGTCCATAGGAGCATAATGTATTCCATAAGGAGAACTCACTGGGGAGACAAAGATTATGGGGATAAGAAGTTGTGTGCATGCCAGGCTACGACTTAAAAACTACAGGGGACACGAGGGAGACTTCCATGAAAATAAATCAATGGAAGGACTCGGTTAGGGATAAAGAAGAAAATCTGCAGGAGAAGCGGGTAAATCAGAACAAAGCTGAAATACTCGAACCGAACAGGGAATCGATAACCTCACTAAGGAAATACGCACTCAAACTCAACTGGGAAATAATGAACTTCAACACAGGAGTACCAGAAGTATATTATCCACTACCAGTTACTGAGTAGGAATATAACATAATCTAATAGAGAGGCATTCGTTACCGGTTACGGTAAACATATCAAGGATGACTCGCTGTGGACCACGAGGTATGTTCGTTACCAGATACCAGGTAAGAAAAAACCGTTGGGGAAAATATCAAATAGGATTTACAACTATCGGTTACTGGGCAGAAGACCACAGAAAGAGAATATCCGTCACTAGTTAAAGTGAACATATCAAGGATAGACTGCTAGAGAAAAAATAGGAATTATATCTATTGGTTACTAGATAGAATACCGAAAAGAGAATATTCGTCACCAATTAAGATGAACATATCAAGGATAGACTCAACAAGGGAAAACATGATTTATAACTAACAGTTACTGGGCAGAAGACCGCAAAGAGGAGAAAATCCGTCATCGGTTAGGATGAACATATCAAGGATTAACTCTCTGGAGAATGAAAATAGGGATTACGACTACCTTTTTACTGGGTAGAAAACCACGAAGAGAATATCTGTCACCAGTTTAGATGAACATATCAAGGATAGACTCAAATGAAGAATATTTGTCATCAGTTAGGATGAACATATCAAGGATATACTACCCGGGGAGACGTAAAACGAATCCATTGGGAAAATTAAGAAGAAGTAGATTACTTTTACCGGGTATTGGGTAAAAGTAAAGTACTCGCAAACCGAAAAAGAATGTTACCAGTTACTGGGTAATAAAATTTCGGGGGACCAAAAGTATCCATCTAGGTAAAAGCTAGAAAGAAATGGTCAAATAAAGACTCAACCCAATGAGGATATAACGCAAGGGGAATAATTCCATCCAGATAATTAACTGGGGAGGAAGCTGAAATAATAATCGTCCACATGGAAATAACTCAGTGGGGAATGAGAAGGGTTAAATTCTTTCTTCTTAAGGGAGTTTGATGATTGGTTTAGGAACTTTTCTTTTCTCCTTGACAAGCATTAACACTACTTCTTCATCTCGATTATTGGTTTCTTTGATTTCTAAATCGACCTCTAACAATCCATCTTCTTCCATACTGTTTTCTTCCGGTTCTTCCGTTGACTTACCACTTATGGTTACTACAACGTTAACATTGTTATGCTCACGCGGATTTGTCACTGTGCCGCTTGGCAAGGTACTTGGAGCTTGAGAATTTGAAGCTAATTGTTGTGTTATCTGACCCATCTGGACTTCAAGATTTTTTATTGAGGAAGTGGTGTTCTTTTGATTGTTTCTAGTCTCTTCTTGGAACTGAATATTGTGAGCGGCTAATTTTTCAATGGCAATTTCTCAGTCTGCCTTTTTATGTGCTTTGTTGTTGATATTGAGTCTGATATTGTCCTTGACCTTGTTGTGGAGCATTCCCTCTCTGATCTTTCCAGGAGAAGTTGGGATGATTCTTCCAACCTGGGTTGTAAGTGTTTAAGTAGGGATTATTATGCTTCAAGAATTTTATCTCTTCAATTTGTTGAGGGGTAGCAAAGTAATAAACTGTGTGGTAAGGTTCATTACAGATTTCACAAGTGATGGCCTGAGCCGGTTGAACTTGAGCTATCTGTTGAGTACCTATATTCATAGCTTTTAATTTCTTTTCTATTTCAACATTAACTGTGTCTTCCAGACGAATTTTATTAGCTTCCAATTTCAGATCAATTACCCCTTCAGGCTAGCTAGTACATTTGTCGTATAATTCTAGATGCTCATTGGCAGCTATTGCTTCAATAATCCTTTTAATACCAGTGGCTATTGAGAAATTTGTTGAGCCACTAGCTGATGTATCAATCAACTGTTTTGTCTTTATTTTTAGCCCGTTAACAAACATCTGCATCTGTTCAGTTTGATCCATATTATGAGTTGGACAAGCTACTAAGACCCTTTTGAATCTTTTGTAGGCATCTCCCAATGATTCACCATCTTTCTGTTTGAAGTTCAAAATTTCATACCTTTTTCTCAGGAATACTAATGCTGGGAAATATTCATTTAAGAATGCAGTTTCCATCTCCTCCCATGATGTGATACTGCCGACTGAGAGAGAGTAGAACCATTCTTCCACCTCTTCCGCTAAAGTGAACGGGAACATTCTCAATTTTTTTGCTTCATCGGTATGACCATCAATTTCCATAGTGGTACTCATGGTCAGAAATCTTTGGAGGTGCTTGTTGGCATCTTCATTAACCTTTCTGGTAAAAGGCTTTCTCTCAAGTTGATTGATTGTACTAGGATGCAGTTGGAAATTCGTCACATTTACCGGTTGGTTGACAATGGTCAGTCTACCACCCGACGCATTTGCACCTCCATAGTCACCTAGGAGTATTTCCGGAGGTGGAGGAGGTGGAATCAGAGGATTATCAGCCACTAGTTCTTCTTCGGAATCGGAGTGATCAGAGGAAACTTCTTCTTTGGAATCCACTCTTGCATTCCCGCATCTCCGGTGAAGGGTTCTCTCGATTTCTGCATCAAAAAGAAATTCAACTAAGGGTTCTCCTAGCATAAACAAATTAGTAAATTATATTATATAAATGACAGAAAAATAATTTTATTGCAAGGCAACAAAATTTTAATTGAACTATAAAAATAAACTCTATATTTTGGTAGTCCCCGGCAACGACGCCAAAAAATTGATCTGAAAAATAGAAAGTGTAATATTTTGCCTGTTATAGTAATAAAGGGGAAATTCCCCGAATGTCGATCTCAAGGACTACAAGTCAATATCGAGTTCAAATTATCATTCAATTAAACAAAAACTATGGTTTGGGGTTTTTAGATTCAGATATAAAAATAAAGGCAAAAGAAAATAATGATGTAAAAATAAGGGTTTACAAGGTATGAGGAACAATGTCAGAGAAGGTGTATGATTTGTCCATGTAACAACTCTGAGTTACTATTGCATCAATAAATATCAATTACTATCAGTTCTCAAGGGTATTTTCTCCCAAGTCCTCGGTGAGAAAACCTTTAATCATTTTACCCTAAGTTCTATGTCCATAGGCAATTAGGGTGAGGTTAAGCTTTATTATATCAAGAATGTTCTGATTCATACAAGGTATCCCTAGTCCTAGGTGATATCTACTACAGAGTAATCTTATGAAAACCTTACCAATGACGGTCCATCCTAATTGATAACCATACAACAATCTCGATTGGTCTGAAAGAGAAAGCATTAAACACATCAAAAGATTACCGTAAACATAATATTATAACTACAATCATAAACTCATCGTCATTACAATTATAAATCAGGTACACCCCCTAACATTGGGGGGTTTAGCAACTCATATTGTTCAAAACAAATTCAGGATAAAAAATACACATTACAAGTAATTGGATGACTTGGATCTTCAATCGCTTCCGCTCATGAAAACCTTCCGCTATCTGAATTCCTTGATCTCTGTAATCCTTGGTCGTCTGACAATGTTGTTCGCCTCGTTCCCAGGTGATCTTTTCTCTTGCAGAAACTCTCCTAATATAGTGAAAAATCCCTAGGCAAAAGGTGGAAATCTCCAAAACATATCCCTGCAGCTCAAGCCCTATAAAAAGCCCAAAAACGGGAAAAATTTGCGTCTGGGCTGACACGGCCCGTGTCAACTCAGTGTCTAGCCTGACACGCCCGAGATACTGCAACACGACCTCCTACTGACCTGACATGGGCCGTGTCAGGCTTCTGTCTTTGGTCCATTCAACCTTGTTCTGCATTTTGCCTGACACGACCCGTGTCAGGTGACACGGGCGGTCGTGTCAGGCCTCCTGTACTGAGTCTTTTCCTTTGCTTGTCGGAACTCCTCACTGTCTTTCCTCGAATCCCTCAGCTCTTCTACCTGGGCCTGGAGGACAAAAACACAGACAATCCACGCATAAAATCCCGAAAACATACAATAAAAATGACAATTAATAGAAATGCTAAAATAACTTACGGGAATGAAAATTGACTTTAACGGTACCATAATACGTGCACAATGTCCCAAAATTCGTGGTTTCTTATTGGCTAAGCAACGAAAACACAATGAGAATGGTGACCGATCAATCATATCTAACCTCCGATGAACGGGGTATTTGTCGCTAGTGGACCTGCAACGGAGGTGTAATGGGTGTGGGAATGATGGAAGGGATATCTCGAGCATCTGAAGTACCATTCTCATCAGGTAACATAAAGGCAGAGAAAAATGGTGAGATTTCAAAGAATGTGACATAAGAAAAAATAATGTATCGTTGAAGTTGGAGACAAAAACAATGATACCTTTTTTGTATATTTGAGTAGCCTAGAAAGATACGTTTGAGAGCTTTTGCAGAAAGTTTGTCTTTACCTGGACTGAGGTCATGAACAAAGCATGCACAACCAAAGACACGGAGAGGAATGAGGTAGAGATCATATTAAGGGTTTAAGATAGAGTATGGAATTTGGTCTTGAAGGACCGATGAAGGAATTTGGTTGAAAAGGTGACAAATTGTGAGAAGATCGTCACCCAAAAAACGAGAAGGGGCATTGTGGTGGAGTAAAAGAGTCTGTGCAATTTCAACTAAATGACAATTCTTTCGTTCAACGACACCATTTTATTGTGGTGTGTGAGTACATGATAAATGATGAATAATACCCTGTGATGTTAAAAAATATTGAAACTGGGATGACATATATTCACGAGTATTATCAGTACATAAAATTTTAATGGAAGTGTCAAACAAACATTTAATTTCAGCATAAAATTCTTGGAATATATGGAAGACATTTGAACAATTTTTCATCAAAAATAACCAAGTACATCGTGAAAAATCATCGATGAAGGTTACGAAGTAATAATATTCAAAATTTGACTTGACACGACTAGGACCCCAAATATCAGAATGAACTAAAGCAAAAGGTGATGCAACACTTTTATTTACTCGTTGACAATATGTGTGACGAGTATGTTTGCGTAATTGACATGACTGGCACTCAAATGACGAAAGCTTAGAAAAACTAGGAATTAAAATACACATTTTATTAATGCTAGAGTGATCTAAACGTTAATGTGTAAGGATTTAAGAAGTAATAGAAGTACATGCCACCAGTGGTTATTGATTATATAACCCTCCAGACTCACTTCATGTTCCAATCGTCCATCTTGTACGTCAATCCTGGACATAAACGGATTTATCAATAAAAAGAACTAAACAATCAAGAGTGCGAGTGAGCTTTTTAACATATATTAGATTGAAAGGACAACCAGGAATATAGAGCACAAAATCTAAAGACAAGTTTGGAAGTGGGTGCGTCTGACCAAGACCTTGAACTTTGATTTTAGAGTCATTTGCCACAGTGACAGAAGACAAAGAATCAAAATAAGAGAAGTGAGATAAAAAAATTATTACCTGTCATATGATTAGAGACACCATAATCAAGGATCCAAGGACCAAGGGAGGAGGACGTAGAAAAAAAGGCTACATGATTACCAGACTGAGCAAAGGTGGCAAAAGATGATGGTTGATGAGCTGCTTTGAAATGAAGGAACTCATTATAATCAGCGGCTGGAATAGTAACTTCTTTGGTGATAGTTGGTTGAGCGGCAGCAACAACCATAAGTTGTCTTGTTGTCCTCTTGTCTTTGTACGACACTCAACTTCAATATGGTTGTAACGATTACAATAGTTACAACGAATAACATGGAGTTGGCCACTGCGTCCTTCGTTTTGTCCACCAAAATTGTTCAATATCAAATGTCCTCCAAATTTTGATCAATAACACATACATGTTCATTGCAATATGTAACACCATGTGTTTTATTTGAAGACTATGATTATTAAGTAATAATTCTATAGCATCTTGTATAATTTGAGAAAATTGTGAACAATTAGGCTTAGATTAGTGAACTTTTTCCATGGTGAAATAAAAGTAGGATGAAGTATGAAATCAATCTAGTAAGTCTTGATATGAATTTATTGTCTTTTCTATTATACCAATTGTGTTTTACTCAAGGGGTTACTCTTCCCACCCTTAGTGGTATAGAGTTATCTTTTAAAATTTAAAATTGTTCTTCTTAAATTTTGAAGTATACTTCTATACGCACCCAAAATACACCACATCACTTCGTAAGCGAGTCATGCACCTTATTTTGTAAAAAAAATAGTCCATAAGTATATCTTTATACTGATGGAATGATGAGTCCATATGTGAACTTCTGTAATAACTCTGGACACATTTTAAACTCACGGTAGTGTGTTTATTTCCAAACTCAGAGAATAATTTGATAGTATACTTCCGTAATAACCCTTATCCAGTAAATTTATTATAAATTTGATTTTCTTTAAGAAACCTTATATTTTAGGTCATTTACATTAAGTACACTATCAAAATAAATTTGTTATCAATTAAATCATGCACTAATGTAATTCAATTCAAATGCCATATATTAATTCAATTAAAATCCATGGTCAAACATCATTGATGACAAATTACAAACCATGATACAAAGATTATCAAAATAGAAGTAAAAGTAAACTATTGGGTATATCATACCCCTTGCTCCTTCTCTGCCTCTTGTACTACAGGGTATTTTGTGCCTCGGATAGAATGGTCGTTATAATTTCCCTCACAGGAGTGTCTTCTGTAATACGCTGACATGCAGGTAACACATCAATGATATGATTTATTCTAGCATGTTCCTCCTCTAATATCTCCTGATGAGTTGGCTTAGGAGGATCTCCATGAGCATCTGGTGTCATGTAAGTATGTGACGCTCTAAAATACCATTGGATCTAGTCGGATGTACTACTTCATGATTGAGGAGATGACACACTTTGTGATTCTTTTGGTACTATATGATTATAGAAATCATTAAACATCACATCAACATCTCTGCGGATCATAGTGGGAGGAACAAACATAGAAAGGTCTCTTAGAATACCATAATGAAACCAGAACTATCGCATGAGTCGGTCAGGAATATGTGGATACATCTGGCATGACCCATAAACCAGCTATCTGAAGTAGAAGGTTATGTCATCCAAATGACTCGTCTGATGGTGATTGTCGTACGGTGTGTAATGTATATTCTTTGATGTAGTGCATTCGAAAAACACTTGGAACGACTCAATCGTCTGATTCCCTTTGAGCGCGATGAATGCGCAAGCACGTGGCAAATTCTCAAAGTATTCATCCTCATATGACAAACCAAAGATGCGTGGAAAGTGAGAGATGATCCATGCCTGAAAATGGTTCAGATAAAATATTATTAACAATGTAGCACAAGTGTTATGAAATATTATCAACGGTAAAGGTGTAAATATATTACCGTAAACAACGTGTTGCTTGTTGTCATTTGTATAGTCTTTCGAAGACAAGTTCACCTAACTTAAAGTACAAGTAATCCAAGCAAACGGTCCTCTAGTTGTACTCATGAATTTGCTCGAAGTCAATGAAATAGCTAAGGTAAACCACATCGACATAATAAGCACTTTTGTCCATAAATATGGATGTGTCAACCAAATACACGGGGTGTGACCTCAGTCCACATGCTCTATGATACAAAACTTGTGCATCACCACCATCGACCTCTATTGCCACAGTCATGTGATTTATATACAACTCCTCTAGAAATACAAATCTAGCATGAAACTCTCTAGTGTCATCCATCCCCATTTTGGCATCACCTAGGTCAACTCTTAAATAGGTCACCATCATATCCAGTGCACCAGACCTGGTGATTTTGGAGTGGTTTTAATAATTTTTTCCTGATCTGAAGATGTAGCAGGGATGACACATCATCTAGTATGATGGACATATCGTCGATCAGAAGATGAAAATAAGATGTTTTTTAGTGTTATCTCTCCACAAAAGCTAACATTATACCATGATTAATAACAGTATAATCGCGTTCCTCCGGGAAGGCGAAAGCGGAGACACCTTAACTCCGGAAGTGGACGCTTATGCATCAAATGAATTGACACCAACTAGTGGTTGCGAGGGTCTACCTCTCTCCCTACAAACAAATGCATGTTGCGACACTCTGTCGTGCCTTAATCTACCTTGGTTGTCATCCATTTTACCTATAATTAAACTAGAAAAATCATATCAAAAACCAGAACTAAATCCTAGAACTAAATCCTAGATGATAGACATGTAAAATCAAAATAAGTTAACCAGACGACAAACATGCAAAATCAAACAAGCTAACCATATGCAGACAAAATACAAAAGTGCACTTCTGTAACTCAGAAAAATCAAATTCAAACAAAATACAAAAGTGCACCTCAGTAAAACTTGAAACACATAAGTGACAGAAAAAGCATTTACCCCAACATGTCTTATGCTCTAAACATCAAAAAATGTTGATGCATGCCTCAATAAATTACATATTATTAATGTAATTACAACCTAAGTTATCTTAAACAACCTATTTACTAATGCACGCATCACAAATAAAAAAATATAGGAAATTAAAAAATTTACCAAATGTGAGAAGTTGAAGCTGATAGATTGAAAGGATTGGAGTAGAGATTGAGAAAGCTCTTGAATTAGGCGCAATGTAGTAGAAAGTTTGAGAAAGATTAAAATATGATGGAAATGGAATTTCTCAAGCACACTTTTTTTTTTGTTTAGAGTATGCTCTAATGGAAATGAGAAAGGGAAATGTGAAGCGTTCATATCACTCAAAATCAGTCGGAGTATACTTCCGTAATTTTACGGAGATGAATCTTCATACTAATTTATGACAAAAAGAGGATGACTCACTTACAAAGTATTGTGGTTTGAACTTTTGGTACGTCCAAAAGTGCATCTCCGTATTTGAGGAGCATTTTTTATCTTTCATAGAGATGTGCAAGCACCCCTAAAGGTGCAATAACCAATCCCCTTTACTCAATCTACAACCTTGTTGATCTATGTGAAATGACAGTGTCTCAATTAGCAATTATTTCACCAAGCGCTCTACTAAGATAGGAGTATTGGCTTGTAAACTTGCGACCACATATAGGGCCAGTTTGTTTTAGCTTTAAAAAAATGGATTTTTTCTTTGTATTTTTGAAAATGGATTCTACAAAAATATTTTTCAAAATATTACAAGTTTTTCTAAATTTATTTTTTATAAATTAAAAGATTGAATTATTCATTCTATAATATAAATATACATTATTGAAGATCAAAACATAGTCAAAATCATAATTTTTTCAAAAAATTGTATTTTAAAAATGATTTTTATGAAAAGCTATTTGAAATAGCTTCAAAATTAAGTGATTTTTTGAAAATTTGATATCCAAAAAAAGTTTCGATAAAATGATGAAATACCTAAAATAACATTTTAAGAATAACTATTCAAACCAAATTTTCATTTGAAGCTTTTATAAAAAGTCTCTTTGTAAAAATTTTTTATACTAAAATATATAACACTATAAAAATCATTTTTTTAAAAAGTCAAAACAAACGGACCCATAGAAGGCTTCTTGCAACTACAACTAAAGTTTCAATTCGTTATAGAATTCCACATCTACACAGATGCTAGGTTTCTTTTCTTCTTCTGCAGAAAAACTGAGTATAAAACTAAAACTAGTCTACTGAGATGTTCATAGACATTTAGCACCTCAAAGTGATACTTTGGTATTGCAGCCTATACCTACGATAGACATATTAACAAGTACATGTTAAATGCTATTCATACTATCAACGTAATTGTAACTGGCTCGTGAAACTGTAGATACAAATACAAGTCTTCCTACGAAACAGTTACCTCGTAATTTTGAAATGGAAAGTTGAGATCTATATAATTAATCCTTCAACATATTTCATAAAACATAATTACTCCAAAAGACAATTTTTTTAGGAGATTTATGAACCTTCAATGTTCCATTATATTGTCCTCTTTCGCCTATTTTTATCAGGAAGTCAAATTTTTAGGTACATGCTTCCTTTCTGTTCTGTATATATACATGTCTCTGTGATGAGTCCATCATATCAGTGCTTCAAAAGCATGGCTTCCATCTCCCTCTTCCTTGCGGCATGTTTTAGTTTCTCCAATGCAACAAGTCCAACTTGCCTTACTCTTTCTCTCGACAAACCTTTCCTGTAGATATAATATAACACATGAGTCATTGAAATTAAAGAAACTCAAATGATCTCTTAAGTAAAAGAAGCAACAGAATGTCGCAGATGAACTCACCGTTTACTTATGTCTTCCCACGTAAGACATTCTTTATCCAGTCCATAATAAAGACGAACAATTTCTCTCTCTCGTTCCACAAGGGTCGCATTAATGAGTCCGTTCACTTCCTCCTGTAAATATTTACAAGTGGTATTATTATTTATGAGAGTTTAGAACATGAAATACTGCAATTTAAATTTCATGAAACATAAAACAGATAAGCTATTATATTAACATTATCATTATCATTTCAAGAAAAAAGTATGTAATATAGTTTATGGTCTATAAAACCACCCTTTCTAATACATCGGTTTTGGTTTTTGATGCTTATTATCATCCCGGCGTAATAAAATACTCCACCATTAAATTTACACACACATGCTTAAAGAATGATTGATATAAAGAGCATTGCAGAATAGAAGCAGAAGGCATTCAAACAATCTTTGGCTTTCAGCAATGAAATGCTTATGCTCTGCAATCAAGACAGGTTAATTCATATATTTTCCTTTATTACCTTTAGAGCCCACTCATCTACTCCATTCCATGGGATGTTCTCAAGTCGTTTATCTGCAATGTACTGTGAGTAAAAAGATGAAAAGAGTGAGACAGTTAATATTTTGGGGGAAAAATCGAAGGAATGGGCAAAGATCTTGATATAGAAAAAAGTATTATGTAACACTTACACTATGATGAGTGTCTCCTGGAAGGCCGTTCAGAGAGGGGAATGGCTCCCTATCAAGGGAGAAAACTTTGCTGGTAGCCTGCAAAACATATATATAGATGTTTAAAAAATGAAAAATAGCCAATAGCATATCAAATTTAATTGTATGTGGTTCATGTAACTCTCAATGATTTTGTTACCTCAGTAGCATTTCTAACTTTCTTTTGAGATATATTAAGGCATTTTGCAATTTTCTGCAAAATAAGGAAACAGTTAAGGCATGCTTACTTTAAAACTTTTTAAATAGTGATAAAGATTGCAGTTGCTTTTTTGTTGTACATTTAGCTGACTTACATCAATAGCTGGAGTGACTCCTCTCTCTTTGAGTCTATTCTGGGCATTGCGGATCAAAGATAACCTCTCATGCAAAAAAATTGGCAATCTTAATGTTCTTGAGTTCTCAACTAGAGCTCTTGAAACACCCTGTCACCAGAAAAAAAATTATTTAGGGACACAGCTCAGACAAATTTTAGTTGCAAAATTCCCTAGTGCTGAGTTCTCAGAACACTGTTATGTACTATTCCAAAACTAACAAAAACAAAAACAAGATTAAATGATGCAGAAAATGAATTCTCTCAACCTAAAATTATGCAGAAATTATGGCTGCAAGAGATTAACGATGATTATAAAATAGAAGCTATGTGGTAAAAAATTGAAAACAGCATTATTTTACAGAAATTACTTAAAGAGATTTCAAGAAAGTATTTTCCCATCTACCATCTTTGTATCCGCAGAGGTATAAAATGGTGAATTTAAGACAATTTCTATTTAAAGAACAAGATGTCTAACAAGAAGCCATACAAAAAAGCATGTTTGGAAAATTCTCAGAAATGTAGACCTCACCTGCCGTATCCACCAATAAACATAAGTTGAAATCTTGCACCCTTTTGAAGAGTCAAATTTTTCAATCCCGCGAAGTAGTCCAATTAAACCACCCTATAGAGAAAACAAGGTGAATGTGGAGTGATTAAAAACAGAGGAAGAAATCAAGCTAACAAGATATATGAAGTTCAAACAAAGATGTATAAAGTACTTGGACAAGGTCAGCCATTTCAGCTCCCATATTATCATATCTTTGAGCAATGGACATAACTAAGCGAACATTGCTCATAGTCAACTTTTCTCTTGCTAAAGAGCACTCTATTATTTTAGCTCGTAGTTCAGCTCGGGAAATCTTCAACGAAGTTGCAACTTGATCATCAGAAGGTTCACATCCTAATCTTTCCTTCAGTCTGAAACTCAAGTAATAATATTTAAAAATAGTGAGATTTCAAAAGATCCCTTAGCTTGCTGCATTTTTCAAGTATCTAAGAAAATCAGTCACTAATGAAAACCACAAAAATAAAAGCATATTGTTGATGATTTGTTTGAATTGTAGACAAAAGCAACAATGCATAGAATTACCTGGATTTATGGTCATCTAAGGAAAGGCCAGCTTTTATTTTCCCAGATAGCTTTACAACTTCAGCATGAGAGAGCAATTCCTCACTCACTACACCTTTTACATAGCCCTTCAAACGATTTTGAATCAGTTCCGGACAGATTATGGACCTCAGCTGCATCATTGCTGAAGCACTTTTGGAAGTGATCTTCCTCTTGATATTTATTCTTCTTTGCCTTGCAGACACACCAGAACAAGTGACTGGCAGCTTCCTCCGGATTTTTTCCCTCCTCGAATTATGGATCAACACTTCCCCTTCAAAAGAAAGACCCCATTGCTTTTCCAGCATTGACTTCTGCAGCAAAAGAAGAGCCTCCAAAGAATAATTTTCAATGCCAGAGGTTTCCACCTCTAAGTCAATAGAACTGTATACCTGAAACTGTTGTTCTCTATCAGCAACAACGTGTTCCTTAAGAGCTTTGATGGAGTGATTCTGCCTTTCAGAAGGTGGAAAAGTTGGAGTGTATTTTGATGATTTCTTAGCAAGAATTAGAGATTTAGAAGGAGGGAGGTGATACTGTGTGGAGGCAAAGTCAGAGGCATGAGAAAACTTTTCTACGATATCTGAGTAATGGTAAGATGAACTCAATAGCCTCTTTCCTCCACTCAGTCCAATAACTGCTGCAGTAGCCATTATTATTATTATTATTATTATTATTATTATTATTATTATTATTATACCATCAAATTTACCAATGATTCTTAACGGTTTCAACTGCACTTATTGCTTTCAGAAACTTCCCAAGCGCTGATTGATAAACACACACAAAAATCATTCAGAGTTTCAACAAGAAAAAATGCAAGTAACAAATGAAAACCTAATGTACATCAGAAAATTTGAATACAAAGAATTATAAAAGCTGAAAAGAAAGTAAATGGATGGAGAATACCTTAAAATGTTGCAGCTTTGAAGAATGAAGATTGTTTAAAAATAAAATGTATAGTTGAGCAATTTAGAACCACCAAATCAGCTAGCTATCCACCTGCACACTCACAAAACTGTTGGTGTTGCTGCAAGTTTTCTCACCTTTTTAATTTATTTATTATTATTATTATTATTATTATTATTATTATTATTATTATTATTATTATTATTATTATTATTAATAATAATAATAATAATATTGAAATACAGTGGAAGTTAAATTTGGTTACGAGAAAGAAAGGTAAGAGAAAAATGTAAAGATAAAGATATGGAAACAAAGAGATGTTATTGGTTGGAGCAGATATGGGGACGGGACTTGTGTGGTGTGTGATGCATAATGTTTCTCTGCTCTCTTTCTTCCACGTTCCCTTTCGATTCCACTTTTTTTTTTTTTTAATGTTTTTTAACATAACTTATTTTCTTTTATTCTAATAATAAAAATAACAAATTCTCTTAAATTCGAAAACTCTAATCTATAACTGAAATTCTAGTTATCAGACTTTGAATGTCACACTGGTTGTTATGACATTCAATTCTGCACAGACAGGGATTATGCAGAACTTAACAGTAAGTGCAGTAAATAACACAAATAATTGTTCATCCAGTTCAGTCCAACATGACCTACATCTGGGGGCTACCAAGCCAGGGAGGAAATTCACTATTAGTAGTATCAATTCAAAGCTAAACTCACCCGTTTACAACTTATCACTTAATCCCTACCCAATGCAATTTCAATCTTAACCTAAGATCAGAGTTCCTACTCACTCCCCCTCAATCACCTCAGTGATTACTATCTTTAAACAATATTAAAGACAAGTTGAAGTCACACTTCAAACAACTCTTGATTGTGCTTCACAGCTTTAATCAAGATACACAGCACTCACGCTTAAAAGCTTTGAGTGACACAACACTTACAACTCAATGAACACCCTATGCCAAAGCTATCATCTACTTGATAATGGCTTGGCTTACAAGATACGTCTAATACAAGACTCACAAAAATACAGCAGTGAAGTATGATGGACACACAAAATCTTCACGCCTCAAAATCCCTGAAACTGAATGAAGGAACGCCTTCCTTTTATATTGCAGTATCCCCTGGGCTTTTGCACCTGTATTCTCCTGAATTTAAGGTCACACAAGTTCCCATAAATTCAACATTTAGGTTACTAACAAATAGGCTATTTGTTAGGTTCATTGAATGTAGATTGGTTGTTGATTTCCTGGTTTTTCTCTAAGCTGTTGACTTCCTGAAGAATAGCCTGAGAAAAAGCTGAAACAGAAAACTGAACAACCTACAATATAGCATATGCTGTCAGGCATGAATGTCACGACATTCAGCTTGACATCAAGGTCCATATGCTGAGTCTGTTTTTCCAGAAAATAGACTGTACAATTTTGCTGACCTGTACATGATCAAAATGACCATACTACAGTGACAGCTTACATTAATAAATGTCAAAGTGTCCAACTTAACATTTAGACAATTGGCCTTAAGTTAGTTATGTTATTCTTTTGAAGAACAAACTAAGTTACATGCTGAAGTATAGCAGAACACCACTCTGTCTAATCTTCAGCAGCTGCTGTCAATGATGAATGTCATAACATCCAGTTTGACATTCAGTCAGTAGGCCTTATGCCAGGTCTGGTCTTTCCTTGATAACCAGACTGGAAATAAATACTAAGTTCTAACAGAACACCTGCTGTTCTATTCTTTAGTATCTGTTGACAGGTATGAATGTCACAGCATCCAGTTTGACATTCAATAAATCCTGTGTTAGCTAGTCCTGCAGTAACTACACTGTAGTCACACATACATGTCATGACATCAGTCAAGACATTAGTAACCATCTAGTGTTTTACCATATAATGCAGCCAATTAAACACCTACAAACTCCCCCTTTGGCAAATTTTTGGCTAAAACACTTTGATCCCCATAACAGAGTTCATGGCAGCGGAATCACACACCTAGCAGGAAATAATACTAGCTAATACACACAGAGTGGCAGCACACTCACACACATGGAAGTTAAATAAAAACTTTACACAGCCGCACACACATACAGAAGTTAACTCTAAACTTCAACACACAGTAGCTGCAGGGGAGGAAGTTAAATAAAAACTTCACACACATAGCAGCATACAAACATACAAACAGAAGCTAAATACACACTTCATCACACATAAGCTGCAGTAGAGGAAAACTTCAATCTGTCAGAATGAGAACCTGTTTTAACAAAGTTTAACAAAGTAAACTTCTGTTGTCTTGGGGTATCACTTGTCACTCCCCCTTTTTGTCAAAAATGTTGCCAAAGCAACACTTTAAATTACAGATCCACAAATAGTAATTAGAGTTATACAAATGACAGAAAACACTGAAAGACAAGTATTTAATCCTCAGCTTCATCATCAGCTTCCTCTTCAAAGCTGGCCTCCTCCTCCTCCTCCTCCTCAGAACTTTGCTTATCAGTTCCATCCGTGTCCTCAGCAGAAGTCTCCAATTGCAAGATGAGCTTTTCTAGAGCATGCTTTCTAGCCTCCAGCTCTTTGCAGGTCTCTTTGAGAACTGCAATAACATCAGCTTTGTCTGGTTGGTTGTCAGCTTTGGATGTTTCTCCTGACGTCAAGACAATGTCAGGGACATGCTTGCCCAGGAACAATTTGTAGCTGAAAGCCAATGGACTCTCTCTTCTTCTCACAAAGTCATTATCTGTCAGGATATGTGGAAATTGATTCAGCACAATTCCACATATGAGAGATGGAAAGGCAATGGGTCCCTTCACACTAAAACTCCCAGCATGCTTCATTGTCTGATCAAAGATGTACGTGCCATAGTCCACCTTTGTCTTGGTTCCCACTGCATAGATGAACTTCCCTAATGCCACAGACACAGTTGACTTGTGATTAGTGGGTACCCAGTTGGCTGCTCCAACTTTGTGAAGTATTGCATACTTAACACTTAGTTGGCTGGCTACCAGCTTCCCTTTGAGAGGCCATTTCTAGACTTGCTTTGCTGTGATGACTTGACAGATAGTGTTGTCAGTCACTTCAAGTTCTGGCTGCACTTCATCTGGTCTTCCCAAATACAGATTTATCATTGAAGGGGAGAAGGCCACGCACTTGCCACGCACATAGACCTTTCTAAATTCTCTGGATTTCCCATCAGCACACTCCTCAGACAGATTAACAATGAACTCCTTCACTAGGGTCTCATAGCATTTAGGGAGTTTACTCACAGTTCTCATCAGTCCTGCTTCTTTGATGAGATCCACAATTTCCTTACACTCCAATGCATTCTGAGCCAGTTCTCTCTCCAATGCCAGCCTCTTGTGGTATACATACTTCCACCTGTTAACACTGGAGGCAAAGTGGAAGGACACATTGTCAATGGGAACTTCTGGGACACTGGTTGCCAGCCTGCTGGAAGAAGGCTTCTTCCTGGACATGGATGTTGTGACATCACATGGGACATCAGATTCAGACTCAACCACCACAGCCTTGGTCTTCAACTTCTTGGGCACCTCTTTGCTCCAAGCTTTTGTAGGTCCATAACCTTTCCTCTTGTGTGCACTCTCTGACTCTGGTTGCTTGTGAGGATTTGTTTCACCAACGTCCTTGGAGGGGGACTTCTGCTCCACAGTCTTTTTCTCCCTTCTAGACCTAACTCTCTTGGCTATCCTAGGGACAACTGAAGCCAGAAGTTCATTGTCCGAGAGCTCTTCCACGTTAATCGTTTCAGGTCTAGGGTTATCCTCAACACTTTGAGTAACATTGGCCTTCTCACCTCTCACTTTGCCTGAGGGTTTGTCAATCTTTGACCCCTCATGAGCATCTGGTTGCTCAACATTGTCAGTGACATTTTTCCTCAACACTACAGCTTTGTCTTGACATGCAGTAATATCAGGAATGATTGTGTTCAAGGGAACAGAAACCCCAGGAACATTTCGATTACCAGATAGTATCTGAGTGACGATAGTAGCAATGGAGTTATGTACATACCTTGACCCTTCCCTTGTGTGTTCATCAAGAGCGATTTCTGATGAAAACCCGGTGACCGTTTCCATGGGACGAAGTTGCTGCGTCAACAACTGGATCCTCCCGGGTAGGGTGGTAAGACTCGGTGCTGAGGGAATCAGACATGGTGGTGTAGGAGGAGGTATCGGATTGACGAGCCATGCTGAAAATCTTAGAGGGAAGATGAACCGTTTCTTTGGACGAGGGTTTGCACGAGTGGAGAATGAAGCGACTGAATATGAAACGCTTTATGCAAGAGTAAGGTCTATTATATTTTGACCCCTCAGAGCTCACTATTTGTTGTTTAATAATTTGACTTATTAAATAGTAGCTAACTGACTTCATTAGTTGCTATAACTTTTCAGACGCACGCATTCCCTTTTTGCCCTTACTAGTTTCACCCATAGTAATGTACAATGTCATGACATTCCGGGTGACATTGTACTCCGTCTGCATCAGGTTCCTCCATACTAGAGGTGACCACTTGCTACCACAAGCTAGGTACTGAGTTTCTGCAGACGTCAATACTACACACCTCTGTCTGTCCCTTGCTGTCATATCAGTTGCATGATGACCAATGGGAACCAAGGGCTCATTACTTTTGATCAGACACTTTCCACAGTCTGTCCTTTTACCTAAAGGCAGATATGAGACTCTTCTCATAGCTCCCTTGGAACTGCTCTTCTTCACTCCTTTCACCTGAAGGGGATCAAGTCTTCCATGTCCCAGCTTCCCTTCCTGATCTCCCTTGGCCAAAGGACATTTGGGAAGGTTGAGAGAGTCTTTAGATTTCCATAAATAGCAATTATCTTTGGATCTATCTCCTCTCATCACTTCTTGATTGCACCCATTCAACACCACACATCCTCCCTTGGTAAATTCCACCTTGTATCCTTGGTCACATAGCTGGCTTATGCTTATGAGGTTCACAGTTAGTCCTTTTACTAACAATACATCATTCAATTTTGGAGTTTCTGGACAGTCCAGCTTCCCAACACCCATGACTTCTCTTTTAGTTCCATCACCTAATGTCACAAACTTGGTGTTAGCAGGATGTAGATTCACCACTAGGTTGTTCATCTCAGTCATATGCCTTGAGCAGCCACTATCAAGGTACCAATCTTGTCTGATATGTCCCCTTGAGGAAGTGTGAGCAAGGTTAGCAACACATTGTTGATTCTCAGGCGAGAAGTGAATCTTAGATGCCAGCTGCTTAGGATTGACCTGAGGTGTCTGCTTAGCCGCCCATGTTTGTTTCTTAATGGGGACATTATGCGTACACACCTTTTTCTTAGGCCTACCTTGAGGGGTCTGGTTTGGGTAACCATGCAGCCTATAGCAGAATGGTTTTATGTGACCGAATCTACCACAGTAATGACATTTCCATCTCTTGAATTTCTTCTTCTGATGATTGTTCATTCTGGTTCCTCGATGTTGTGACTTTGGATGTGACTTCCCTTTGGATTTCTGAACTTTAGCCTTTGGGCGTTTGCGTTCAGCTGAGGATCTTTTCCCAAAGCCTAAACCAGATGTGGTTCCAGACTTCTGTCCTGTCTTCAGGATCTCTTCCAAGGTGTCAGATCCCTTATTCAACATTTTGATGGATTTGGTCATTTGGTCTAGCTTAGAGATCAGTGAAGAAATCTCACCCTTCAGACCCTCTATGACTTTCAGCTGCTCTAGTTTCTCAGCTTCTAGCTCTTTAATGAGTTTCTTATGCTTTTCTCCTTGGATGCAAACTTCTGCACTTTTAACACATAATTCTTTATATGAGACAGCAAGCTCATCCAAGGTGAGCTCATCTCCACTTGAGTTATCCTCAGAGGCACAAACACTGGTCAGAGCAGTGACATGTTTGGCCGATTCTCCTTCAGATTCACTCTCAGTGTCTTCTTCTGACCAGGTGACAGATAGCCCTTTCCTTTGCCTCATGAGAAAGGTAGGGCAGTCAGCCTTAATATGACCATATCCTTCACATCCATGGCACTGGATTCCCTTGCCTTGGTTGACCTTTTCTTCAGAGGTTGATCTTTTATTTATGTCAGACGGGATGTTCTTGACATTTGGTCTACCCTGTTGATCAAATTTCTTTATGAGCTTGTTGAACTGTCTCCCAAGCATGGCTAAGGCTTCTGATATACTTTCATCACCTCCAGTATATCCTGCTTCTGACTCCTCTTCACCATTAGATACAAAAGCTATGCTTTTGTTCTTCTTCTCAGCATACTCACCCAAGCCCATTTCAAAGGTTTGGAGGGAACCAATGAGTTCATCCACCTTCATGTTGCAGATGTCCTGCGCCTCCTCTATGGCTGTGACCTTCATAGCAAATCTCTTAGGCAAGGACCTGAGAATCTTTCTTACAAGCTTCTCTTCAACCATTTTCTCACCTAGTCCACCAGAGGTGTTTGCAATTTCAAGAATATTCATGTGAAAGTCATGAATAGTCTCATCCTCTTTCATCCTCAGATTTTCAAACTTGGTGGTCAGCATCTGAAGTTTGGACATCTTCACCTTGGAAGTACCTTCATGAGTTACCTTGAGGGTATCCCAAACTTCCTTAGCTCGTTCACAGTGGTGTACCAGCCTGAAGATGTTCTTGCTGATTCCATTGAACAATGCATTCAAGGCCTTGGAATTTCCAAGAGCTAATGCCTCTTGCTCCTTGTCCCACTCTTCTTCAGGAATCTGCACACTGACTCCATCTTCACCTGTCCTCATTGAATGTTCCCATCCTTTGTTGACAGCTCTCCAGACTTTGCTGTCTAGAGACCTTAAGAAGGCTATCATACGAGGCTTCCAGTCATCATAATTAGATCCATCCAACATGGGTGGTCTGTTTGAGTGTCCTAAATCCTTGTCCATGGTACTAGAAAGTAACTTCCCTAGATCTCACCCAGAAATTCACAGGCGGGGTGCCTGCTCTGATACCAATTGAAATTCTAGTTATCAGACTTTGAATGTCACACTGGTTGTTATGACATTCAATTCTGCACAGACAGGGATTATGCAGAACTTAACAGTAAGTGCAGTAAATAACACAAGTAATTGTTCACCCAGTTCAGTCCAACATGACCTACATCTGGGGGCTACCAAGCCAGGGAGGAAATCCACTATTAGTAGTATCAATTCAAAGCTAAACTCACCCGTTTACAACTTATCACTTAATCCCTACCCAATGCAATTTTAATCTTAACCTAAGATCAGAGTTCCTACTCACTCCCCCTCAATCACCTCAGTGATTACTATCTTTAAACAATATTAAAGACAAGTTGAAGTCACACTTCAAACAACTCTTGATTGTGCTTCACAGCTTTAATCAAGATACACAGCACTCACGCTTAAAAGCTTTGAGTGACACAACACTTACAACTCAATGAACACCCTATGCCAAAGCTATCATCTACTTGATAATGGCTTGGCTTACAAGATACGTCTAATACAAGACTCACAAAAATACAGCAGTGAAGTATGATGGACACACAAAATCTTCACGCCTCAAAATCCCTGAAACTGAATGAAGGAACGCCTTCCTTTTATATTGCAGTATCCCCTGGGCTTTTGCACCTGTATTCTCCTGAATTTAAGGTCACACAAGTTCCCATAAATTCAACATTTAGGTTACTAACAAATAGGCTATTTGTTAGGTTCATTGAATGTAGATTGGTTGTTGATTTCCTGGTTTTTCTCTAAGCTGTTGACTTCCTGAAGAATAGCCTGAGAAAAAGCTGAAACAGAAAACTGAACAACCTACAATATAGCATATGCTGTCAGGCATGAATGTCACGACATTCAGCTTGACATCAAGGTCCATATGCTGAGTCTGTTTTTCCAGAAAATAGACTGTACAATTTTGCTGACCTGTACATGATCAAAATGACCATACTACAGTGACAGCTTACATTAATAAATGTCAAAGTGTCCAACTTAACATTTAGACAATTGGCCTTAAGTTAGTTCTGTTATTCTTTTGAAGAACAAACTAAGTTACATGCTGAAGTATAACAGAACACCACTCTGTCTAATCTTCAGCAGCTGCTGTCAATGATGAATGTCATAACATCCAGTTTGACATTCAGTCAGTAGGCCTTATGCCAGGTCTGGTCTTTCCTTGATAACCAGACTGGAAATAAATACTAAGTTCTAACAGAACACCTGCTGTTCTATTCCTTAGTATCTGTTGACAGGTATGAATGTCACAGCATCCAGTTTGACATTCAATAAATCCTGTGTTAGCTAGTCCTGCAGTAACTACACTGTAGTCACACATACATGTCATGACATCAGTCAAGACATTAGTAACCATCTAGTGTTTTACCATATAATGCAGCCAATTAAACACCTACAAACTCCCCCTTTGGCAAATTTTTGGCTAAAACACTTTGATCCCCATAACAGAGTTCATGGCAGCGGAATCACACACCTAGCAGGAAATAATACTAGCTAATACACACAGAGTGGCAGCACACTCACACACATGGAAGTTAAATAAAAACTTCACACAGCCGCACACACATACAGAAGTTAAGTCTAAACTTCAACACACAGTAGCTGCAGGGGAGGAAGTTAAATAAAAACTTCACACACATAGCAGCATACAAACATACAAACAGAAGCTAAATACACACTTCATCACACATAAGCTGCAGTAGAGGAAAACTTCAATCTGTCAGAGAGAGAGAGAGAGAGAGAGAGAGAGAGAGAGAGAGAGAGAGAGAGAGAGAGAGAGAGAGAGAGAGAACTAGACATGACCTAGGAAAAACAAAAGAGAAAAAAATACTGAAATTAGAACTTACCCATGATTTGTGAGTCGTTAATCATCAAAGTCGAGGTCAAGTAAATCTGTAATTTCGCAAATTCAACATGTCTTTGAAGAACTTCTCCCTAATAAAAATTGGTAACGCATCCCACTATTGATAAATCGAGAAGTCATAATTTTGAGAAACTAATTTATCTGCACTCTTGTTTCCTTCCTAAAAAATGTGTATGCAAATCAAATTTAAAGGAAGATACTTGCAATTTGACCACCTATTTTGGAGATCCCGAGGAATAAGGGATTCCATCCTAACACAATGAAAGGTCATTTGAGAATCACTTTCAATCCTGACATTAGACCACCCTCTACGATTTATCTCCTCTAAGGCGATCATAATAGCAAGAATCGTTGCTCTCAAAACGTTACTCTTACCCAGATTAGTAGATAAAGCTACTCAAAAACTCCCTTGATGGTCCCTCACGATAGCCCTCGTTGCTGCAAAGGTTCCTCTTACTGAACCATCTGTGTTGATCTTAACCCACAAAATGTGTGATTTTCTCTAGAAAACTGTAATAATTTTGGGGGCGTTTTTGTTTTTTTATTATTATCAATTTGGTGATTATCAAGAATTTCATGCTCTAGTTGACAGTTGTTCACCCAATCATTTGAAAGAGGGGATCTAATCTTAGTTTAGGCGAATACTCTACCTATTACCACCGTCGCCAGCAGTTTGAAATCATTGGACTTTCTATCATTTCTTGCCAACCATATTTGATAGATCGTGTGAATTATTGTTGCGAGAATAGTATCTTTGAGCTTGGGATGTCATCCTAGCAAGGCCATCCAAACAAGATTCGTCGGAGATTTAGGAAAAATTATGATTTTGATTTACTCCATTATCTCTTTCCAGATTGCCAAAGAAAATTTACACTCAAAAAAGATGTGAGATGTTGTCTCCCTTTGAACACTCCATAAACTACACAACGAAACCAAGACAAAACGCCTTTCCGCGAATTATCATTAAAAGGAATCTTATTTTGAATCAGTTTCCACATCGTTGTAGCACCTCAAATTTGCACCTCCCATTTTGTACATTCATTTTCATTTTAGGTCATTAACATTAACATTGTCCACTGCATAGCATTGCATTGTCCATTGCCCAAGTGCAAGTCATCAGTCAAGACTGGTCAGGAGATCCAGTCAAGCAAGCAAGCAAGTGCATTTCCTATTGAAGCAAAACCCTAGGGTTGATTCAACAAGCTCATATGACCTAGGGATCATTTTGAAGTGGTTTGGCCAAAGATTGGATGATCAAAGCTCAACAGTCAAGCTGAATTTCATCTGAAACCCTAGAAAGTCAACTGTGGTCAACTGTGCATGAAATCAGGGATTTGAAGGTGGGAGATGGTTAAAGAGGCCTCATTCATGTCCACACAAGTCTCAGTTGACATTACAAAGATCATCATTGAAGAATTTGAGGTCAGAAGAAAAGTTTCCAAAAATAGTAAGTGACCTGTAATTTCAAACTGCCAAAAATGGAAAGGTCTTCTCCTCAAATTTACATCACCAAGGAAGCTTCAAATGGAAATTTGTCCAACATGAAAGTTGAAGATCTTGCTCTCACCTTTCCAAAAAGCCCAAGAACATTCATTTCTCATGTGTGGTTGAGAAATTATGATCAAATCATTGTCAATGGATTTTGAACTTCAAGCTTGGATAACTTTCACACCACAAGGCCAATTGGAGTGGGGTTTTTTACTACATTCTCCTTTTAACATGAGCTATCATAATCATGCATTACCATTCATCAAAAATCATCACAAAAAAATTGGATTTTCCACTTGATTTGAATTTGAATTTTGGAGGGAAAAGTTGATTTTGAGAATTAAGCATTTTTCACACTTCTAAGCTTCACATTTGGCTACTACATGATATTTGGAGTGTGTTTGATTAACAATTCGTGTACTGTAGCCACATTTCATGCATGAGGGTGTTTTGACCAAATTTTGCATTACACTTGCATTTTCCCTAATCACTTTGGTTTTGGCTAATCATGCTTAACAAACCTCATTAGCAAACCATATATATTGCTAATCATAACAGAAATGCAATTAACACTTCATTTGCACCAGATCTAGATCCAATTCCATTTTTCTCTCAACTTTTTCTCTCCATTTTGTCTGCAATTTTTTTCATAGAACTTGCAATATTCTTCATTGATTCACCATTCACAAGCACTGCTGAAGAAGATTGAAGCAAGAATTCATCAATTTCGAGCAAAATTTGGAACTGTTGCATCAAGCTTCATCCATGGCAAGTGTTGATTTGAGCTACTTCGAGCATAATTGAGCAACATTCCTGTATCCATTCATCTACTTGAGCATTGTAGAGCTTCTGTTTTCACATCACAAGGCCAGAAAATCACGATTCCACTACTGCTCTTCAAATAAGGTTGGATTTCGATGCTCCTAATTCATGAAATAGTGATATGCTTGTCGTAGATCTTGCCATGCTGAGTGTACTGCGCTTTGAATCGTTGATTTTCATTGAGAATTAAGCAAGATATGCTGATTATAAGATTGATGAATGAAACTTCTTTGGCTCGATCCGTGCTGGATATTGAGATTTAGGTTAAATTGATGTTATATTGTTGATGTACGTTAGAAGATGAAGCCAATGGTGTATTGTTTGTTAATTTCTGGACGAAATTGTTCTTGAGTGATGAACGCGTATGAACTGATGATGAACACTAGGGTTTCGTTGTCCAGAAATATTTTGATCAATTCAAACGCGTTCTGCATGCGTTTAGCTGTTTGTAAGCATGCGTTGGTCCATGTGTCGCCACCGGATTGGCCTGCGTTTCACTTAAGTGAAACGCATCGTTTTGACCAGGCGCCAGATTTCAAAATATTTACCGTTTTGCCATTATTCCATTTAATTCGTTTAATCATTTTCTATTTCAATTTTTATTTCACTTCATATGCCAATCTTACAAAAATCATAAGTCATTCAATATTTGTCCAATTGATGTGGGATTTTTTTCACTTTGTTCCTCTTGATCTCTAGCATTTTATGGTGATTTTTCCAGAATTTGTGCACGTGTGGATTTTTATTTTGGCTAGGGAATGTTCATACATGTGTTTTGTTGCACCTTGCTTGCCATTTTGATTATGAAATGATGATGCTTAATTCAATGGAGCTGAAAATTTGCATGCTTAAACTAGACACCTTTAGGGATTTTTTGGTATAGAGTTTGTGATTTTATCATTCTTGGTTGATGAGATATGCTCTGTTCATTGTAGGTGTGACAATGTGTGTCACACCATTTCTTGTCCAGTTTTCTGGTTTTATTTACCATGCCTATTGAATGCCAAATAATCTGAATTTTTGCATGATGATACTTATGGATGTTAAGTTTGAGTATGAAGTTTTATAGAATTTTTGAGTGCATTTCCAATTTGTTTGAGAATTTCTCTTCTGTTTGACCATTTGTGGATCCTTTGTGAGTCATGATCTTAAATGATTTGTGAAATTCTTGATGTATATTGGATGAACCTGAAAGTTTACACATGTATTCTAGATACCTTGAAGTTTGCCATGGCTTTGGTTTGATGCGTTTATCTTGTACCAATTCTGTTTTATGCTTGCTTGAAGTTGATGTATGATTTGGTGCCTTGTATGAGCTTGTTTGAACATGCTTGACTTATGGATTTTAATTGACATGCCTCCCTTTGTCCAAATGACTTGAAATTTGGTGTGATGATCCTTTGATGAATGCTGTTTAGCCATGATTTTTCTGGGGATTTATTGAAATATGTTTGAGTTGGTTTGAATTGAATCTTTCTGTTTGGTTCTATGAGCTTTGAATATGCATGCTATGCCTTCTATGCTTTATGAAATGAAATTGGTTGATGATATGAATATGAGACCACTTGGATTTGTTTCTTATTTGATTGAACTTGATTCTTACCAATTTTCATGTTCTGTTTTGGTTTATTGCTCTCATTTTGACCCTAGGCCTTGTCCTAGAGGTTTGCTTCTCACATTTGAGCTTTGTTTCAGATCAAAGAGCACAATTGCTTATACTTGATGATGTGCACTCAATTGGAGTTGGTCCATTGCTTATTGATGACTAATCTTGAGTTTATTTTGTAGGCTTTGAGACTTAAGCCTAGGCCTTGTGGCTTGCACCTTTGTGCATTGATGCTTGTTTGTCTGTTTATGTACAATTGTCTGTTGACTTGTAACTGTCTGTTTGACTTTTGGTTGAGTCATGTACTGATTATGCTGGATTGTTTTCATGTACCTTAGCTGCTATAGTTCCTTTGTGAACTTGCTTTTGCTTTGCTTGATAGCTTGAGCACTGAGGTATAACTTTCTAACTGCATGTAGTCTGGAAGACCTGGCCTGTTATTTGACCAGGCACCTGTCTGAAGTCCTCCTTAAGAGGCAATGCTTGTGCTTGTTTATCTTTGTCCCCTGTACATATCAAAGACCTCCTAAGTGAAGAGGCATTGGCAGACACAAGAGATGTGTAGTCCATCTCCTGCTATTGAGTTGAATCATCCCTTGGCTCACATTACATGTTGATGCCTTGAGGATATTAACCCAAGATCAGTTGAGTCAGTCATAAGTGTAGAAGGGTTCCAGCTTTCTAAACCCACACTTTCATCTGTCTAAAAGCTCTCCCTGGCCAGGGATAAGAGCTGTGAGGCACACCCCTCACCTCCCATTTCATCTGCTTCACCCTAACTCTCAATGTTAGGGTTAAGAGCTAACTTCACCCTGATACAGTGGCTTGTTTGTCGAGGTTGACATGACCCCTTGACTAAAGCTTAACCCCTGTGTGAGCCCACTTTGTTTGTATATAGTGTGTGCTATTTGTGATTGTTTGCTTTGACTGTTTGTGATGTTTAGGTTTAGCTTGCTCCCTGTGCAAGTTAGATAGCAACCTTAACTTAGGGATGATATGCATGATAACATCTAGGCTCGAGTCGTAGTCTCCCTAGTTGTGTCTCCCTTTGTATCTGGTTAGGCTAGTCCTTTGTCCCTGCGTAGGGGAACTACGTCGCCCTGATCCTCATACCAGATGAGGTACGTAGGCAGGAGATGAGCTGATCTCTCCGGGCGCCCTTTTGTTTTGTTTGTGTGAGTTGTTTCTCCCTTTCTGGTTGGAGTCCGATGTAAGTCCAGCGATTGGCATTCGATTTCCAGTTTCTTTGTTGGAGTCTGACGTAAGCCCAGCGATTGGCAGTCGGTTTCCTTTGTGTGTGTTTGTTGTGTGGAGTTTGACGTAAGTCCAGCGATTGGCAGTCAATTTCCTGTGTTGTTTTGTTTGGCGTGCGTTAGCCGAGCTACGAGTGCTCTGATTCTTCTCCAGTCCGAGAAGATACGTATGCATAGGATGCGATATCCTAGCGAGCACGTTTCCCCTAGTCCCGAACTACGTCGACTCTGATGTCTATGCCTGATAGACTACGTAGGCCCAGGACGCGATATCCTGCCGAGTCAGTTTCTTTTGTTTTCTTGTGTCTCTTTCAGCCAATGTGTTTGTTTGTGAGCAGTGTTTTAGCAACCATATTCTTTCCTTTTGTGCGTGGATCCCGTCGAGTACGACGGATGCGTAGGGGTGCTAATACCTTCCCTTCGCATAACCGACTCCCGATCCCATCTCTCTCTGGTCGCGAGACCATGTCTTTTCTAGGTTTACTTCGAGCGTTTCCTTTCCCTCTTTTGGGATAAATAACGCACGGTGGCGACTCTGTTGTCTTCGTTTCCCGCCGGTTTTTCGCGTAATGCGACAATCGTAAAAGAAGTCGAAGGAGGAATGAAATTATGCCAGATTAGCTTGACCTACTCTAAGGGTATTTGATGACCCTCCAAGAAGGCGTGTATGTCCTTCGTGTTAAGACTCCATTACTCGTGTTTTCCCAAATTAACTTATCTGGAAGATTATCCAGGGGAATATGAATTTGGGTTAATTTTGACTACTACATTTTGGGTAGTTCTCCCGTAGAAAACTTGGGATGATCCATTTGTTCCCCTCAATAAGGTCTTTAACCTCAGTATTGAACCTTTGTCTATTGTATAACGGGATATCCAAGAGTTCGTTGAGAGGCTTCCCCAACCAATTTTCATTCCAATAGTTAATGTTATCCCTTGTCCCTATCATCCTGTAGCGGTGTATTCGTCGCTATATGATCTATCGATTAAACCATAAGCTAAGAGATACATTGAAATTTCGAGTCGCCACCGCACTTTTATTTATCCAAAGGACTGGCTAAAAAGCGAACAAAAGCCTAAGAAGTTTTACACGTAGAAAACTAATAAAAAGATCAGAGATTCTGGGTAAGGGGTAAATTACGCAATGGGAAGGTGTTAGGCACCCACTACGTCCTAGGTACTCCTAGGGAGCCCTTTTCACACTTGTTGTAAAATATTGTTATTTGTTATGACATAAAGATTGTGCAAACATGATTGGGATGATGAGAAAAGAATGTACAATTTTATTATTGGGTTTGAACGGATAAACCCGCTGCCTACGTACCTTCCATCAAAGGTAAGGATCAAAACGCCGTAGTTCGGCTAAAAGATTTCCAAAAGTTGGTGGATTCAGTTTTAAACACAAGCACTGAGGCTTTTCATTATCAATGGGAGAACACTCGACCAAAAAAACAACATCCACCATGCGAGGATAGCTTCGACGTACTAGAGGGGTTAGCCCTGTTTTCAGTACGGAAGTCTTACTGTCGACTCACTAAGGATAGGCAAGATTTACATCAACCACAATGATAATTGAAACCTATGGCTAATGCATGAAAAGATTAATGGACAAAGCCAAAACAAGTGAATGAGTGATGTTAATTGATTGTGATTATGAAAATGGAGTCAAAGTATGATTAAGATTGATTCAAAAGAAGTATTATGAAATGAGTTTAAAAAAAGTCAAGGACTTGAGTCCAGGTTTTTAATTAGAAAACATGAAGATGTTTGCACAACACTTATGTCAAGTTTGAAAGATAAAGTGTGAAAAGGTTTAGGACATAATGAATGATGAATGGATGAGGACGGGGTTGTAAAACTTCTTAGAAGGTTCACTTCTTGAAATCATATGGGAGATGATTCAAGTGTGTCCTTTGGAATAGCAATGGATAATAACAAACAAACAAGCGAGTTAACAAAGGCGGATATCAGATGCCAATCAATGGTCTTATACCAATCTCCTAAAACAAAACGGGATATCAGAGGCCACTCTATGGACTTACACTAATCTCCACAGGCAAAGAAATAAAAAGCGGATACCGGATACTAATAGATGGGTTTACACCAGTCTCCTAAAACAGAATAGGATATCAGAAGCCACTCAATGGACTTACACCAATCTCCTCAAAAGAAAAACAAAGATGAGAAATGGGAGTTAACTGCCAATCTGTCTGGACTTAGGTTAACTCCACAGTATGGTCCTAGGAAAACAAATGCCAACTTGCAGGGACTTACAGTTGCTTCCTCACATACAAACAAACAAAACAACATGTGATCATAGGAGAGCAAATGCCAACTTGCAGGGACTTACAGTTGCTTCCTCACATACAATCAAGTAAATGCATCAGGCAAAGATAAGATGAGTGGCCAAGGTGATGGTCTTATACTCACTTCCATATCCTAGGAGCAATGGCCAAAGAAATGGACTTACAATTGTCCTCAATGGGCAAACAATAAATAATAGCATCACAAAAGCAAATGAGATAATCATGCACTAATGGCAATTGATGATGATGATAAATGCATAACATACAGGCAAACATGTGCATATGAAGCAATCAATCAATCAATGAATATCAAACAGCACACTCTATAGCCAAGCAAGGGGGCTCACACAAGAAGGTTTGACTTTGAAAGTCCACTGTAATAGGTAAAAGTCGCTCTTAACCTTGCCATTGAGAGGCTAAGGTGAAGCAGATGAATAGGAGATGAGGGGTGTGCCTCATTGCTTCTATCCCTGATCAGGGAGAGCATATAAGAAAGTGTGGGAGCTCAGAAAGATGGAGCTCTTTCCACATTATTGACTCGATTAGATCTTGGGTTTTTATCTCAATGCTTCAACCATGTAATGGGAGCAAAGAGAGGACACACTGAATAGTGGGGGATAGATTACTTATCCCTACCTTCCACCAATTGCCTTACTTGAAGGACTTTTCCTGCTTGGGACAATTTTAAACACACACAGGCATTGCCTCTTAAGGAGGACTTCAGACAGTTTGCCCGGTCAAATAACAGACCGGGTCTCCAGACTACATGAAGAAGAAAGGTTTATACCTCAAAGCAAATGCTAAATAGCAAAGCAAGCAACTAAAGCAACTAAAGTGTACCTGAAAAAGTCAAACTTATTAGTAAACAAGTCAACAGTTCAAACCAAAAGAAATGGATAAACAACAGTCAACCATAAACAGAGGTGCCAAGGCACAAAGCCAAACTCATATGAGTCACACCTACAAAACAAGGGTTAGCACAATATATAATCCAACTCAATCAAATTTGAATGATCTTTGAGGCATTGGTGCTTAACCTGAAACAATAGCTCAATGGTAAGCTCAAAAGACCACTAGGACTAGCCTAGGGTCAAAGATGAAAGAAAAAGTCAAAACAGCAAAGAAAAGTCAACCAAAGTCAAGGTCAAACATTTAGTAAGCAATCACAATTGGGCCCACATTCAAATCATGCATCATCGTCATTTCATACACAAAAGAATGCAAAGCAGGGCAAAGGAAAGCATATAGAAGCCAACAGCAAGACTTCATTCAAAAGTCAACCCAAACAATCTCAAAAATTATCAAATAAATCACATTCAATCCTAACATCTAGCATGGCAAGCATGTAAAATTTCATGGCATTTGGATGAGAGGAAGGCAGTCAATTAAAATCAAGAAGTCAAACCAAATTCAAGCATGCACAATGAAGGTCAACAAACATGGGTCAACTTCAAAAAATCATATCAAATTGAAAACAGATGAGAAATGAATGAGATTAACACCAATGCAAAGCTCAAGGTGTCTAGTTATCACATATGAAAATTCATGGACATTCAATATGGTATGAGAATTTCACAAAAGATTTGGCAACATGTAGCACAAAAAGTCAACAAATGACTAAGCATGGAAGAAAATTCACAATCAAATGGAAAACAGCAAGATTAAATCCCAGAAAATTCATACACAAACTAGACATGTAAGAGATCATTCATGCAAAATTTGGGGTCATTTGGAGGCCAGGAAGCATGTGAACAAAAAATCAAGAAGTTGCATAACATTGGTGTGACACAAATTGTCACACCCTACTTCAGAAAATCATAACTAGCAAACCACAAATGATAAATGCACAATCTTTATACCAAAATGAAGATGAATGAGTCTAGTTTTACCACAAAAAATTTCAGAACCAAAGGATGCATCATCATTATTTCACAAAAGAAATGGCAAAGAATGTCAAATGTGCATACATGTTAAGGAACTTCATGCCAATTAAAATCCAGTCAGCCAAAAAATAATTAAAAATCATAATTAAATACTAGACACATTCATGAACATGATGGAAAAATTTTCATGATTTTTGGATGAATAATGAATGAGAAATGAATTGTTGAAGTTTGATGAATAATTGAACAAAATATGAAACACATAGCATGGCATATGGTCAAACAAGGGGTCAACGGTGGCATTTTTGTAATAAGCGAGCCACTTACTCAAAACACTGCGTTTTGTGGAGAGAAACGAAATGTTCTCATTGGTCCAAACCCAATGGAACAGTAAACCCACCAATCCAGTTCAAATTCTGGGTTCAAGATAAACCCTAGGGTTTATGCAGCATGGCTATGGCATTTTCAAGCAATCGATCAAAAAACAACATCAACTAAACAGCAACATGTAACATGACAATCATGCAACAATCCAGCAGCCACGACCAAACACAATAAACACGAATCATGTGGATTTCTGGACGGCTTAAGATAGCAAAACAGCAGCAGGGTATTCATCATCTTTAAGCAAAATTCGACCAAGAACAAAATTACCAGAAACGACAAACAAGCATGGCAATAGCATCAGTAAGCATCAAGCAGCATAAATCCATCATCAATTTTTCATGAAACACGACAAAGTCCATGAATCAAGCAGAAGAACATCAATCATCAAACATATGGTCATGCATGAAACTTTCCAGAAATGACTAGGGAGCATATCAATAGAAGCATTGAAGCAGGGTGATGATAAATCCAAGCATGGTTTTCAGTATAACACAGCATGGAGTGAGATTCGAACAAAAATACATATGAGCATAAAGCTTAAATCTCAGATTTCTTACAACCTAGTCAACCAATTCATATGAGACCAAGTGCATCAACTTCAGCAGGTTAAGACCTATACTAAACATGTGGTAGTTTGGCAAATGAAGGAAATCGATACTTACTTGATTCTGAAGAAAATCGTAAATCAGTGGTTGTTTGATGCTGTTGTGCTGAAACAGATGAGGTTTGTAGCTCCAAATGCTGAATGCTCGAAGACTTTGAGCTCAAACATGTCGATTCCAACTCTAAAACACATCTGCCATTGTTGGAGCATGGAAATAACAGAGCTCGAGATGATGGTTACAGCTAGTGCTCTTTCCTTGCAAAGGCCTCCAAATGCTTTGTATGTGAAGGAACAAACCAAAGATGCAAGGGTTCTTTTAAGTTTTTAACAGAAAAATGCAAGTATGTAAAAATGTGAAATGAGAGAGTATGGAATTTCTGTCGTGTGGAGGCTGCTCTCTCTAGGGTTTACAAATGTCAGAAAATGCCCTTATATTGTCTGTTTTACCTCTACTAATCAAATGCTAAGCTGGTTTAGTTTAATGAAGACCAATTGCCATTTTGCTAATTGTGTACAAATGAACATGGAGGTGCAAAACTGTACCCGAATTGGGCCTGAAACCAGCTGCCAATGACATTTGCAAATGCTGTTTTTGGCCTGCACATGAATTGCTGTCCTTGTTTTACTTATGTGAAACCATTTGCAAGAATTGGCAAATTTGCATTTTGGTCCAAAATGGTGATATAATGGTGGTATGAACATGATTTAGGGCTTGGAGCAAGTTTCAAATATGATTCTAAACATTTCCCAATTGGCCAAAGTGAGAAAAAGTCAAAGAATCAAAAAGTCAACTATGAGTCAAACTTGGTTTTTAAATGAAATAGGTCCAAAAATGCCATTTTGATTGGTAGGGTTTTGGTGAATGAAATTTATATTTTTGTAAAGAGGAGGAAAAATGTGGTTTGTAGGAAAAAACCCCACCAAATTTGGCCTTATGGTTCATGAGTTATGGCTCTTTGAAGTTCACAAATTTCTGAAATTGAATTGATCATATCTTGACAACCACACATGGGATTTGAGAGTTCTTGGACTTTTTGAAAATGGGAGAACAAGATCTTCAACTTTCATGTTGGGTAAAAATTCATTTGAAGCTTGTATCATGATGTAAGTTTAAGATCAAGAAGTTTCCATTTTTGGCAGTTGAAATTACAGGTCCACTTTCTATTTTGGGAAATTTCTGATTTTACTTCAAATTCTTCCATGATGAGGTTTGACATGATACATGAGGCTTATATAAGCATGAATGAGCTCCTTCAGATCAAATCTATCCATCAAATCCTTGATTAAATCCACAGTTGACCAAGTTTGACTTTTCTAGGGTTTTGGATGACTGAAGCATTTCTGATGAATTCCAAACCCTAATTCCTTGAGAACTTGACTTCAAATGATGTCATAAGATGTATGAGCTCTTGATTAATGATCATGGTGCCCAAATTCTGCAAGAATGGCCACCATCCATTGCTTTGACTGACTGTTGACTGATTTTGACCTAATTGCTTCATCTGCAATCAACAAGGTTAAACTGACAATATTTTTGTACTTTTGAATGATAAACATATGAAAGGCAATAATATACAAATGCAAAGTATGCTTGGTGATCAAGAAATCAACCCACAAGGCAAACCACCCACTAGGAGGACAGCTAGGGTATGCGATGATCCTTGAGGCCATGATATGATATGATATGGGCCATGAGGGATCTTAGGGCCCAAAATTGGGGTCTTACAGATGCCCCTATTTAAGGTCATTCTAGCCGGAGAAGTGAAGTTTAGAAATCTTCATCTCGACGCGGTAGAATGGGCTTAAATAACAGTAATGAGACAAATTTTGGTCCCTAAGAGACCTCATGATGCAAATGTATGCATGCAAAGGACACAAATTCTGTGGGGAATATGATTCACACAGAAGAAAAGACGATCCATCGGAGTAGTACACTCACCAGGAACAGAGACTCTAACAAGACTCTATGGGGATAAAACAGACTGACACAACGTGAACAAGACACGACTCTGATTAGAAGAATAGAAAACAGACAGGAGAACTCACTGGGGATTGAAGGACTCATACTGGGGAACAGATTTCCAAAGGAAAATAAATCCATTGGAGAAACACAAGCTGACTCCTGAGGAGAAGCAAAAGAAAACTCCACTGGGGAAGTAACAAGCAAATGAGATGTTACCGGCATAAGGGTAACAAACTCAGGAAGGAACACCAAGGATACCGGGTTGTAGGTATGTAACAGGTGACCGACCAAAGACGTGAATTGGTGTGTGTTCCAAAACACTCATCATCCTGAAGTGAGCGAAAGCAAACTTGTTTATAGGATGGACAAAAAAAACGTGAATTGGTGTGTGTTCCAAAACACTCATCATCCTGAAGTGAGCGAAAGCAAACTTGTTTATAGGATGGACATTTGATTCTGTAAAGAATGCAAATCTTACTCAGTTGGGGAAACAAACAAAGTGTTCGACAAGAGAGTGCATGAGATATATTATCTATAGCCGTCAAAACGTAGATAATATACTCGCAAGGAAAATTATCCTGAACCGGTTACTTGGTTGTTTATAGGATAAGATCCGGAGACGTGAATTGGTTTGTGTTCCAAAACACTCATCACCCTGAAGAAAGCTAGAACAGCAGACTTGTTTATAGGATGGACATTCGATTCCACAAGGAATGCGAACCTTACTCGACTGGGGAAGATCAACACAGGACTCCAACCAAAGAGCGCATGAGACATATTATTCATAGCCGTCAAAACGTGAATAATATACTCGAAAGGAAAATTATCCTGAACCGGGTTGTAGGTTGTTTATAGGATAAGATCCGGAGACGTGAATTGGTTTGTGTTCCAAAACACTCATCACCCTGAAGAAAGCTAGAACAGCAGACTTGTTTATAGGATGGATATTCAATTCCACAAAGAAAATGAATCTTACTCTAAGGGAAAACAACAAAAGATTGACCCAAGAGTGAACGAGATATAATATCCATTACCGTCAGAACGTGGATAGAATACTCACAAAGGAAGATTATCCTGAACCGGGTTGTAGGTTGTTTATAGGATAAAATCCGAAATCGTGAATTGGTTTTCACTTCCAAAACACTCATCACCCTGAAGAAAGCTAGAACAGCAGACTTGTTTATAGGATGGACATTCGATTCCACAAGGAATGCGAATCTTACTCGACTGGGGAAGATCAACAAAGGACTCCAACCAAAGAGCGCATGAGACATATCATTCATTGCCGGCAGACCGTGAATAATAACCTCGCATGGAAGATTATCCTTAACCGGGTTGTAGGTTGTTTATAGGATAAAATCCGAAAAGAAAGACATCGGGATACCAGAATAGGTATATAATGATGACCAATCAAAAGGAGCAACAGACATTACCGACAAAAGGGTAAATGAAAGGCGAACTGCTGAGGATAAATTGCAAGCATCCGGCAATTATCGACAGGGACTAGCTGGGGATACATTGATAAATAATCAATGATCCGGGGAACAAATCACTAGCATACGGTGAAAAGACCCACTGGGGATAAAATTGCTAGCATACGGCAATTATCCACAAAAGACTTGCTAGGGATATAAGTGCTGATCTGAGCAACTTATACAAGCAAAGGAAAATCATCATCAAGAATTGAATGAAGATAACCACAAAAATTAGGGTTTACATCTACCGAATACGGGGTAGAAGACCAACAACTCCACGTGGGGATAGAACAAATCACAAATCCGCACGGGAAACCAAAATAGGGTTTATAACAAACCACAAACTGCTGAAGAGCAGGAAAATAGGATTTACAACTACCGGGTAGTAGGTAGAAAACTAAAAACTCTGGCTGGAGAATAAAAGGTGTATAACCACAAATTCTGTCAAGAAAGCCAGGAAAAGTAGGACTTATAACTACCGGTTTGTAGGCAGAGGCCCAAAAACATTCCGCTGGGGAACAACCCACTGGGAAACACAAGATATCTGACAAATAGCCAATTCGGGAATGATCCGAAAAGGCAGACTGAATAAAGACACGTCCTAATGAGGATGTAACTCAAATAGGAAAATCCATCCCAATATATGTGTTGGGAGGAAACGGAAGAAACCGTCATCCACGAGGATATATCTCAGTGGGGAATTGCAGAAGGAAAGACAACATTTTCTGCTTATGGGGTTGACTCTATATGGAGAGATCTTAAACACCCGACATCTGCTTGGGGAGATCTGTAAAGAGATCTATATCACCATAGCAGGAGACACGACAAACCGAAAGATATATGGCAAGAAATGCAACATGAATATCTGAATGTTTATGAATATGCATGAATATGCATGATTTATGTTTGATGAATGCTGACAAAACAGACAATTCTAACGCAAACAGGTTCAGGAACCAAACGTCCGGTATTATACTTCCAGGGGAAAAACCAACTGGAAAGCCAATCTGCGGAGATCTACATGCTGTAAAGCAAAGATCTGCAAGTACTGCTGAAGAAGCAGAGAATCGGAGATATCAGGAAACAAACCAATCAGGGTACAGAAAGTCACAACGGGCAAAACAGCCACCAAGACGAATCTGTAGGGGAACAAGAGAAATCCCAAAGTATCTGCAGGGGATCCCAGTGTCAACTGAGAAACAAAAGTGCATAAGCACGAATTGCTGTAGAAGCAAATCCACACAACTCCGCTGGGGGAAAACCCACTGAGGGAGAATGATATCATCCAAATAGAATCTAACTGCATAAGCAACTCTACTGGGGAAAACTGTCGGCTACTCTATTGGGAACAAGCCACTGAGGGAGGACAGATCAAACATGTAGATTCTGCAACGAACCACTCCACTCGGGGAGAATACACAGCAAACCGATCACAACAAGTAGATTCTGCAATACAAGCCAATCTACTGGGGATCACAAACAGTCAGGAAATCAAATCCGTTCACTGGAGGTAAAAGCCATCATCCGACCATATCGGGGATTGAAGGAGTATTCAACAGGCAAAACTGCCACAACAAACATTCTGCAGACTAAGCTGAGGAAAAGATGGTTGCAATACTGGGATGTCAACCCAAATTAAACAACGAATAGGAAAATAAATCCTGCTCTGTTGAAGAGAAAAAACTCTGATGGAGAGATAGCAACAATTCCGCAGACGACTTCGCCGGGGAGAAGGTAAAGTGCCGGGTATCAAACCACTGACTTACCGAGTCTTCAAAGAGAAAGCGATCATGCTGAGGAAACAGACAGTTCCGCTGGCACACTGCATGGGGAAAAGCGGTAACAACTCCACTTGCAACTCTGGTGGGGATATTAATAACAGCTCTACTCGCGACTCCGAGGGGAGTATCAATCAATCAGTTATACTCATGACTGCTGAGGAGACAAATAAAGTCTGGGGGGTATCGACCCACTGGAGAAAGTGACGGGGCACCAAGATGACAGACCATCAATCACCGAAACTTCTATAAGGAAACACCCATGCTGGGAAAACTGCTGCTGGAGAAAACGAAGTCTTCAACAACAAATTACTTGCGGCTGTACTGGGAACAACCCCAACAACAACTCTGTTTGGGGAACAACCCCAACAAAGATTTGAAGAAAGAAGATACCACCAAACCAGGAATATGAACGAATGTCTTACCTGTTGGAAATCATGCCACCCTCGGGAGAGCACTTAGATATTCTTGAGTATCCTTTCAATCTTGTGAATGTTCACTTTGTTTAAAACAAAAATTTTGAAAAATTTGATTTGTTTAAAACAATGACATTTTATCAATTAAAACATGCAAAACATTTGTTGAATTGAAACAAATAAGAGTGCAAATAACTTGGATAAAAAGCTCAAATTGATTTGATAGAATGGTAGTCTGCAAATGGCAAGACTCCATAGATCTATACAAATTTGAAATCAGTGATATATATTGGAAGAGGGCTACATTGAACATAATGATCCTTTCTCTACCAATTTGAATCTCGATGTATCCGAAGCTTCAGTTGACGACGAATCGAGAATCTTCTGACGAAATGACGACTGAGGAGCCAGCAAGTCTTGTCAGGATGCAGTTACTTGCCAAATCCCTAATTTTTGCCTAGATTGCCCCAGGGTGAGGTACTCAATCTAGCGGGATGCAAATATTCTCTTTTTTTTCAAGTCTCTAATTTTTGCCTGAATTACCCTTGCGGGTTCTCCACCGAGACGCTCATTTTTGCCTAAGCCGCCCTTTCGGGTCTTCAACTTAGCGAGCTATTCTGTTTTTCATTTGTTTTTTCATTTGCATATACTTTTTTTCTTAGGCAAAGTATCTCTTAACTGCATCTGAATTCACAGGACGAGTGAAATCCTCCCCATCCATTGTTGTAAGCATCAAAGCACCGCCTGAAAAGGCTCTCTTAACAACATATGGACCCTCGTAGTTTGGAGTCCACTTGCCCCTGGAATCGGGCGCGAAAGACAAAACTTTCTTGAGCACGAGGTCACCTTCTCGGAACACACGAGGCTTGACCTTCTTGTCGAATGCTTTCTTCATTCTCTGCTGATATAACTGACCATGGCACATGGCAGTTAATCGCTTCTCTTCGATCAAATTCAGTTGGTCATAACGACTCTGAATCCATTCAGCATCAGTCAACTAGGGACTTGAGGGTATAATTTTTCTTTTTTCTTTTGAAAAGATTTTGAAAAAAATTTTGCTGATTTTTGATTTTTCATCTTTTTCACCCTCTTCTCTTTTCTTCTTTTTTTTTTTTTGTTTCTTTTTTTTTTGGTTTTTTGTTTTGTTTTTTTTTTTTTTTTTTTTTTAGTCCCCAGTTTGACTGGTTTGCTGATTCTCGTGATACAGCTGAATGAGCTTCTCTTGTGCTCAAGAAAGTGGGTAATCTCGTCAGGAATCCCCTTCAACATCATCTTCCTCTGCCTCAGATACAAGGACTTCAAGATTGGGAGATGGCGTTGGATCATTATGTTCAATGGGTTTAGAAATCCCTGCATAATGATTCTGGATAATGAAAAGCTTTTGTATTTAAACAAGCAAATCAGTTATGCAGATGAAAAATGTTGTTGTTTTTATTGTTTTTCAGGTTTTTTGTGATCACTGATTTCATGCAAAAGCAAAAAGTGAAAACAAATGGAAAAACAAATGTTTAACAATGCATTAATTGAATGAAAACATCATTGTATTAAAATGCTGCCAACAATGTCATCACTTCTCCTTTTGGCATGGGAGAAGGGTTTTAAACAAAATGAACAAATCACGCTGACTTATGAATGACCGTAGGAACATCCCCAGCGACCCAATTGTGGCAAGACACCACCAGGAATGATGAAATTGTTCAAACCTTCTGCATCTTCTTCTAAGATAGCAGCAGCTTCTTCTTCAGGTTGATCAGCATGGATGAATCCTCCACTTGCGAACAAACCTTGCTCCTTAAGTGCCCCAGAACAGTAGCCAATGCCAGCCCGGGATTGGTTAACCAGGAATAAATCCATCAACAGGGATAAATCCATCAACAGGAATAAATCCATTAAAAGCACTAAGGCTGGCAAAATATCTCTCTGAGTTCACAGCTCTCTTGCTCAGGATGATCCATCAATCTGGCAGAGTTGCTCTGGTATAATACCGGCAAAGTGCGTCTCAAAGATAACTGAAGATCGCAGGGTCAGACCACAGGACGGGAGACCGGAACAAAACACCTGCTTATGCAAATGATGCATGTAGTGTTTATGCATATGCTTGTTTTTTATATCAAAGGAACCCGAGGGTTTTATTTGCAAACTTTGAAATGTTTAAGCATTTTGATCGGATATGAAAATATCTCATCAGATATATCAGGTGAAAAAAAATTTTCCCGGTTTTTTCATGTTTTTTGAAATTTTTTGCAAATAAACTCCTTTGAGTTCCTTGAAAATTTTCTTTTTTCTGATGATATGAATGCGGATGAATGCGTGAATGTATGAATGCAACAAACACACTCAAGGATCAAGCAAAGCACGCCAAACAAAGGTCGTGGGAAAGCTCGTTGTATCCCTAATATCAATCATCCATTTTGGTGGATTTAGATTTTCACCTTATCGACACCCAAGTTCCATTGATATTAACGGTACATGAACCGGCTCTAACATTCTTAATATCAACCAGCCGCTTTGATGGATTTTAGGTTTTACACCTGATCCGGGATCCATTGATATTAACAATGTTTGAACGACTCAACCACGAATCATGGGTTTGTTGAGAGTCACGAGCATGGAGTCTCGGTTAAGAACCACCCAAAGGGAGTGTACTAGGGTTTAAACCTGCCAGACATGTTCTATCAGAGGTTCCCATAGTCATCGTTCCATCTTTCGAATATTATCGGAGGAACGAATACTCGTATTCCAAGAATATTCTCAAGAGAAACTCTTATGAGTGTAGTATCGCGTGACAATCGTATCAGAACTGACATCTGAACGACCTCCGCACTACGGTCCTAAAAATAGGCCAAGATGGGTTTGGTAAACTAAGGTCCTTGGCTTCTGCGGCACATGATCGAAAGAATAATGCCTAACCACAAATAACTTGTGTGACATTATTAGTTCAACATGACCTCCACCAAGTGAATGGACTCGCAAGTCAACTGGCTAAGGACTACTCCACACCAGTCAACAAGACTATGCCATTCTCCTATCCTAGAGAGCACTCGAGTTCGGGTATAGAACTCATCTCACAGATCACCAAAGCAAACAGCAAATGTATATCAAGCAATTCACACATTACAATCAATACAGTGATCCCAAATTGTACAAAAATATGTCAAATAACAGATAATAATATAGCACAACAAGGGTGAAAAGTAGGCAATACCACCAAGGATTCTGGTGAGAGTATCCCCAGCAGAGTCGCCACTTTTCTGTAGCGGTGTATTCGTCGCTATATGATCTATCGATTAAACCATAAGCTAAGAGATACATTGAAATTTCGAGTCGCCACCGCACTTTTATTTATCCAAAGGACTGGCTAAAAAGCGAACAAAAGCCTAAGAAGTTTTACACGTAGAAAACTAATAAAAAGATCAGAGATTCTGGGTAAGGGGTAAATTACGCAATGGGAAGGTGTTAGGCACCCACTACGTCCTAGGTACTCCTAGGGAGCCCTTTTCACACTTGTTGTAAAATATTGTTATTTGTTATGACATAAAGATTGTGCAAACATGATTGGGATGATGAGAAAAGAATGTACAATTTTATTATTGGGTTTGAACGGATAAACCCGCTGCCTACGTACCTTCCATCAAAGGTAAGGATCAAAACGCCGTAGTTCGGCTAAAAGATTTCCAAAAGTTGGTGGATTCAGTTTTAAACACAAGCACTGAGGCTTTTCATTATCAATGGGAGAACACTCGACCAAAAAAACAACATCCACCATGCGAGGATAGCTTCGACGTACTAGAGGGGTTAGCCCTGTTTTCAGTACGGAAGTCTTACTGTCGACTCACTAAGGATAGGCAAGATTTACATCAACCACAATGATAATTGAAACCTATGGCTAATGCATGAAAAGATTAATGGACAAAGCCAAAACAAGTGAATGAGTGATGTTAATTGATTGTGATTATGAAAATGGAGTCAAAGTATGATTAAGATTGATTCAAAAGAAGTATTATGAAATGAGTTTAAAAAAAGTCAAGGACTTGAGTCCAGGTTTTTAATTAGAAAACATGAAGATGTTTGCACAACACTTATGTCAAGTTTGAAAGATAAAGTTTGAAAAGGTTTAGGACATAATGAATGATGAATGGATGAGGACGGGGTTGTAAAACTTCTTAGAAGGTTCACTTCTTGAAATCATATGGGAGATGATTCAAGTGTGTCCTTTGGAATAGCAATGGATAATAACAAACAAACAAGCGAGTTAACAAAGGCGGATATCAGATGCCAATCAATGGTCTTATACCAATCTCCTAAAACAAAACGGGATATCAGAGGCCACTCTATGGACTTACACTAATCTCCACAGGCAAAGAAATAAAAAGCGGATACCGGATACCAATAGATGGGTTTACACCAGTCTCCTAAAACAGAATAGGATATCAGAAGCCACTCAATGGACTTACACCAATCTCCTCAAAAGAAAAACAAAGATGAGAAATGGGAGTTAACTGCCAATCTGTCTGGACTTAGGTTAACTCCACAGTATGGTCCTAGGAAAACAAATGCCAACTTGCAGGGACTTACAGTTGCTTCCTCACATACAAACAAACAAAACAACATGTGATCATAGGAGAGCAAATGCCAACTTGCAGGGACTTACAGTTGCTTCCTCACATACAATCAAGTAAATGCATCAGGCAAAGATAAGATGAGTGGCCAAGGTGATGGTCTTATACTCACTTCCATATCCTAGGAGCAATGGCCAAAGAAATGGACTTACAATTGTCCTCAATGGGCAAACAATAAATAATAGCATCACAAAAGCAAATGAGATAATCATGCACTAATGGCAATTGATGATGATGATAAATGCATAACATACAGGCAAACATGTGCATATGAAGCAATCAATCAATCAATGAATATCAAACAGCACACTCTATAGCCAAGCAAGGGGGCTCACACAAGAAGGTTTGACTTTGAAAGTCCACTGTAATAGGTAAAAGTCGCTCTTAACCTTGCCATTGAGAGGCTAAGGTGAAGCAGATGAATAGGAGATGAGGGGTGTGCCTCATTGCTTCTATCCCTGATCAGGGAGAGCATATAAGAAAGTGTGGGAGCTCAGAAAGATGGAGCTCTTTCCACATTATTGACTCGATTAGATCTTGGGTTTTTATCTCAATGCTTCAACCATGTAATGGGAGCAAAGAGAGGACACACTGAATAGTGGGGGATAGATTACTTATCCCTACCTTCCACCAATTGCCTTACTTGAAGGACTTTTCCTGCTTGGGACAATTTTAAACACACACAGGCATTGCCTCTTAAGGAGGACTTCAGACAGTTTGCCCGGTCAAATAACAGACCGGGTCTCCAGACTACATGAAGAAGAAAGGTTTATACCTCAAAGCAAATGCTAAATAGCAAAGCAAGCAACTAAAGCAACTAAAGTGTACCTGAAAAAGTCAAACTTATTAGTAAACAAGTCAACAGTTCAAACCAAAAGAAATGGATAAACAACAGTCAACCATAAACAGAGGTGCCAAGGCACAAAGCCAAACTCATATGAGTCACACCTACAAAACAAGGGTTAGCACAATATATAATCCAACTCAATCAAATTTGAATGATCTTTGAGGCATTGGTGCTTAACCTGAAACAATAGCTCAATGGTAAGCTCAAAAGACCACTAGGACTAGCCTAGGGTCAAAGATGAAAGAAAAAGTCAAAACAGCAAAGAAAAGTCAACCAAAGTCAAGGTCAAACATTTAGTAAGCAATCACAATTGGGCCCACATTCAAATCATGCATCATCGTCATTTCATACACAAAAGAATGCAAAGCAGGGCAAAGGAAAGCATATAGAAGCCAACAGCAAGACTTCATTCAAAAGTCAACCCAAACAATCTCAAAAATTATCAAATAAATCACATTCAATCCTAACATCTAGCATGGCAAGCATGTAAAATTTCATGGCATTTGGATGAGAGGAAGGCAGTCAATTAAAATCAAGAAGTCAAACCAAATTCAAGCATGCACAATGAAGGTCAACAAACATGGGTCAACTTCAAAAAATCATATCAAATTGAAAACAGATGAGAAATGAATGAGATTAACACCAATGCAAAGCTCAAGGTGTCTAGTTATCACATATGAAAATTCATGGACATTCAATATGGTATGAGAATTTCACAAAAGATTTGGCAACATGTAGCACAAAAAGTCAACAAATGACTAAGCATGGAAGAAAATTCACAATCAAATGGAAAACAGCAAGATTAAATCCCAGAAAATTCATACACAAACTAGACATGTAAGAGATCATTCATGCAAAATTTGGGGTCATTTGGAGGCCAGGAAGCATGTGAACAAAAAATCAAGAAGTTGCATAACATTGGTGTGACACAAATTGTCACACCCTACTTCAGAAAATCATAACTAGCAAACCACAAATGATAAATGCACAATCTTTATACCAAAATGAAGATGAATGAGTCTAGTTTTACCACAAAAAATTTCAGAACCAAAGGATGCATCATCATTATTTCACAAAAGAAATGGCAAAGAATGTCAAATGTGCATACATGTTAAGGAACTTCATGCCAATTAAAATCCAGTCAGCCAAAAAATAATTAAAAATCATAATTAAATACTAGACACATTCATGAACATGATGGAAAAATTTTCATGATTTTTGGATGAATAATGAATGAGAAATGAATTGTTGAAGTTTGATGAATAATTGAACAAAATATGAAACACATAGCATGGCATATGGTCAAACAAGGGGTCAACGGTGGCATTTTTGTAATAAGCGAGCCACTTACTCAAAACACTGCGTTTTGTGGAGAGAAACGAAATGTTCTCATTGGTCCAAACCCAATGGAACAGTAAACCCACCAATCCAGTTCAAATTCTGGGTTCAAGATAAACCCTAGGGTTTATGCAGCATGGCTATGGCATTTTCAAGCAATCGATCAAAAAACAACATCAACTAAACAGCAACATGTAACATGACAATCATGCAACAATCCAGCAGCCACGACCAAACACAATAAACACGAATCATGTGGATTTCTGGACGGCTTAAGATAGCAAAACAGCAGCAGGGTATTCATCATCTTTAAGCAAAATTCGACCAAGAACAAAATTACCAGAAACGACAAACAAGCATGGCAATAGCATCAGTAAGCATCAAGCAGCATAAATCCATCATCAATTTTTCATGAAACACGACAAAGTCCATGAATCAAGCAGAAGAACATCAATCATCAAACATATGGTCATGCATGAAACTTTCCAGAAATGACTAGGGAGCATATCAATAGAAGCATTGAAGCAGGGTGATGATAAATCCAAGCATGGTTTTCAGTATAACACAGCATGGAGTGAGATTCGAACAAAAATACATATGAGCATAAAGCTTAAATCTCAGATTTCTTACAACCTAGTCAACCAATTCATATGAGACCAAGTGCATCAACTTCAGCAGGTTAAGACCTATACTAAACATGTGGTAGTTTGGCAAATGAAGGAAATCGATACTTACTTGATTCTGAAGAAAATCGTAAATCAGTGGTTGTTTGATGCTGTTGTGCTGAAACAGATGAGGTTTGTAGCTCCAAATGCTGAATGCTCGAAGACTTTGAGCTCAAACATGTCGATTCCAACTCTAAAACACATCTGCCATTGTTGGAGCATGGAAATAACAGAGCTCGAGATGATGGTTACAGCTAGTGCTCTTTCCTTGCAAAGGCCTCCAAATGCTTTGTATGTGAAGGAACAAACCAAAGATGCAAGGGTTCTTTTAAGTTTTTAACAGAAAAATGCAAGTATGTAAAAATGTGAAATGAGAGAGTATGGAATTTCTGTCGTGTGGAGGCTGCTCTCTCTAGGGTTTACAAATGTCAGAAAATGCCCTTATATTGTCTGTTTTACCTCTACTAATCAAATGCTAAGCTGGTTTAGTTTAATGAAGACCAATTGCCATTTTGCTAATTGTGTACAAATGAACATGGAGGTGCAAAACTGTACCCGAATTGGGCCTGAAACCAGCTGCCAATGACATTTGCAAATGCTGTTTTTGGCCTGCACATGAATTGCTGTCCTTGTTTTACTTATGTGAAACCATTTGCAAGAATTGGCAAATTTGCATTTTGGTCCAAAATGGTGATATAATGGTGGTATGAACATGATTTAGGGCTTGGAGCAAGTTTCAAATATGATTCTAAACATTTCCCAATTGGCCAAAGTGAGAAAAAGTCAAAGAATCAAAAAGTCAACTATGAGTCAAACTTGGTTTTTAAATGAAATAGGTCCAAAAATGCCATTTTGATTGGTAGGGTTTTGGTGAATGAAATTTATATTTTTGGAAAGAGGAGGAAAAATGTGGTTTGTAGGAAAAAACCCCACCAAATTTGGCCTTATGGTTCATGAGTTATGGCTCTTTGAAGTTCACAAATTTCTGAAATTGAATTGATCATATCTTGACAACCACACATGGGATTTGAGAGTTCTTGGACTTTTTGAAAATGGGAGAACAAGATCTTCAACTTTCATGTTGGGTAAAAATTCATTTGAAGCTTGTATCATGATGTAAGTTTAAGATCAAGAAGTTTCCATTTTTGGCAGTTGAAATTACAGGTCCACTTTCTATTTTGGGAAATTTCTGATTTTACTTCAAATTCTTCCATGATGAGGTGTGACATGATACATGAGGCTTATATAAGCATGAATGAGCTCCTTCAGATCAAATCTATCCATCAAATCCTTGATTAAATCCACAGTTGACCAAGTTTGACTTTTCTAGGGTTTGGATGACTGAAGCATTTCTGATGAATTCCAAACCCTAATTCCTTGAGAACTTGACTTCAAATGATGTCATAAGATGTATGAGCTCTTGATTAATGATCATGGTGCCCAAATTCTGCAAGAATGGCCACCATCCATTGCTTTGACTGACTGTTGACTGATTTTGACCTAATTGCTTCATCTGCAATCAACAAGGTTAAACTGACAATATTTTTGTACTTTTGAATGATAAACATATGAAAGGCAATAATATACAAATGCAAAGTATGCTTGGTGATCAAGAAATCAACCCACAAGGCAAACCACCCACTAGGAGGACAGCTAGGGTATGCGATGATCCTTGAGGCCATGATATGATATGATATGGGCCATGAGGGATCTTAGGGCCCAAAATTGGGGTCTTACACATCCATCTAGTCTCCTCCTTCAAATGGCCATACTAACACTGAATTCGAGGCTAAACCGGGGATTTTATATGATAATATCTAGGGCAGTTATTTTGGGTATATCTTGCTCTACAAACGATCGCCCACTCATTAGAAGAAGTCATGAAATCCTAGGTAAGCTTAAGCGTCAAGTTTTCATTAAGATGCTTTGCCGAGCGGATACCCAAGCCACCATTATCCACAAGTTTTCATTAAGTTTTCATGAAATCCAGTAGAGATATCACATTATTTGGCCACTTGTAGATACGAAAGGAGTAAACCAACATGCTTTGGATGACCGAACTGATGAGCTAAACTCTCCTCTGATTGAAAGCAGAGCACCTTTCCAAGATGCAATCTTAGTTCTAATTTTATGGGTTATCCTCTTGGAAATATGTTTTCTTTAGTTTCCCTTTGAATAGTGGACAACAAGGATAGGTAAAAGGAAGCTGCCCATGTCCAAACCCCAACTAGGTCTGAATGTTTCTGACTCGCTGTAAAGACATAGCTCTCACGTAGAATTAACTTTTCTTTGTATTAATAAATTTCCCTGACGCTCCTCCATAATACTTGAAAATTTTAAGGATGTTTTGGGTGGCTCTCTTAGTACCTTGGAATGTTTAATTTTACTTTGTTTTCAAAAAAAAATTGTATTATCGCATAAAATACAATGACAATAAAAGATTCCATTATTTTTATGAAGTTCTCTCTCAACAAATTCAAGAAATTCAACCATTCATTTCTCATATTCCATACTTAATATATCAGCTTTCATCCAAGTAGGACCCATAATTTTCTGGAAAAAAATCCAATTTTATGTAAAATCATGCATTTTGAATGAAAAAAATTCTAAGTTCAAAACTTTGCAAAGTCAAATTATAAAATCAAAACATTGCTAAGTCACATTGTCACAAATCTACACCTATACTAAATTAGACACACATTAAATCTTCAATCTCAACAACAACTATAACATAAAACTTTCAGTCTCAATAACAACAACAATAACAATAAACTTTTTACTTATCTCAACAAAACACAACAGCATTATATCTCAATAATAACAACAACAACGACAATACACAACATAAAACCTTCAATCTCAATAACATAACAACATCAACAATAAGCCTTTAACTTATCTCAACAAAAACAACAATATATAAAATTCATTCTTAATCTAAACAACAACAAAAACAACAACAACAATAACATTACTATAACATGAATGGTGGAAATGTTTCACGAACCAAAAATGTGATGAAGAAGACAAAGAAATATGGTTTATGTTTCCTTCTTACACCGTGGAAGAAATAACATCTGATGTATGAATAATGATACAGGAAAACTCATTTATGACTTTGGGTTTGGTGAAATGTCAGACAAGATGTTGGAACATTATGTTCAACATATGCAATCTGAAATTGAGAAGAGTCTTGTAGGGAATTTCACATACTTTCTTGACCTACAAGTTAAGATACTAAGAGATACTTTTACCAAGGCCTTAAATAATGTTCAATTTGAAATACCGAGGGGTGTAATTGGTATTTACATGTGTGAAATCTTATGGAAATTAACTCAAGGGAGGCATGCAAGACTAAAAGAAAAGTTTCTCTCTCTTGTGATCATTGCACCGTATAAAATAAGGGAAATCTCTTCAAATTCAAATTTTCCTCATAATATCTCATTCCCCACATGCAAGATCAACTTAACTCTCCCTCTCTTTTGTTTTAGCACATTTTTTCCCGTTCATCTCTCTCAAAACCCTCAATCTTACCCCAAAATGAGCCATAAAACTTTTGAACCAAAACATGTTACTGTAAGACCCCAATTTTGGCCCTAAGATCCCTCATGGCCCATATCATATCATATCATGGCCTCAAGGATCATTGCATGCCCTAGTTTCCCTCCTAGTGGGTAGGTTGCCTTGTGGGTTGATTCTTGATCACCAAGCATGCCTTGCATTTGTATATCTTTGCTTTTCATATGTTTATTAACCAAAAAGTACAAAAATATTGTCAGTTTAACCTTGTTGCTTGCAGTTGAAGCAATCATCAGCAATTAGGTCAAAGACAGTCAACAGCAAGTCAAACTTGGTCAACTGTGGATTTAATCAGTGATTTGATGGATGGAATTGATTTGAAGGAGTTCATTCATACTCATACAAGCCTCATATATCATGTCCAACCTCATCATGGAAGAATTTGAGGTCAATCAGAAAATTTCCCAAAATAGAAAGTGGACCTGTAATTTCAACTGCCAAAAATGGAAACTTCTTGATCTTAAACTTACATCATGATACAAGCTCCAAATGAATTTTTGCCCAACATGAAAGTTGAAGATCTTGTTCTCCCATTTTCAAAAAGTCCAAGAACTCCCAAATCCCATGTGTGGTTGTCAAGATATGATCAATTCAATTTCAAGAATTTGTAAACTTCAACAAGCCATATCTCATGAACCATAAGGCCAAATTTGGTGGGGTTTTTTCCTACAAACCACATTTCATCTCCTCTTTCCAAAAATATAAATTTCATGAACTAAAACCTTGCCAATCAAAATGGCATTTTTTGACTTGTTTCATTTAAAATTCAAGTTTGACCAAAAGTTGACTTTTCAAATTAAAGGTCTTCAACACATTTGGCCAATTGGAAATTGTTTGGAAGGCTATTTGCAACATGTTCCAAGCCCAAATTTGTGCTCATGCTATTATCATACCACCATTTTGGCCAAAGGTGCAAATTTAGCAATATGGCTTCATTAAAGTAAACAAACTTAGCACTTCATGAGCAGACATAAAACAGCAAACATAATGGTCATTGGCAGCCTGTTTTGAAGCCCAAATCGTGCAGACCTCACACCCTCCACTTCCATATTTTCCAAACTTAGCAAATTGCAAATTGGGTTCATTTAGCATAAGCAAGTTTAGCATTTGTTAAGCTAATGTTAAACAGAAATATAAAAGCTCATTCTCAGCAAAAACCAACCCTAGAATAGCAGCCTCCACGACCAGAAAACATTGACTCTCTCACTTTTGCATTTTTGCACAATTGCATTTTCTGCTCAAAAGCTTCAAAACCCTCGAGCTGCTTTGCTATTCCCTCAACATATCATCACTTGTGAGCCATTTCCAAGCTTCATTTTCCTGCTGTAACCACATCTCATGTTCTGTTTTCACCAAGATCCAACAATGGCAAATCGAGTTGTGAAGGTTTCCAAGCATCATTAAGCCAAATAGCCTCAAGCATTCATCATTCTAAAGCATTGTCTTCATCTGTTTCAGCACAACAACATCAATCCATCACTGTTTCCATTTTTTCTTCAAAAACAAGTAAGTGCTCGACCCTCTCCTTTTACCAAATCATGCTATGCTTAGGATAGGTCTTTGTATGCTGGTTTTAATGCAACTTGAATCGTGGCAAATGGTTATGTTATGGCTGAGAAATATGGATTTCGTTTTTATGCTTGAACTTGTTTTCCATCGATTTGCTGTGATATTATGGATTTCATGAAAACTATGCTTGGATTATGTATGTATGCTGTCTGATGATGCCATTGATATGTTGATTTGTTGTTCTGGGCATGTTGGAAAGTTCGAGTTGTTTTGAAGATGATGAAGATGGTTACTGCAGTGTTGAAACCCTAGGGCATTTTCCAGATTTCCCTCGAATTGTGTTTAGTTTCCTTGTTGTTTAATGTTGCATGATTGTTATGTGCCATGATGCTTGTGAAACCATGTTTGATTGCTGTTCATGATGATTGATGAAGATGAACAAATGAGCTGCTGCTGCATAAACCCTAAGGGTTTTAGAACCCAGAATTTCTGAACCCAGAAACGTGATTGGTCTGAGCTACTGTTCCATTGGTTTTAACCAATGAGAACATTTCATTTCCCATACCCTAAACTCTGCGTTTTGATTAATGAATGTGGTATTTACCACAATGCCACACGGTCAACTATGTTTGACTTGCCAATTCATGTTATTTGGTTCATTTTGGTTCAATTGTTCATCATCTTACCAAAATCATTTCTCATTCATTTTAACTCCAAAAATCATGAAATTTTTTCCATCATTTTCACATGAATGTCTATTATTTAATCATGATTTTTGCTGAATTTTTGGTTGGCTGGATTTTAAATGCTATTAGGTTTCTTGTCATGTATGCTTATTTGATACCTTTTGCCATTACTTTTGTGAAATAATCATGTTGCATCCAATGACCCTGAAATTTTTTGTGGTCAATCTACACTCATTCACCTTTGTTTTGATGTAAAGTTTGCGCATTTATCATATGTGGTGTGTGAGATACGATTTTTTGAAGTAGGGTGTGACAACTTGTGTCACACCAATAATATGCTATTTCTTGATTTTTGTTCACATGCTTCCTGACCTCCAATTAATCTGAAATTTTGCATGAGCCATCTCTTATGTGTCTAGTTGATGTGTGATGTTTCCTGGAATTAATTGTGCCATTTCCTATTTGTTTGGAATTTTTCTTCCCTGCCTAGTCAATTGTTGACTTTATGTGACATATCTTGCCATTTCATTTGGGAAATCCTCATGCTTTATTGTATGATCATGAAATTTCACATGTGCATACTAGACATCATGAGCCTTGCATTGGTGTTGATCCCATCCATTTCTCATCTGTTTTCATTTTGTTATGATTTTTTGAAGTTGACCCATGAATGTTTGACTTCTTTGGGCATGATTAAAAATGTGTTGACTTCCTGATTTTAATTGACCATCTTCCCATGATCCAAATGAGCTGAAATTTTATATGTATGCCATGTTATGGATTGTGATTGACCCTGAATTATTTGATAATTTTTGGAATTGATTTTGTTTGCTTTTGAGCTTGGTCTTGCTGTTGACCTTTTGTGTGCTCCCTCTTGCCATGTTTTGACTTCTTTGGTCTATGAAATGACAATGATGCATGATATAAACTTGAGACCAATTGTGCTTGCTTCTCAAATGTTTGAACTTGACTTTGGTTGACTTTCATTTGCTGTTTTGACTTTTATCATTTATTTTTGACCCTAGGCTTGCCCTAGTGGTCTTTTGGACTTATGTTGAGTTCATTTGTTTCAGGTTAAGCATCAATGCTTCAAAGAAACCATACAAATTTGGTTGAGTTGATTATATATTATGTGCTAACCTTTGTTTTGTAGGTGGTATGACTCATATGAATTTGGTCTTGTGCTTTGGCACCTCTGTTTGTTGTTAATTGTTTGTTCCCTTTCTTTCTGATTTAATTGTGGAACTGTTTACTGATTAGTTGGACTATTTCAGGTACCCTTAGTTGCTTAAGTTCTTTGAACTTGCTTGCTTTGCTATTTAGCAAATTGCTTTTGAGGTATAATTACTCTCTCTTCATGTAGTCTGGAGACCCGGTCTGTTATTTGGCCGGGCAAACTGTCTGAAGTCCTCCTTAAGAGGCAATGCTTGTGTGTGTTTAAAATTGTCCCCAAGCAGGAAAAGTCCTTCAAGTAAGGCAATTGGTAGATCAAAGGGATAAGTAGCCTATCCCCTACTATTCAGTGTGTCCTCTCCTTGCTCCCATTACATGGTTGAAGCATTGAGATAAAAACCCAAGATCTATCAAGTCAATGATGTGGAAAGAGCTCCATCTTTCTGAGCTCCCACACTTTCCGATATGCTCTCCCTGATCAGGGATAAGAGCAATGAGGCACACCCCTCATCTCCTCTCATCTGCTTCACCTTAGCCTCTCAATGGCAAGGTTAAGAGCAAATCTTTGACCCTATTCCAGTTGGCCTCAGTGCCTTAACCCTCTTGTATGAGCCTCCTTGTTTGGATATAGAGTGTGCTGTTTGTTATTCATTGATTGATTGATTGCTTCATATGCACATGCTTGCTTGTATGCTCTATGCATTTATCATCATCATTAATTGCTCATCAATGCATAATCATCTCATTTGTCTTTGTGACTTGTCATTTGTTGTTTGCCCATTGAGGACAATTGTAAGACCATCCATTGGCCATTGCTCCTATGATATGGAAGTGAGTATAAGACCATCACCTTGGCCACTCATCTTATCTTTGCTTGATGCATTTGATTGTATGTGAGGTTGCAATTATAAGTCCCTGTAAGTTGGCATTTGTATTCCTAGGACCATACTGTGGAGGTTAGAGTAAGCCCAGACAGATTGGCATCTGACTTCCATGTTTTGTTTTTCTTTGTTTATGTGAGGTTGCAATTGTAAGTCCCTGTAAGTTGGCATTTGCTTTCCTATGATCATATGTTGGATATAGGTATAAGTCCAGACATATTGGCATCCGGTATCCAAGTTTCATTTTGTTTTAGGAGATTAGTGTAAGACCATTAAGTGGCATCTGATATCCATTTCTGTTTTAGGAGACTGGTGTAAATCCATCTATTGGTATCCGGTATCCGCCTTTTATTTCTTTGTTTGAGGAGATTAGTGTAAGACCATTGAGTGGCATCTGATATCCATTTCTGTTTTAGGAGACTGGTGTAAATCCATCTATTGGTATCCGGTATCCGCCTTTTATTTCTTTGTTTGAGGAGATTAGTGTAAGTCCATTGAGTGGCCTCTGATATCCATTTCTGTTTTAGGAGACTGGTGTAAATCCATCTATTGGTATCCGGTATCCACCTTTTATTTCATTTTGTTTGAGGAGATTAGTGTAAGACCATTGAGTGGCATCTGATATCCAGTTTTATTTTAGGAGATTGGTATAAGACCAGTGATTGGCATCCGATATCCGCTTTTGTTTTCTTCTTTGTTTGTTTGTTATTATCCATTGCCATTCCAAAGGACACACTTGAATCATCTTCCATATGATTTCAAGAAGTAAACCTTCTAAGAAGTTTTACAATCCATCTCCATCCATTCATCCTCATTATGTCCTAAACCTTTTCACACTTTGATTTCAAAATTGACATAGATATTGTGCAAACATCTTCATGTTTTCTAACTAAAAACCTGGACTCCAAGTCCTTGACTTTTTTCAAACTCCATTTCATAATACTTCTTTTGAATTAATCTTAATCATACTTTGACTCCACTTTCATAATCACAATCAATTAACTTCACTCATTCACTTGTTTTGGCTTTGTCCATTGTTAATCTTTTCATGCATTAGCCATAGGTTTCAATTATCTTTGTGGTTGATGTAAATCTTGCCTATCCTTAGTGAGTCGACAGTAAGACTTCCGTACTGAAAACAGGGCTAACCCCTCTAGTACGTCGAAGCTATCCTCGCATGGTGGATGTTGTTTCTTGGTCGAGTTTTCTCCCATTGATAATGAAAAGCCTCAGTGCTTGTGTTTAAAATCAAATCCACCAACTTTTGGAAATCTTTTAGCCGAACTACGGCGTTTTGATCCTTACCTTTGATGGAAGGTACGTAGGCAGCGGGTTCATCCGTTCAAACCCAATAACACAAAAATAACTAACTTGTGTATTCTTTTCTCATCATCCCAATCATGTTTGCACAATGCTTATGTCATAACAAATAACAATCTTTTACAACAAGTGTGAAAAGGGCTCCCTAGGAGTACCTAGGACGTAGTGGGTGCCTAACACCTTCCCATTGCGTAATTTACCCCTTACCCAGATCTCTGATCTTTTTATTAGTTTTCTACGTGTAAAACTTCTTAGGCTTTTGTTCGCTTTTTAGCCAGTCCTTTGGATAAATAAAAGTGCGGTGGCGACTCGAAATTTCATTGTATCTCTTGCTTATGATTTAATCGATAGATCATATAGCGACGAATACACCGCTACAGAAAAGTGGCGACTCTGCTGGGGAAAAAAGTCGATCCTTGGTGGTATTGCCTACTTTTCACCCTTGTTGTGCTATATTGTTATCTGTTATATGACATATTTTTGTACAATTTGGGATCACTGTATTGATTGTAATGTGTGAATTGCTTGATATACATTTGCTGTTTGCTTTGGTGATCTGTGAGATGAGTTCTATACCCGAACTCGAGTGCTCTCTAGGATAGGAGAATGGCATAGTCTTGTTGACTGGTGTGGAGTATTCCTTAGCCAGTTGACTTGCGAGTCCATTCACTTGGTGGAGGCCATGTTGAACTAATAATGTCACACAAGTTATTTGTGGTTAGGCATTATTCTTTCAATCATGTTCCGCAGAAGCCAAGGACCTTAGTTTACCAAACCCATCTTGGCCTATTTTTAGGACCGTAGTGCGGAGGTCGTTCAGATGTCAGTTCTGATACGATTGTCACGCGATACTACACTCATAAGAGTTTCTCTTGAGAATATTCTTGGAATACGAGTATTCGTTCCTCCGATAATATTCGAAAGATGGAACGATGATTATGGGAACCTCTGATAGAACAAGTCTGGCAGGTTAAAACCCTAGTACACTCCCTTTGGGTGGTTCTTAACCGAGACTCCATGCTCGTGACTCTCAACAAACCCGTGATTCGTGGTTGAGTCGTTCTAACATTGTTAATATCAATGGATCCCGGATCAGGTGTAAAACCTAAAATCCATCAAAGCGGCTGGTTGATATTAAGAATGTCTGAACCGGTTCATGTACCGTTAATATCAATGGAACTTGGGTGTCGATAAGGTGAAAACCTAAATCCACCAAAATGGATGATTGATATTAGGGATACAATGAGCTTTCCCACGACCTTTGTTTGGCGTGCTTTGCTTGATCCTTGAGTGTGTTTGTTGCATTCATACATTCACGCATTCATCCGCATCCATGTCATCAGAAAAAAGAAAATTTTCAAGGAACTCAAAGGAGTTTATTTGCAAAAATTTTCAAAACATGAAAAAACCGGGAATTTTTTTTTTCACCTGATATATCTGATGAGATATTCTCATGTATGATCAAAATGCTTAAATATTTCAAAGTTTGCAAATAAAACCCTAAGGGTTCCTTTGATATAAAAAACAAGCATATGCATAAACACTTCATGCATCATTTGCATAAACAGGTGTTTTGTTCCGGTCTCCCGTCCTGTGGTCTGACCCTGCGATCTTCATTTATTTTGAAGACGCACTTTGCCGGTATTATACCAAAGCCAACTCTGCCAGATTGATGGATCATCCTGAGCAAGAGAGTTGTGAACTCGATGAGGATTTTGCCAGCCTTAGTGCTATTGATGGATTTATTCCTGTTGATGGATTTATTCCTGGTTAACCAATCCCGAGCTGGTATTGGCTATTGTTCTGGGGCACTTAATGAGAAAGGGCTGTTCACCAGTGGAGGATTCATCCATGCTGATCAACCTGCAGAAGAAGAGACTGCTGCTATCATTGAAGAAGAAGATGCAGAAGACTTGAACAATTTTATTATTCCTGGTGGTGTCTGCCACAATTGGGTCGCTGTGGATGTTCCTACAGTTATCCATAGATCAGAGTAAATTGTTCACCTTGTTTAAAACCCTTCTCCCATGCCAAAAGGAGAAGTGATGACATTGTTGGCAAAGCATATATACAATGATGTTTTCATTCAATTTTCGCATTGTTAAACATTTGTTTTTCCTTTGTTTTCACTTTTTGCTTTTTTGCATGAAATCAGTGATCACAAAAAAACCATGAAAAACAACAAAAACAGCTTTTTCATCTGCATAAATGATTTGCTTGTTTAAAATTCAAAAGCTTTTCATTATCCAGAATCGTTATGCAGGGATTTCTAAACCCATTGAACATAATGATCCAACGCCATCTCCCAATCTTGAAGTCCTTGTATCTGAGGCAGAAGAAGATGATGTTGAAGGGGATTCCTGACGAGATTACCCGCCTTCTTGAGCACCAAAGGAGCTCATTCAGCTGTATCACGAGAATCAGCAGAACAGCCAACTGGGGCATTATCAAAAAAAAAAAAAAAAAAAAAAAAAAAAAAAAAGAGAGGGTGAAAAAAAATAAAAAAAAAATCAAAAAAAATCAGGAAAATTTTTTCAAAATTTTTCCAAAGGAAAAAAGAAAAGTATACCCTCAAGTCCCTAGTTGACTGATGCTGAATGGATTCAGAGTCGTTACGACCAATTGAATTTAATTGAAGAGAAGCGGTTAACTGCCATGTGCCATGGTCAGTTATATCAGCAGAGAATGAAGAAAGCATTCGACAAGAAGGTCAAGCCTCGTGTGTTCCGAGAAGGCGACCTTGTGCTCAAGAAAGTTTTGTCTTTCGCGCCCGATTCCAGGGGCAAGTGGACTCCAAACTACGAGGGTCCATATGTTGTTAAGAGAGCCTTTTCAGGCGGAGCTTTGATGCTTACAACAATGGATGGGGAGGATTTCACTCGTCCTGTGAATTCAGATGCAGTCAAGAGATACTTTGCCTAAAAAAAAAGTATATGCAAATGAAAAAAAAAAAAAAAAAAACAGAATAGCTCGCTAAGTTGAAAACCCGAAAGGGCGGCTTAGGCAAGAATGAGCGTCTCGGTGGAGAACCCGCAAGGGTAACCCAGGCAAAAATTAGAGACTTGAAAGAAAAAAGAGAATATTTGCATCCCGCTAGATTGAGTACCTCACCCTGGGGCAATCTAGGCAAAAATTAGGGATTTGGCAAGTAACTGCATCCTGACAAGACTTTCTGTTCATCAGTCGTCATTTCGTCAGAGGATTCTCGATTCGTCGTCAACCGAAGCTTCGGATACATCGAGATTCAAACTGGTAGAGAAAGGATCATTATGTTCAATGTAGCCCTCTTCCAATATATATCGCTGATTTCAAACTTGTACAGATCTATGGAGTCTTGCCATTTGCAGGCTACCATTCCATCAAATCAATTTGAGCTTTTTATCCAATTATTTGCATTCTTATTTGTTTTAATTCAACAAATGTTTTGCATGTTTTAAATTGATAAAATATCATTGTTTTAAACAAATCAAAATTTTCAAAAATATTGTTTAAAACAAAGTGAACATTCACAAGATTGAAAGGATACTCAAGAATATCTCAGTGCTCTCCCGAGGGTGGCATGATTTCCAACAGGTAAGACATTTGTTCATATTCCTGGTTTGGTGGTATCCTCTTTCTTCAGATCTTTGTTGAGGTTGTTCCTCAAACAAAGTTGTTGGTGGGGCTGTTCCCCAGTATAGTCGCAAATAGAGTGTTGTTGAGGACTTCGTTTTCTCCAGCAGCAGTTTTCCCAGCATGGGTGTTTCTTTGTGAGTTTCGGCGGTTGATGGTTTGTCATCTTGGTGCCCCGTCACTTTCTCCAGTGGGTTGTATGCCCCAGACTTTATTTGTCTCCTCAGCACAGTCATGAGTAGAGCTGTTATTGATATTCCCCTCGGAGTCGCGAGTAGAGCTGTTATTGATATCCCCTTCGGATTCGCGAGCAGAGTTGTTGTCACTCTTCCCAGTGCAGTTGCCAGCGGAATTGTCTGTTTCCTCAGCACAATCACTTTCCTTTTTGAAGACTCGGTAAGTCAGTGGTTTGATACCCGGTACTTTACCTTTCCCCGGCGAAGTCGTCCGCAGGATTTGTTGCTATCTCTCCATCAGAGTTATTCTCTTCAGCAGAGCAGGATTTATTTTCCTACTCAGTGGTTGATTGGGTTGACATCCCAGTATTTCAACCATCTTTTCCTCAGCGTAGTCTGCAGAACGTTTGTTGTGGCAGTTTCGCCTGTTGAATACTCCTTCAATCCCCAGTATGGTTGGATGATGGCTTTGGCCTCCAGTGAATGGATTGATTTCCCGACTGTTGGTGATCCCCAGTAGAGTGGCTTATATTGCAAAATATACTTGTTGTGATCAGTTTGCTGTGTATTCTCCCCAAGTGGAGTGGTTCGTTGCAGAACCTACTTTGTTTGATCTGTCCTCCCTCAGTGGCTTGTTCCCAAGAGAGTAGCCGACAGTTTTCCCCAATAGAGTTGCTTATGCAGTTAGATTCTATCTGGATGATATCATTCTCCCTCAGTGGGTTTTTTCCCCAGCGGAGTTGTGTGGATTTGCTTCTGCAGCGGTTTGTGCTCGTGCTTATGCACCCTTTTTGTTTCTCAGTTGACACTGGGATCCCCTGCAGATACTTTGGGTTTTCTCTTGTTCCCTTACAGATTCGTCTTGGTGGCTGTTTTGCCCGTTGTGACTTTCTGTATCCTGATTGGGTTGTTTCCTGATATCTCTGATCCTCTGCTTCTTCAGCAGTATCCGCAGATCTTTGCTTCTCAGCTTGAAGATCTCCGCAGATTGGCTTTCCAGCTGGTTTTTCCCCTGGAAGTATAATACCGGACGTTTTGGTTCCTGAACCTGTTTGTGTTAGAATTGTCTGTTTTGTCAGCATTCATCAAACATAAATCACGCATATTCATGCATATTCATAAAACATTCAGATATTCATGTTGCATTTTTCGCCATATATCTTTTGTTTGTCGTGTCTCCTGCTATGGTGATATAGATCTCTTTACAGATCTCCCCAAGCAGATGTCGGGTGTTTAAAATCTCTCCATATAGAGTCAACCCCATAAGCAGAAAATGTTGTCCTTTCCTTCTGCAGTTCCCCACCGAGATATACCCTCGTGGATGACGGTTTCTTCCGTTTCCTCCCAACACATACATTGGGATGGATTTTCCTATTTGAGTTATATCCTCATTAGGACATGTCTTGATTCAGTCTGTCTCTTCGGATCATTCCCGAATTGGCTATTTGTCAGATGTTTTGTGCTTCCCAGTGGGTTGTTCCCCAGCGGAATGTTTTTGGGCCTCTACCCTCATACCGGTAGTTATAAGTCCTACTTTTCCTGGCTTTCTTAACAGAATTTGTGGTTATACACCTTTTATTCTCCAGCCAGAGTTTTGGTTTTCTACCCTCATACCTAACAGTCGGTAGTTGTAAATCCTATTTTCCTGCTCTCCAGCAGTTTGTGGTTTGTTATAAACCCTATTTTGGTTTCCCGTGCGGATTTGTGATTTGTTCTATCCCCACGCGGAGTTGTTGGTCTTCTACCCCGTATTCGGTAGATGTAAACCCTAATTTTGTGGTTATCTTCATCTAATATTTGATGATTGATTTTCCTTTGCTTGTATAAGTGGCTCAGATCAGCACTTATATCCCTAGCAAGTCTTTTGTGGATAATTGCCGTATGCTAGCAATTTTATCCCCAGTGGGTCCTTTCACCGTTTGCTAGTGATTTGTTCCCCGGATCATTGGTTGTACACCAATGTATCCCCAGATAGTCCTTGTGGATAATTGCCGGATGCTTGCAACTTATCCTCAGCAGATCGCCTTTCAGTTACCCTTTTGTTGGTAATGTCTGTTGCTCCCTGTTGATTGGTTATCATTATATACCTAGTTTGGTATCCCGATGCCTTTCTTTTCGGTTGATTTATCCTTTATTAACCCAGTAACCGGTTGTGGATAATCTTCCATGCGAGTGTATTATTCACGGTCTGCCGGTAATGAATAATATATCTCATGCACTCTTCAGTCGAAGCCTTTTGCGTTTCCCCGGTCGAGTAAGATTCGTTATTTCCCTTTGCGGAGTCGAATATTCTTGTTGTTGGATAATTGCCGGATGCTTGCAATTTATCCCTTTGAGTTGTCTTTCGTTTACCCGGATGCTTGGTATCGATTGTCTCTCTTTTTGGTTAGTCACCTATTATATACCCAGTAACCGGTATCTCTGGTGTCTTTTCCTTGCGAGTATATTATTCACGGTCTGCCGGTAATGAATAATATATCTCATGCGCTCTTTAGTTGGAATCCTTTGTTGATTTTCCCCAACTGAGCAAGATTCGTATTCTTTGTAGAATCGAATATCCATCCTTTAACCAGTTTGTGTTTTGGATGATGAGTGTTTTGGAAGTGGAATCCAATTCACGTTTTCGGTAGATCACCTATTATATACCCAGTAACCGGTATCTCTGGTGTTTCTTACCATGCGAGTTTATTATCTACGTTCTGACGGTAATAGATAATATATCTCATGCGAGTATCTTATCCACGGTCTGCCGGTAATGGATATTGTATCTCATGCACTCTTTGGGTTTGTGTCCCCAGTTGAGTAAGATTCGTATTCTTTGTAGAATCGAATATCCATCCTTTAACCAGTTTGTGTTTTGGATGATGAGTGTTTTGGAAGTGAAATCCAATTCACGTTTTCGGTAGATCACCTATTATATACCCAGTAACCGGTATCTCTGGTGTTTCTTACCATGCGAGTTTATTATCTACGTTCTGACGGTAATAGATAATATATCTCATGCGAGTATCTTATCCACGGTCTGCCGGTAATGGATATTGTATCTCATGCACTCTTTGGGTTTGTGTCCCCAGTTGAGTAAGATTCGTTTTCCCGTTGTGGGTTCGAATGCCCATCCTGTAAGTCGATTTGCTTTTTCAAGCCCTCCTTTCGGATGATGAGTGTTTTGGAAGTGAAAACCAATTCACGTCTTCGGATCTTATCCTTAAACAACCCAGTAACCGGTTCAGAATAATCTTCCTTTCGAGTATATTATTCACGGTCTGCCGGTAATGAATAATATGTCTCATGCGCTCTTTGGTTGGAGTCCTTTGTTGATCTTCCCCAGTCGAGTAAGATTCATATTCCTTGTGGAATTGAATATCCATCCTTTAAACAAGTCTGCTATTCTAGCTTTCTTCAGGGTGATGAGTGTTTTGGAACACACACCAATTCACGTTTTTTGTCCATCCTTAAACAAGTCTGCTGTTTTAGCTTTCTTCAGGGTGATGAGTGTTTTGGAACACACACCAATTCACGTTTTTTGTCCATCCTCTAAACAAGTCTGCTGTTCTAGCTTTCTTCAGGGTGATGAGTGTTTTGGAACACACACCAATTCACGTTTTTTTATCCATCCTTTAACCAGTTTGCGTTTTGGATGATGAGTGTTTTGGAACACACACCAATTCACGCTTTATGTCCATCCTTTTAACAAGTCTGCTGTTCTAGCTTTCTTCAGGGTGATGAGTGTTTTGGAACACACACCAATTCACGTTTTTATCCATCCTTTAACCAGTTTGTGTTTTGGATGATGAGTGTTTTGGAACACACACCAATTCACGTTTTTTTGTCCATCCTTTTAACAAGTTTGCTTTCGCTCTCTTCAGGATGATGAGTGTTTTGGAACACACACCAATTCACGTCTTTGGTCGGTCACCTGTTATATACCCAGTACCCGGTATCCTTGGTGTTCCTTCCTGTTTTTGTTACCCTTATACCGGTAACACCTCATTTTCTTTGGTGCTTCCTTAGTGAAGTTTTCCTGTTGCTTCTCCCCAGGAGTCAGCTTGTGTCTCTTCAATGGATTTATTTTCCATTTGGAATTCTTTTCCCCAGTGTGAGTTCTTCACTCCCCAGTGAGTTCTCCAGTCTGTTTTCTGTTTTTCCCTTAATCAGAGTCGTGTTTGTTCACGCTGTGTCAGTTTTGTTTATCCCCAACTAGAGTCTTGTCAGAGTCTCTGTTCCTGGTGAGTGTATTACTCCGATGGATCGTCTTTTCTTCTGTGTGAATCATATTCCCCACAGAATTTGTGTCTTTTGCATGCATACATTTGCATCATGAGGTCTCTTAGGGACCAAAATTTGTCTCATTACTGTTATTTAAGCCCATTCTACCGCGTCGAGATGAAGATTTCTAAACTTCACTTCTCCGGCTAGAATGACCTTAAATAGGGGCATCTGTAAGACCCCAATTTTGGCCCTAAGATCCCTCATGGCCCATATCATATCATATCATGGCCTCAAGGATCATTGCATGCCCTAGTTTCCCTCCTAGTGGGTAGGTTGCCTTGTGGGTTGATTCTTGATCACCAAGCATGCCTTGCATTTGTATATCTTTGCTTTTCATATGTTTATTAACCAAAAAGTACAAAAATATTGTCAGTTTAACCTTGTTGCTTGCAGTTGAAGCAATCATCAGCAATTAGGTCAAAGACAGTCAACAGCAAGTCAAACTTGGTCAACTGTGGATTTAATCAGTGATTTGATGGATGGAATTGATTTGAAGGAGTTCATTCATACTCATACAAGCCTCATATATCATGTCCAACCTCATCATGGAAGAATTTGAGGTCAATCAGAAAATTTCCCAAAATAGAAAGTGGACCTGTAATTTCAACTGCCAAAAATGGAAACTTCTTGATCTTAAACTTACATCATGATACAAGCTCCAAATGAATTTTTGCCCAACATGAAAGTTGAAGATCTTGTTCTCCCATTTTCAAAAAGTCCAAGAACTCCCAAATCCCATGTGTGGTTGTCAAGATATGATCAATTCAATTTCAAGAATTTGTGAACTTCAACAAGCCATATCTCATGAACCATAAGGCCAAATTTGGTGGGGTTTTTTCCTACAAACCACATTTCATCTCCTCTTTCCAAAAATATAAATTTAATGAACCAAAACCTTGCCAATCAAAATGGCATTTTTTGACTTGTTTCATTTAAAATTCAAGTTTGACCAAAAGTTGACTTTTCAAATTAAAGGTCTTCAACACATTTGGCCAATTGGAAATTGTTTGGAAGGCTATTTGCAACATGTTCCAAGCCCAAATTTGTGCTCATGCTATTATCATACCACCATTTTGGCCAAAGGTGCAAATTTAGCAATATGGCTTCATTAAAGTAAACAAACTTAGCACTTCATGAGCAGACATAAAACAGCAAACATAATGGTCATTGGCAGCCTGTTTTGAAGCCCAAATCGTGCAGACCTCACACCCTCCACTTCCATATTTTCCAAACTTAGCAAATTGCAAATTGGGTTCATTTAGCATAAGCAAGTTTAGCATTTGTTAAGCTAATGTTAAACAGAAATATAAAAGCTCATTCTCAGCAAAAACCAACCCTAGAATAGCAGCCTCCACGACCAGAAAACATTGACTCTCTCACTTTTGCATTTTTGCACAATTGCATTTTCTGCTCAAAAGCTTCAAAACCCTCGAGCTGCTTTGCTATTCCCTCAACATATCATCACTTGTGAGCCATTTCCAAGCTTCATTTTCCTGCTGTAACCACATCTCATGTTCCGTTTTCACCAAGATCCAACAATGGCAAATCGAGTTGTGAAGGTTTCCAAGCATCATTAAGCCAAATAGCCTCAAGCATTCATCATTCTAAAGCATTGTCTTCATCTGTTTCAGCACAACAACATCAATCCATCACTGTTTCCATTTTTTCTTCAAAAACAAGTAAGTGCTCGACCCTCTCCTTTTACCAAATCATGCTATGCTTAGGATAGGTCTTTGTATGCTGGTTTTAATGCAACTTGAATCGTGGCAAATGGTTATGTTATGGCTGAGAAATATGGATTTCATTTTTATGCTTGAACTTGTTTTCCATCGATTTGCTGTGATATTATGGATTTCATGAAAACTATGCTTGGATTATGTATGTATGCTGTCTGATGATGCCATTGATATGTTGATTTGTTGTTCTGGGCATGTTGGAAAGTTTGAGTTGTTTTGAAGATGATGAAGATGGTTACTGCAGTGTTGAAACCCTAGGGCATTTTCCAGATTTCCCTCGAATTGTGTTTAGTTTCCTTGTTGTTTAATGTTGCATGATTGTTATGTGCCATGATGCTTGTGAAACCATGTTTGATTGCTGTTCATGATGATTGATGAAGATGAACAAATGAGCTGCTGCTGCATAAACCCTAAGGGTTTTAGAACCCAGAATTTCTGAACCCAGAAACGTGATTGGTCCGAGCTACTGTTCCATTGGTTTTAACCAATGAGAACATTTCATTTCCCATACCCTAAACTCTGCGTTTTGATTAATGAATGTGGTATTTACCACAATGCCACACGGTCAACTATGTTTGACTTGCCAATTCATGTTATTTGGTTCATTTTGGTTCAATTGTTCATCATCTTACCAAAATCATTTCTCATTCATTTTAACTCCAAAAATCATGAAATGTTTTCCATCATTTTCACATGAATGTCTATTATTTAATCATGATTTTTGCTGAATTTTTGGTTGGCTGGATTTTAAATGCTATTAGGTTTCTTGTCATGTATGCTTATTTGATACCTTTTGCCATTACTTTTGTGAAATAATCATGTTGCATCCAATGACCCTGAAATGTTTTGTGGTCAATCTACACTCATTCACCTTTGTTTTGATGTAAAGTTTGCGCATTTATCATATGTGGTGTGTGAGATACGATTTTTTGAAGTAGGGTGTGACAACTTGTGTCACACCAATGATATGCTATTTATTGATTTTTGTTCACATGCTTCCTGACATCCAATTAATCTGAAATTTTGCATGAGCCATCTCTTATGTGTCTAGTTGATGTGTGATTTTTCCTGGAGTTAATTGTGCCATTTCCTATTTGTTTGGAATTTTTCTTCCCTGCCTAGTCAATTGTTGACTTTATGTGACATATCTTGCCATTTCATTTGGGAAATCCTCATGCTTTATTGTATGATCATGAAATTTCACATGTGCATACTAGACATCTTGAGCCTTGCATTGGTGTTGATCCCATCCATTTCTCATCTGTTTTCATTTTGTTATGATTTTTTGAAGTTGACCCATGAATGTTTGACTTCTTTGGGCATGATTAAAAATGTGTTGACTTCCTGATTTTAATTGACCATCTTCCCATGATCCAAATGAGCTGAAATTTTATATGTATGCCATGTTATGGATTGTGATTGACCCTGAATTATTTGATAATTTTTGGAATTGATTTTGTTTGCTTTTGAGCTTGGTCTTGCTGTTGACCTTTTGTGTGCTCCCTCTTGCCATGTTTTGACTTCTTTGGTCTATGAAATGACAATGATGCATGATATAAACTTGAGACCAATTGTGCTTGCTTCTCAAATGTTTGAACTTGACTTTGGTTGACTTTCATTTGCTGTTTTGACTTTTATCATTTATTTTTGACCCTAGGCTTGCCCTAGTGGTCTTTTGGACTTATGTTGAGTTCATTTGTTTCAGGTTAAGCATCAATGCTTCAAAGAAACCATACAAATTTGGTTGAGTTGATTATATATTATGTGCTAACCTTTGTTTTGTAGGTGGTATGACTCATATGAATTTGGTCTTGTGCTTTGGCACCTCTGTTTGTTGTTAACTGTTTGTTCCCTTTCTTTCTGATTTAATTGTGGAACTGTTTACTGATTAGTTGGACTATTTCAGGTACCCTTAGTTGCTTAAGTTCTTTGAACTTGCTTGCTTTGCTATTTAGCAAATTGCTTTTGAGGTATAATTACTCTCTCTTCATGTAGTCTGGAGACCCGGTCTGTTATTTGGCCGGGCAAACTGTCTGAAGTCCTCCTTAAGAGGCAATGCTTGTGTGTGTTTAAAATTGTCCCCAAGCAGGAAAAGTCCTTCAAGTAAGGCAATTGGTAGATCAAAGGGATAAGTAGCCTATCCCCTACTATTCAGTGTGTCCTCTCCTTGCTCCCATTACATGGTTGAAGCATTGAGATAAAAACCCAAGATCTATCGAGTCAATGATGTGGAAAGAGCTCCATCTTTCTGAGCTCCCACACTTTCCGATATGCTCTCCCTGATCAGGGATAAGAGCAATGAGGCACACCCCTCATCTCTTCTCATCTGCTTCACCTTAGCCTCTCAATGGCAAGGTTAAGAGCAAATCTTTGACCCTATTCCAGTTGGCCTCAGTGCCTTAACCCTCTTGTATGAGCCTCCTTGTTTGGATATAGAGTGTGCTGTTTGTTATTCATTGATTGATTGATTGCTTCATATGCACATGCTTGCTTGTATGCTCTATGCATTTATCATCATCATTAATTGCTCATCAATGCATAATCATCTCATTTGTCTTTGTGACTTGTCATTTGTTGTTTGCCCATTGAGGACAATTGTAAGACCATCCATTGGCCATTGCTCCTATGATATGGAAGTGAGTATAAGACCATCACCTTGGCCACTCATCTTATCTTTGCTTGATGCATTTGATTGTATGTGAGGTTGCAATTATAAGTCCCTGTAAGTTGGCATTTGTATTCCTAGGACCATACTGTGGAGGTTAGAGTAAGCCCAGACAGATTGGCATCTGACTTCCATGTTTTGTTTTTCTTTGTTTATGTGAGGTTGCAATTGTAAGTCCCTGTAAGTTGGCATTTGCTTTCCTATGATCATATGTTGGATATAGGTATAAGTCCAGACAGATTGGCATCCGGTATCCAAGTTTCATTTTGTTTTAGGAGATTAGTGTAAGACCATTAAGTGGCATCTGATATCCATTTCTGTTTTAGGAGACTGGTGTAAATCCATCTATTGGTATCCGGTATCCGCCTTTTATTTCTTTGTTTGAGGAGATTAGTGTAAGACCATTGAGTGGCATCTGATATCCATTTCTGTTTTAGGAGACTGGTGTAAATCCATCTATTGGTATCCGGTATCCGCCTTTTATTTCTTTGTTTGAGGAGATTAGTGTAAGTCCATTGAGTGGCCTCTGATATCCATTTCTGTTTTAGGAGACTGGTGTAAATCCATCTATTGGTATCCGGTATCCACCTTTTATTTCATTTTGTTTGAGGAGATTAGTGTAAGACCATTGAGTGGCATCTGATATCCAGTTTTATTTTAGGAGATTGGTATAAGACCAGTGATTGGCATCCGATATCCGCTTTTGTTTTCTTCTTTGTTTGTTTGTTATTATCCATTGCCATTCCAAAGGACACACTTGAATCATCTTCCATATGATTTCAAGAAGTAAACCTTCTAAGAAGTTTTACAATCCATCTCCATCCATTCATCCTCATTATGTCCTAAACCTTTTCACACTTTGATTTCAAAATTGACATAGATATTGTGCAAACATCTTCATGTTTTCTAACTAAAAACCTGGACTCCAAGTCCTTGACTTTTTTCAAACTCCATTTCATAATACTTCTTTTGAATTAATCTTAATCATACTTTGACTCCACTTTCATAATCACAATCAATTAACTTCACTCATTCACTTGTTTTGGCTTTGTCCATTGTTAATCTTTTCATGCATTAGCCATAGGTTTCAATTATCTTTGTGGTTGATGTAAATCTTGCCTATCCTTAGTGAGTCGACAGTAAGACTTCCGTACTGAAAACAGGGCTAACCCCTCTAGTACGTCGAAGCTATCCTCGCATGGTGGATGTTGTTTCTTGGTCGAGTTTTCTCCCATTGATAATGAAAAGCCTCAGTGCTTGTGTTTAAAATCAAATCCACCAACTTTTGGAAATCTTTTAGCCGAACTACGGCGTTTTGATCCTTACCTTTGATGGAAGGTACGTAGGCAGCGGGTTCATCCGTTCAAACCCAATAACACAAAAATAACTAACTTGTGTATTCTTTTCTCATCATCCCAATCATGTTTGCACAATGCTTATGTCATAACAAATAACAATCTTTTACAACAAGTGTGAAAAGGGCTCCCTAGGAGTACCTAGGACGTAGTGGGTGCCTAACACCTTCCCATTGCGTAATTTACCCCTTACCCAGATCTCTGATCTTTTTATTAGTTTTCTACGTGTAAAACTTCTTAGGCTTTTGTTCGCTTTTTAGCCAGTCCTTTGGATAAATAAAAGTGCGGTGGCGACTCGAAATTTCATTGTATCTCTTGCTTATGATTTAATCGATAGATCATATAGCGACGAATACACCGCTACAGTTACCAACTCTTATGGTGTCAAAATGCTAGGAGTGAAGATGGACGAGAAAGTAACCTCAAAGAAAACTAGGGTTTTTGAATCCAGCGACATTGATGATGAACCTATTATGTTCTTATACCCAAAGCCTCTCAAAAATGATTGTTCAAGTTGACATTTCAACAGATGAATCAAAGAGTGCTTCCATCAAGAAAAATAAAACATCTAAAAGGTTATTACCTAGGATAAGGAACAGTGTATGCATGAATCTATAGTGACCGTGTTAAATTGCAGTTCGGTATGCTTCAACACATCTTAAATCCCCCAACAAACCTCAGAGAATGGCATCTACAAAGAGTTAACGATCAATGGAACTTTAACCCTTGGCAAGGCTTTGCTAGATCTGAGTGATACTGTGATGCCAGTTGAATAAAAACCAACTCGTAATTATATGGCTTGGTATAGATCAGTTGGATTTGATCTCATCGCTGAGGATAGGTACCTATACGAGCCACGGAAGGTCACTTACACACAATTAGGTTCAACATTTAACCCCTTATAACATTACCTGACCGGTTACTCACAACCCCCTACCAATCAAAACTATCGGCACACAAACCTACGACCTTAACATGTCAAACACCCAACCATGATACCAAGAGCATACCCAGTACCACCATCAACAAGAATATCATCACTAAGACACCCAACATCGTTATGCACCCAACACATCACCATACCATAACCTCCTTATCCAAAACACTCAATGATCATTTAACACCAAGCGTCCCTCCTACTATAGCCAAGAAGCCCAAAAATCACAAAACCAAAACATGCAACAACCATATGGTTACCAAACACCACAACAACCATTTCAACCTTTCCTCGACGCATATTTCACACTAATGTTGCCCTTCAATCGTCCCCGTCGCCCTCTAATAACTCGAACACACCCTAACTACTCTAGCATGGGTCACAAACTCAGCTATGGCGGTATCGCTTCATTGCACACATAAGACTATATGGATTTGTCTAAATATCTTAGGGAATCTTCTACAGGTGGTGTTGATGTTCCTGGGTCCTCAAATTCTCAAACAACTGGGGTGGATCATCAACGTGGGCTAGGGTCACGCGTTCGAGTAGCTAAGGGATGTGGAACCGGAGGTTGGTTAGGTCATCCCGGTCAATGACATTAGTCTTTTTGGTATTCATATGTAAACGCATATTAATATTAATACCAATTGGTCCAATTTCGACTTTTATATAAAATGTCCATTATTTTTATAAAAAAAATTACACAACACACGTAGGTGCCAGATCAATTGGCGCCTCCTCTTAAACCTAACACATAGGCGCTAATTGGATTGGAAACACTAGGTGTAGAAGCCAATCCAATAGGCACCTCCTATTTAAATTAAAGGGAAGTCTCCAATTGAACTCGCACACGTTCTTTAATGTGGGGTAGCTTGGGAAATTATATGAAATGTCGATTATTTTGGTAATTTTTTTGAAAAACTGGGTTATTTGGGTAAAAAATTCTATATTCTGCCACCAAAATTTCTCGATCCATCCCTAACCTCACATATATATGGTTAAATACATTATATATCTAACACGATGACCATATATATATCTTATATCCATAATCCATTCTTATAACCATAATTTATATCGTGTATGTATTTGTAATAGATACTAAACAATTTGATATCTACTATCAATATATAAAAATTAAATACCGTTATTTTTACATTATTATCCAACTAAAACTTAATTATAGGGATAATTTTATGTCCTAATTGGTAATTTTCATTTTTCATTTTTCACTGCTGCAGAATATAATAGCTCTTCCCAATGGTTGATCTTTTCATTTTTCACAGCAACTGTTAACTTTTCAAATTCGGGTTTAAGGTAAATTTCGATTTGCTTTTTCCTCTCCATCAATTCCTTTTTCATCTCCTGAAGTGATTTATTCCCTCCGTGCTAACTTTATATGGTCGTCATATTGTCGACAAATTTCATGTTCCTTTCCCTTGCGTTTTTTAATTTTGCGGTAAAACTTTGCAGCAATGAATGATTGACATGCAATTTTACGGTAAAATTTTGTTGTTCCTTTCTCTGGAATTTTTTATTTTCGTCAGATTACTTTGCAGGAATCAATGTCGTGCAAATTCGACAATATTATTGATATCAATGATTCGAAGGAGACATGGTGTCTTGATGTTCATATTCTGGATCTATGGAGTGTCGTTAATAGCAGGGGTATAAAACATATTGAAATGATTGTAATGGATGCAAAGGTGTGATGCAATATGGTTGATTTTGTACGTTTGTTTTTCCTTTTTTTATTATACTCATTCGGATACTAATGAAACATGATGTATTATACTATTTCTATTGCAGGGTGGTCGAATTCAGGTTTTGATTCGAAGCGACCATACCGAAAAGTGGAAACAACTGTTGAAAGAATATACGACTTGCATAATAAATAATGGTAATGTGTATGACAATGACTTTCAATGGTTTACGATCACCTGGAGAAGTTTATTTTCCTAATTGGTACAACTATGAAGCCCAATGAGATTGGTAGTATTCCCCCTAAAAAGTTTTTCTTCAAAGAATTTTCTGAAATCCTTCAAGGAGATTGTAAAGTCGACAAACTTGAAGGTATTTCCTTTACATGATATTATATTGATAGAATATCATCTTGCTCAATATATTTTTCAATTGTAACCTAATGTGTCTTTGTTTATCAGATATTATATGTGTTGTCCATGAAATTAACAATTATCAGTCGAAGTCAAGCGGGAAGAAGATTGTGGTTTCTTTGAGACTTAGGGATTTGGGGTAAATCTATTATATTTTGTATCATTTAATGTGTTTATATATTGAAGTTACATAATTTTAAACTTTCTTCAAAATTATGTTTATGGGAAATATTATAATCTGCAATTTATGGGACAACTATGGATCTAAGTTTTTAAGTTACTATCATGATGACACAAAATCTGGAGCAATTGTCATTGTTCTGACTCATGCAATGATCAAGGATTTCCAAGGTTGTTTCATGGAATCAAAAATACATATTCATAGTATATTATAATATTATTGGACGTAAATAGTATTTGTGATACTTCATTTAAATCTATTTTTGTAAAATTCTACGGTTACCAAGGATGGAGTGGCTCAAAATTGTTGATCAACGAAGACATGCCTGTTATCCAGGAATTTTTGTCAAAGTATATTATCTTGGAACTTACATATTTTATGTTAAACCTGTTATGTAATTTGATTATGTTTTTTGTTGTAGTTTATGGTAATACTTGAGGTGTTATTTTCTTTAGGTTACCTAATTCGCAGAAGAATGAGAAGCCTACACAATCCACCCAAACATTGTCTAACTGGTCTGGTGGAACACAATTTACATCAATTGAAAGGTTTGTTTATAATGCCAAATGCATGTTCTTAAGCAACTTCTACAAGTTAAAGCAGGTACGTTTTATAAATTGTTATTATATCCAATTTGATTTATAAAGAGACAACTCTAATTGATGTTTATTAATTCACTCTGATATAATGAATTATTAGGAGAGTAATGTGTTATTGTAGCTTCGAAGTTGAAGTTTTTTGTTTCAAAATATGGATGGTTCTACTATGGTTGCACAAAATGCTCTTTAAAATCTCCTGCTCCTACATATTCTTATAATGTGGATGTGGTGAAGACGTTAAACATCCTATACCAAGGTTAAATTTCAACATTTATATTTCAGTTCGACAAGTTTATTTTGTCATAATATAAAAATAATTTTAAAATATTTTTTAAAATTGTCATAGGTATAAGGTTGAGATTTATGTAAGATATGGAGATGCAACGTATTGCTTTGTGTTATGGGATAATGATTGTGCGAATATCATAGCAAAACGGTTGAAGAGATGCATAAGTCAATGCCAAAGGTAAAACTATTTTTATGATTCAATTAAAATTTCTAAATAGTTTTACTAATCACGAATAATAAGAGTAATTTATCGACAATAATTGTCGTAGGATGGAGAAGATGATCTTATGGTGTATCCGATGAGCTTAATTCGCTTTTAAACATGAAATGGCATTTAGAGTTAAGGTTCAGCCAAATTTTAGTCAAGCTTCGGTTCACAAGCTTGATACCGATGAATCATTTTATACTCGGATAACAAATGACTACATCAATTGTGAGGTATAGAGTGTTATTGTTTATTTCAACTATCATGAATTCATAATTATTATCAGTTTCAATAACCATTTATAATATTTCTTTATCACTATTTAGAATATGTCTAAACCTCAAAGTCCAAAGGTTGTTGCAAGTGAAGTCAATCCTCAAATAAGTTCTGTTGTAGGTCACATCTTCTTGCATAATAAATAAGATAATGTTGTCGTTGTAAATATATCTTAGATTTTTCGTATATCTTTATATTTATACTAACATGCAAAATGCAAAGGTTGTAAGCAGTGAAGAGAATGTTAATTTATCTGTTGTAAGTAAAAATCCTTGGCATCTTCATATGACATGTTTCCTTTTTTTAAAATGTATCCCCATTTATATTACTAATTATCTTTTTATACTTTATGTAGCATTCAATGTATGCATGTGGAGAGAATGGACATGATTTTAATAGTTATTTGATTCCAATTAAAGTGAATTCATCAATTTCAAGGGATGTCGATCTTGACTGTGACATTGTTGGAGCTACACAATACTCTGAAGCCAAACCACCTAAGAAAGTAAAGATTGAGCCGAACAGTTGAAATATTGTTCATCCGTTCAAAGGGCCATTATAAGGTTTTGTTGTTACCATTCAACTTTTTTCGGTAAGTTGTGTATTAAATATTGTTCTTCTTTTGATGAGCCATAAGACAAATATTGACCTTTTCTTCTTCATCACTTAAGTTACCATTGCTTGAGGGCTCACTATCGCTCTCCCATGCAATGTATATATATATGATGTATGGACCAAGTGGAAAACTAAGCAGAACTTTTAGCAAAAATACACAGCAGAAAAATGAGTGAAATCAGCGACCACTCGACCTGTTCACACTAGAGACTTGACCTGTTTAGACCCGCAACAACATAATTCAAATAAAACAAGTTATGAGTCGACTCATCTTGTTTTTCCAGAAATGAGTCGACCTATGAGTCGACCTGATCAGACCCGTGAGTTACAAAGAAAATGACATGCATGAATGAGTCGACCTCTCCAAAGCATGAGTCGACTCAAAGATTTTAAATGGTCAAATTGAGTTTTTAAGATGTATTTTGGTCAATCCAAACCATTCTCTTATGGACCTAAGGTACCAATAATGATCAAGTGCAATATTGACATATATGAGATGCTCATATATGCATAGACACGTTGAATTGATACTTTAAACATGTTAAAGAATGAATGCACTCTATGATATGATGACACCGTTCAAAGTACACAGTATGAGCTACTAAAAGGTTTGACATCATTAAAACAAGGACTAAGAACCTTTGCCCTCACATACTCCCCCTTTTTTATGATGGCAAACTGTGGCACAATCTTTCATATATCGCGTACTTTGATAGACATCCTCCACTTGATTTTATGCATTCCTTTGAAAAAAAATTGCTATCATAATCCTAAGTTGTGTTTCCTTTGCTTCTCCCCCTTTGACAACATCAAGAAGAGACAAGGACAAGGTCAACTGGAATCAAAATATATTCATAAGCACGTAATCAACCAGTTTGCAACAAATTAAAATCAACAACCATTCAAATAAAATGAATTTAATTTAAGAAATATAATCATAAATAAGACATAGAACTAGAAAAAGAAATTTAGTACACTACATAGCCATATTTGTTCAACATAAGTTCCAAGACAAATAAACTAAACATAATAACATGCAAACATGAAGAAGATGAAATGCACTACATGAACGAAAGCTAAATGTATCAATCTTCTAAGGCATTCTCTCCCGTGATAGATCATTTTTGCTTCTATAAACAGAAGGGTGACATGGATGTCTGTCTTGTTCATAGAGGTCAATGAATTCAATGAATTTCCAGTTAAGAGTATTGAAAGATCTGGTGAGAGAGCGATGATTGGAACCTTGAATAGCGAAGAGTCGACTCATGGGTCAACCTGTTGGGACCCTAAGTTAATGATTCGCAAACATGAAACGCAACAATGGTCCTAATGATGAATGCATGTTAAATATGACTCTTAAGCAAGTTTACATATATTTCTAACCTAGGAATGGGTTAAGCTTAGACCAAACCATAAAATAAACATCAAGAAAGTGCATTATATAGAACAAGTACATACATATATAAATGATCAAGATAGTTCAAATAGATAAGAACGATATTACCTCCAATGACGATAAACAATTAATGCCCTCACATAGCTCGCACTTATCAATGTGATTAATCAAAGAATAAACAAGCATAGATATAGAGCAAGCATCATATATAAATTTAAAAGCGATCCGAGATACCGAGAACACCAAGTTCCCCACGGATGTGGAAGAAAGGTTCTGGTGCAAGTGGTTTTGTGAAAATATCGGTAAGTTGATTTTTGCTATCAACGTGCTCGAAAACGACATCACCTTTCTCAACATGATCCCTAAGGAAGTGATGTCGAATTTTAATATGTTTAGTGCGTGAATATAGTATAGGATTTTTGGTTAGATTAATGGCGCTTGTATTATCATACAAAATGGGAATACGTTCAAGTCGAACATTGAAGTCGAGTAATTTTTGTTTGAGCCACAAGATTTGGGTACAACAACTACCGGCTGCAACGTATTCTGCCTCAGCTATTGACAAAGCAACGAAAACTTGCTTTTTGCGGTGCCAACTCACTAAGGATTTGGAATAAAAATGACAAGTACCACTAGTTATTTTCCTATCCGATTTGCAACCAGCAAAGTCAGAATTAGAGTAGCCAACCAAAGAACAATCACTTCCCTTAGAAAACCAAAGCCCATACTTTGAAGTACCACATAGGTATCTAAGTATACACTTGACGACCTTTAAGTGTGATTATTTGGGACATGATTGATACCTAGCATACATACATACACTAAACATAATATCTAGATGAGATGCGGTAAGATAGAGGAGGGAACCTATCATACCTCTATACCTTTTTATATCTACGACTTTACCAGTTTCATCCCGGTCCATATTTACCGTAGTAGGCATTACAATGTCGATTACTTTGGAGTTTGCCATATCGAAGCGCTTGAGTAACTCATTGCAGTACTTCGTTTGGCTCACAAAAAGTCCCTTCTTCAAGTTGCTTGATTTGAAGTCCGAGGAAGTAATTTAACTCCCTCATCATTTTCATTTCGAATTCTGCCTTTATCAACTTAGAGAATTCCTTGACCAAATTTATGTTAGTAGATCCAAAAATAATGTCATCTACATAAACTTGAACTAAAATAGAGTATTTTCCTCGACGCTTAATAAAAAGGGTTGTATCAACCTTACCTCTTAAGAATCCTTGTTCTAGTAGAAACTTTCTAAGACGCTCATACCAAGCCCTAGGGGCTTATTTGAGACCGTACAAAGCACACTTAAGCTTATAAGCATAGTTAGGATGCTCATAGTTTTCAAAACCCGGAGGTTGAGATACATAGACCTCTTCATTAATGTATTAGTTTAGAAAAGCACTCTTAACATCCATTTGAAATAATTTGAAGTTTTGAGAACAAGCATAGGCAAGCAAAAGGCGTATAGCCTCGAGTTGGGCGATCAGAGCATAAGTCTCCTTATATTCAATGCCTTCCTCTTGGTTATACCCTTGAGTAACAAGGCAAGCCTTGTTGCGAGTTATAACTCTGCTTTCGTCTAACTTGTTCCGAAACACCCATTTAGTACCAATAACTCGATGGCCTCACAGAGGGGGGACAAGATCCCACACCTCATTTCTCTTGAACTGATTAAGTTCCTCTTCCATTGCTAAAAACCAATGTTCATCGAGTAATGCGTCTTTGGAGTTTTTAGGCTCAATTTGAGAGACGAAAGCGAAATAATAACAAAAGTTACTTATCTTTGACCGTGTGGTGACTCCCTTTGAGATATCTCCTAGAATATTATCGATGGGATGATCCTTAGAAGATTTCCATTCCAAAGGAAGATCGTTGTTATTAATTGGATGATCCTCTTCTTTCTTTTTAGATACATGATCCAGCTCCTCCTCAACTTTTTCCGGATTGGGTTCAACATTTTTTTATTCTTGATCTTTTATTATGTTTTTCGAAGGAACACCTGCACCATCAACAAAAATACCTTCTCCGACAATTTTCGGATAAGATTCATCAGAGGAAACATGCACGGATTCTTCAATTATACGTAACCTTTTATTGTATACCTTATATGTTTTACTAGATTGAGAGTATCCTAGAAAGATAACTTCATCGGTTTTTGAGTCAGATTTACCAAGGTTTTCTTTACCATTATTTAACACAATGAATTTACATCCAAAGACATGAAGATGTGAAACATTAGGTTTCCTTCCCTTTAATAATTCATAAGGAGTTTTGTTGAGAATAGGACGAATGAGTATCCTATTCAAGACATAACAAGCCGTATTTATGGCATCGGCCCAAAAATATTTAGGAAGGCCATTTTCATTGATCCTAGACCTTCCAAGCTCTTCTAAAACTCAGTTTTTACATTCCACAACTCCATTTTGTTGTAGAGTTCTTGGAGCGGATAAATTATTATCAATGCCATTTGTTTCACAAAATTCCTCAAAGAGAGTGTTTTCAAATTCACCTTCATGATCACTTCGGATAGTAACTATGCTAGTGTTTAATTTGTTTTGAGAAATCTTGGCAACCTTTTCAAAAGCAGAAAAAGTTTCACTTTTACTTGCTAAGAAAATGGTCCAACAAAGTCTAGAGTAGTCATCTACAATAACAAAACCATAGTAGTTTCCACCTAGACTTTTAATTCTAGATGACCCAAAAAGGTCCATATGGAGAAGTTCAAGGGGTCTCGTTGTAGAAACAATGTTTTTAGATTTAAAAGAGATCTTTGTTTGCTTTCCCATTTGGCACGCATCACATAAGTGATCTTTTGAAAATTTTATTTTTGGTAAACCAACTACTAAATCTTTTGCAATTACTTTATTTAGCAAGTCAAAGTTGACATGTGCTAATCGCCTATGCCAAAGCCAAGAGTCTTCACTCATGGAGACAAGACATTTAACGCTAGTAAAAGATACTTCATTCAAGTCAAGTATGTATACGTTATTTACCCTTAACCCCTTAAACACATCATTCTTTTTATCATTATGTTCAATAATGCAACAGTCTTTTATAAACGATACTTTATATCCTTTGTCGCATAATTGGCTAATGCTAATAAGATTATGCTTGAGGCCTTCAACTAAAAGGACGTCTGAGATAGTAGTAGAATATGGATTACCTACACTGCCTTTTCCAAGTATAGCTCCCTTGTTATTATCACCATAGGTTACAAATCCTTTCTTCTTAGCCACAAAGTCAAAGAATAAGGAAATGTCACCTGTCATATGTCTTGAGCATCCACTATCGAGAAACCATCTTCTCTCTGTAGCCTTAAGACATTCCATCTACAAATTAAACAAGGGAATGAGGTACCTAATTTTCATTGGGTCCTTGTGTGTGAGTGAAACTTTGGTTGCATTTGGGCAACCATTGGAAAATTCCTTTAGGAACCAAAAATCTCCTAAATCAGCATTTAGCATTAGTGTGTCCCCTCTTGCAACAATATAGACAATTTAAGTTTGGATGAGAGTTGATTTTGCTAACTTGATTTTTTACCACATAAGTGCATTTTGATCAGGATTATTCATGTTACTTCTAAAATATGATTGATCAATATCAAAGGTAAATTTAGGTTGTAAAGCCTTGTCTAATTTAGCTTGAAGAGTTCTAACCTCTCTTTGCCAAATGTGACAAGTTTCACATCCAGACCATCTAAACCAAAATCCCATATCATCTTCATTTTTGCCTTTAGTAGCCTCTATCATAGGTTTTGTAATAGTTTCTAATTCCTTTTCGGAATCATAAACCTTCTTTTCTAAATACCAGCAAATCTTCTTATTTGAGGCTAAGCGTTTAAAATCTTCCTTGGCATCATTGTGTAGAGTACTAAAGGCTTTTTGCAAATCAAAATAAGACATTTTATCAACATGATCATATTTAGAATGACTTATATTCTTTTTCTTCTTTTGATGAGCCATAAGATAAATATTGACCTTTTCTTCTTCATCACTTAAGTTACCATTGCTTGAGGGCTCACTATCGCTCTCCCATGCAAATAATATATATATGATGTATGGACCAAGTGGAAAACTAAGCAGAACTTTTAGCAAAAATACACAGCAGAAAATTGAGTGAAATCAGCGACCACTCGACCTGTTCACACTAGGGACTTGACCTGTTTAGACCCGCAACAACATAATTCAAATAAAACAAGTTATGAGTCGACCACAACAGGGTGATGAGTCGACTCATCTTGTTTTTCCAGAAATGAGTCGACCTATGAGTCGACCTGATCAGACCCGTGAGTTACAAAGAAAATGACATGCATGAATGAGTCGACCTCTCCAAAGCATGAGTCGACTCAAAGATTTTAAATGGTCAAATTGAGTTTTTAAGATGTATTTTGGTCAATCCAAACCATTCTCTTATGGACCTAAGGTACCAATAATGATCAAGTGCAATATTGACATATATGAGATGCTCATATATGCATAGACACGTTGAATTGATACTTTAAACATGTTAAAGAATGAATGCACTCTATGATATGATGACACCGTTCAAAGTACACAGTATGAGCTACTAAAAGGTTTGACATCATTAAAACAAGGACTAAGAACCTTTGCCCTCACATACTCCCCCTTTTTTATGATGGCAAACTGTGGCACAATCTTTCATATATCGCGTACTTTGATAGACATCCTCCACTTGATTTTATGCATTCCTTTGAAAAAAAATTGCTATCATAATCCTAAGTTGTGTTTCCTTTGCTTCTCCCCCTTTGACAACATCAAGAAGAGACAAGGACAAGGTCAACTGGAATCAAAATATATTCATAAGCACGTAATCAACCAGTTTGCAACAAATTAAAATCAACAACCATTCAAATAAAATGAATTTAATTTAAGAAATATAATCATAAATAAGACATAGAACTAGAAAAAGAAATTTAGTACACTACATAGCCATATTTGTTCAACATAAGTTCCAAGACAAATAAACTAAACATAATAACATGCAAACATGAAGAAGATGAAATGCACTACATGAACGAAAGCTAAATGTATCAATCTTCTAAGGCATTCTCTCCCGTGATAGATCATTTTTGCTTCTATAAACAGAAGGGTGACATGGATGTCTGTCTTGTTCATAGAGGTCAATGAATTCAATGAATTTCCAGTTAAGAGTATTGAAAGATCTGGTGAGAGAGCGATGATTGGAACCTTGAATAGCGAAGAGTCGACTCATGGGTCAACCTGTTGGGACCCTAAGTTAATGATTCGCAAACATGAAACGCAACAATGGTCCTAATGATGAATGCATGTTAAATATGACTCTTAAGCAAGTTTACATATATTTCTAACCTAGGAATGGGTTAAGCTTAGACCAAACCATAAAATAAACATCAAGAAAGTGCATTATATAGAACAAGTACATACATATATAAATGATCAAGATAGTTCAAATAGATAAGAACGATATTACCTCCAATGACGATAAACAATTAATGCCCTCACATAGCTCGCACTTATCAATGTGATTAATCAAAGAATAGACAAGCATAGATATAGAGCAAGCATCATATATAAATTTAAAAGCGATCCGAGATACCGAGAACACCAAGTTCCCCACGGATGTGGAAGAAAGGTTCTGGTGCAAGTGGTTTTGTGAAAATATCGGTAAGTTGATTTTTGCTATCAACGTGCTCGAAAACGACATCACCTTTCTCAACATGATCCCTAAGGAAGTGATGTCGAATTTTAATATGTTTAGTGCGTGAATATAGTATAGGATTTTTGGTTAGATTAATGGCGCTTGTATTATCATACAAAATGGGAATACGTTCAAGTCGAACATTGAAGTCGAGTAATTTTTGTTTGAGCCACAAGATTTGGGTACAACAACTACCGGCTGCAACGTATTCTGCCTCAGCTATTGACAAAGCAACGAAAACTTGCTTTTTGCGGTGCCAACTCACTAAGGATTTGGAATAAAAATGACAAGTACCACTAGTTATTTTCCTATCCGATTTGCAACCAGCAAAGTCAGAATTAGAGTAGCCAACCAAAGAACAATCACTTCCCTTAGAAAACCAAAGCCCATACTTTGAAGTACCACATAGGTATCTAAGTATACACTTGACGACCTTTAAGTGTGATTATTTGGGACATGATTGATACCTAGCATACATACATACACTAAACATAATATCTAGATGAGATGCGGTAAGATAGAGGAGGGAACCTATCATACCTCTATACCTTTTTATATCTACGACTTTACCAGTTTCATCCCGGTCCATATTTACCGTAGTAGGCATTACAATGTCGATTACTTTGGAGTTTGCCATATCGAAGCGCTTGAGTAACTCATTGCAGTACTTCGTTTGGCTCACAAAAAGTCCCTTCTTCAAGTTGCTTGATTTGAAGTCCGAGGAAGTAATTTAACTCCCTCATCATTTTCATTTCGAATTCTGCCTTTATCAACTTAGAGAATTCCTTGACCAAATTTATGTTAGTAGATCCAAAAATAATGTCATCTACATAAACTTGAACTAAAATAGAGTATTTTCCTCGACGCTTAATAAAAAGGGTTGTATCAACCTTACCTCTTAAGAATCCTTGTTCTAGTAGAAACTTTCTAAGACGCTCATACCAAGCCCTAGGGGCTTATTTGAGACCGTACAAAGCACACTTAAGCTTATAAGCATAGTTAGGATGCTCATAGTTTTCAAAACCCGGAGGTTGAGATACATAGACCTCTTCATTAATGTATTAGTTTAGAAAAGCACTCTTAACATCCATTTGAAATAATTTGAAGTTTTGAGAACAAGCATAGGCAAGCAAAAGGCGTATAGCCTCGAGTTGGGCGATCAGAGCATAAGTCTCCTTATATTCAATGCCTTCCTCTTGGTTATACCCTTGAGTAACAAGGCAAGCCTTGTTGCGAGTTATAACTCTGCTTTCGTCTAACTTGTTCCGAAACACCCATTTAGTACCAATAACTCGATGGCCTCACAGAGGGGGGACAAGATCCCACACCTCATTTCTCTTGAACTGATTAAGTTCCTCTTCCATTGCTAAAAACCAATGTTCATCGAGTAATGCGTCTTTGGAGTTTTTAGGCTCAATTTGAGAGACGAAAGCGAAATAATAACAAAAGTTACTTATCTTTGACCGTGTGGTGACTCCCTTTGAGATATCTCCTAGAATATTATCGATGGGATGATCCTTAGAAGATTTCCATTCCAAAGGAAGATCGTTGTTATTAATTGGATGATCCTCTTCTTTCTTTTTAGATACATGATCCAGCTCCTCCTCAACTTTTTCCGGATTGGGTTCAACATTTTTTTATTCTTGATCTTTTATTATGTTTTTCGAAGGAACACCTGCACCATCAACAAAAATACCTTCTCCGACAATTTTCGGATAAGATTCATCAGAGGAAACATGCACGGATTCTTCAATTATACGTAACCTTTTATTGTATACCTTATATGTTTTACTAGATTGAGAGTATCCTAGAAAGATAACTTCATCGGTTTTTGAGTCAGATTTACCAAGGTTTTCTTTACCATTATTTAACACAATGAATTTACATCCAAAGACATGAAGATGTGAAACATTAGGTTTCCTTCCCTTTAATAATTCATAAGGAGTTTTGTTGAGAATAGGACGAATGAGTATCCTATTCAAGACATAACAAGCCGTATTTATGGCATCGGCCCAAAAATATTTAGGAAGGCCATTTTCATTGATCCTAGACCTTCCAAGCTCTTCTAAAACTCAGTTTTTACATTCCACAACTCCATTTTGTTGTAGAGTTCTTGGAGCGGATAAATTATTATCAATGCCATTTGTTTCACAAAATTCCTCAAAGAGAGTGTTTTCAAATTCACCTTCATGATCACTTCGGATAGTAACTATGCTAGTGTTTAATTTGTTTTGAGAAATCTTGGCAACCTTTTCAAAAGCAGAAAAAGTTTCACTTTTACTTGCTAAGAAAATGGTCCAACAAAGTCTAGAGTAGTCATCTACAATAACAAAACCATAGTAGTTTCCACCTAGACTTTTAATTCTAGATGACCCAAAAAGGTCCATATGGAGAAGTTCAAGGGGTCTCGTTGTAGAAACAATGTTTTTAGATTTAAAAGAGATCTTTGTTTGCTTTCCCATTTGGCACGCATCACATAAGTGATCTTTTGAAAATTTTATTTTTGGTAAACCAACTACTAAATCTTTTGCAATTACTTTATTTAGCAAGTCAAAGTTGACATGTGCTAATCGCCTATGCCAAAGCCAAGAGTCTTCACTCATGGAGACAAGACATTTAACGCTAGTAAAAGATACTTCATTCAAGTCAAGTATGTATACGTTATTTACCCTTAACCCCTTAAACACATCATTCTTTTTATCATTATGTTCAATAATGAAACAATCTTTTATAAACGATACTTTATATCCTTTGTCGCATAATTGGCTAATGCTAATAAGATTATGCTTGAGGCCTTCAACTAAAAGGACGTCTGAGATAGTAGTAGAATATGGATTACCTACACTGCCTTTTCCAAGTATAGCTCCCTTGTTATTATCACCATAGGTTACAAATCCTTTCTTCTTAGCCACAAAGTCAAAGAATAAGGAAATGTCACCTGTCATATGTCTTGAGCATCCACTATCGAGAAACCATCTTCTCTCTGTAGCCTTAAGACATTCCATCTACAAATTAAACAAGGGAATGAGGTACCTAATTTTCATTGGGTCCTTGTGTGTGAGTGAAACTTTGGTTGCATTTGGGCAACCATTGGAAAATTCCTTTAGGAACCAAAAATCTCCTAAATCAGCATTTAGCATTAGTGTGTCCCCTCTTGCAACAATATAGACAATTTAAGTTTGGATGAGAGTTGATTTTGCTAACTTGATTTTTTACCACATAAGTGCATTTTGATCAGGATTATTCATGTTACTTCTAAAATATGATTGATCAATATCAAAGGTAAATTTAGGTTGTAAAGCCTTGTCTAATTTAGCTTGAAGAGTTCTAACCTCTCTTTGCCAAATGTGACAAGTTTCACATCCAGACCATCTAAACCAAAATCCCATATCATCTTCATTTTTGCCTTTAGTAGCCTCTATCATAGGTTTTGTAATAGTTTCTAATTCCTTTTCGGAATCATAAACCTTCTTTTCTAAATACCAGCAAATCTTCTTATTTGAGGCTAAGCGTTTAAAATCTTCCTTGGCATCATTGTGTAGAGTACTAAAGGCTTTTTGCAAATCAAAATAAGACATTTTATCAACATGATCATATTTAGAATGACTTATATTCTTTTTCTTCTTTTGATGAGCCATAAGATAAATATTGACCTTTTCTTCTTCATCACTTAAGTTACCATTGCTTGAGGGCTCACTATCGCTCTCCCATGCAAATAATATATATATGATGTATGGACCAAGTGGAAAACTAAGCAGAACTTTTAGCAAAAATACACAGCAGAAAATTGAGTGAAATCAGCGACCACTCGACCTGTTCACACTAGGGACTTGACCTGTTTAGACCCGCAACAACATAATTCAAATAAAACAAGTTATGAGTCGACCACAACAGGGTGATGAGTCGACTCATCTTGTTTTTCCAGAAATGAGTCGACCTATGAGTCGACCTGATCAGACCCGTGAGTTACAAAGAAAATGACATGCATGAATGAGTCGACCTCTCCAAAGCATGAGTCGACTCAAAGATTTTAAATGGTCAAATTGAGTTTTTAAGATGTATTTTGGTCAATCCAAACCATTCTCTTATGGACCTAAGGTACCAATAATGATCAAGTGCAATATTGACATATATGAGATGCTCATATATGCATAGACACGTTGAATTGATACTTTAAACATGTTAAAGAATGAATGCACTCTATGATATGATGACACCGTTCAAAGTACACAGTATGAGCTACTAAAAGGTTTGACATCATTAAAACAAGGACTAAGAACCTTTGCCCTCACATACTCCCCCTTTTTTATGATGGCAAACTGTGGCACAATCTTTCATATATCGCGTACTTTGATAGACATCCTCCACTTGATTTTATGCATTCCTTTGAAAAAAAATTGCTATCATAATCCTAAGTTGTGTTTCCTTTGCTTCTCCCCCTTTGACAACATCAAGAAGAGACAAGGACAAGGTCAACTGGAATCAAAATATATTCATAAGCACGTAATCAACCAGTTTGCAACAAATTAAAATCAACAACCATTCAAATAAAATGAATTTAATTTAAGAAATATAATCATAAATAAGACATAGAACTAGAAAAAGAAATTTAGTACACTACATAGCCATATTTGTTCAACATAAGTTCCAAGACAAATAAACTAAACATAATAACATGCAAACATGAAGAAGATGAAATGCACTACATGAACGAAAGCTAAATGTATCAATCTTCTAAGGCATTCTCTCCCGTGATAGATCATTTTTGCTTCTATAAACAGAAGGGTGACATGGATGTCTGTCTTGTTCATAGAGGTCAATGAATTCAATGAATTTCCAGTTAAGAGTATTGAAAGATCTGGTGAGAGAGCGATGATTGGAACCTTGAATAGCGAAGAGTCGACTCATGGGTCAACCTGTTGGGACCCTAAGTTAATGATTCGCAAACATGAAACGCAACAATGGTCCTAATGATGAATGCATGTTAAATATGACTCTTAAGCAAGTTTACATATATTTCTAACCTAGGAATGGGTTAAGCTTAGACCAAACCATAAAATAAACATCAAGAAAGTGCATTATATAGAACAAGTACATACATATATAAATGATCAAGATAGTTCAAATAGATAAGAACGATATTACCTCCAATGACGATAAACAATTAATGCCCTCACATAGCTCGCACTTATCAATGTGATTAATCAAAGAATAAACAAGCATAGATATAGAGCAAGCATCATATATAAATTTAAAAGCGATCCGAGATACCGAGAACACCAAGTTCCCCACGGATGTGGAAGAAAGGTTCTGGTGCAAGTGGTTTTGTGAAAATATCGGTAAGTTGATTTTTGCTATCAACGTGCTCGAAAACGACATCACCTTTCTCAACATGATCCCTAAGGAAGTGATGTCGAATTTTAATATGTTTAGTGCGTGAATATAGTATAGGATTTTTGGTTAGATTAATGGCGCTTGTATTATCATACAAAATGGGAATACGTTCAAGTCGAACATTGAAGTCGAGTAATTTTTGTTTGAGCCACAAGATTTGGGTACAACAACTACCGGCTGCAACGTATTCTGCCTCAGCTATTGACAAAGCAACGAAAACTTGCTTTTTGCGGTGCCAACTCACTAAGGATTTGGAATAAAAATGACAAGTACCACTAGTTATTTTCCTATCCGATTTGCAACCAGCAAAGTCAGAATTAGAGTAGCCAACCAAAGAACAATCACTTCCCTTAGAAAACCAAAGCCCATACTTTGAAGTACCACATAGGTATCTAAGTATACACTTGACGACCTTTAAGTGTGATTATTTGGGACATGATTGATACCTAGCATACATACATACACTAAACATAATATCTAGATGAGATGCGGTAAGATAGAGGAGGGAACCTATCATACCTCTATACCTTTTTATATCTACGACTTTACCAGTTTCATCCCGGTCCATATTTACCGTAGTAGGCATTACAATGTCGATTACTTTGGAGTTTGCCATATCGAAGCGCTTGAGTAACTCATTGCAGTACTTCGTTTGGCTCACAAAAAGTCCCTTCTTCAAGTTGCTTGATTTGAAGTCCGAGGAAGTAATTTAACTCCCTCATCATTTTCATTTCGAATTCTGCCTTTATCAACTTAGAGAATTCCTTGACCAAATTTATGTTAGTAGATCCAAAAATAATGTCATCTACATAAACTTGAACTAAAATAGAGTATTTTCCTCGACGCTTAATAAAAAGGGTTGTATCAACCTTACCTCTTAAGAATCCTTGTTCTAGTAGAAACTTTCTAAGACGCTCATACCAAGCCCTAGGGGCTTATTTGAGACCGTACAAAGCACACTTAAGCTTATAAGCATAGTTAGGATGCTCATAGTTTTCAAAACCCGGAGGTTGAGATACATAGACCTCTTCATTAATGTATTAGTTTAGAAAAGCACTCTTAACATCCATTTGAAATAATTTGAAGTTTTGAGAACAAGCATAGGCAAGCAAAAGGCGTATAGCCTCGAGTTGGGCGATCAGAGCATAAGTCTCCTTATATTCAATGCCTTCCTCTTGGTTATACCCTTGAGTAACAAGGCAAGCCTTGTTGCGAGTTATAACTCTGCTTTCGTCTAACTTGTTCCGAAACACCCATTTAGTACCAATAACTCGATGGCCTCACAGAGGGGGGACAAGATCCCACACCTCATTTCTCTTGAACTGATTAAGTTCCTCTTCCATTGCTAAAAACCAATGTTCATCGAGTAATGCGTCTTTGGAGTTTTTAGGCTCAATTTGAGAGACGAAAGCGAAATAATAACAAAAGTTACTTATCTTTGACCGTGTGGTGACTCCCTTTGAGATATCTCCTAGAATATTATCGATGGGATGATCCTTAGAAGATTTCCATTCCAAAGGAAGATCGTTGTTATTAATTGGATGATCCTCTTCTTTCTTTTTAGATACATGATCCAGCTCCTCCTCAACTTTTTCCGGATTGGGTTCAACATTTTTTTATTCTTGATCTTTTATTATGTTTTTCGAAGGAACACCTGCACCATCAACAAAAATACCTTCTCCGACAATTTTCGGATAAGATTCATCAGAGGAAACATGCACGGATTCTTCAATTATACGTAACCTTTTATTGTATACCTTATATGTTTTACTAGATTGAGAGTATCCTAGAAAGATAACTTCATCGGTTTTTGAGTCAGATTTACCAAGGTTTTCTTTACCATTATTTAACACAATGAATTTACATCCAAAGACATGAAGATGTGAAACATTAGGTTTCCTTCCCTTTAATAATTCATAAGGAGTTTTGTTGAGAATAGGACGAATGAGTATCCTATTCAAGACATAACAAGCCGTATTTATGGCATCGGCCCAAAAATATTTAGGAAGGCCATTTTCATTGATCCTAGACCTTCCAAGCTCTTCTAAAACTCAGTTTTTACATTCCACAACTCCATTTTGTTGTAGAGTTCTTGGAGCGGATAAATTATTATCAATGCCATTTGTTTCACAAAATTCCTCAAAGAGAGTGTTTTCAAATTCACCTTCATGATCACTTCGGATAGTAACTATGCTAGTGTTTAATTTGTTTTGAGAAATCTTGGCAACCTTTTCAAAAGCAGAAAAAGTTTCACTTTTACTTGCTAAGAAAATGGTCCAACAAAGTCTAGAGTAGTCATCTACAATAACAAAACCATAGTAGTTTCCACCTAGACTTTTAATTCTAGATGACCCAAAAAGGTCCATATGGAGAAGTTCAAGGGGTCTCGTTGTAGAAACAATGTTTTTAGATTTAAAAGAGATCTTTGTTTGCTTTCCCATTTGGCACGCATCACATAAGTGATCTTTTGAAAATTTTATTTTTGGTAAACCAACTACTAAATCTTTTGCAATTACTTTATTTAGCAAGTCAAAGTTGACATGTGCTAATCGCCTATGCCAAAGCCAAGAGTCTTCACTCATGGAGACAAGACATTTAACGCTAGTAAAAGATACTTCATTCAAGTCAAGTATGTATACGTTATTTACCCTTAACCCCTTAAACACATCATTCTTTTTATCATTATGTTCAATAATGCAACAATCTTTTATAAACGATACTTTATATCCTTTGTCGCATAATTGGCTAATGCTAATAAGATTATGCTTGAGGCCTTCAACTAAAAGGACGTCTGAGATAGTAGTAGAATATGGATTACCTACACTGCCTTTTCCAAGTATAGCTCCCTTGTTATTATCACCATAGGTTACAAATCCTTTCTTCTTAGCCACAAAGTCAAAGAATAAGGAAATGTCACCTGTCATATGTCTTGAGCATCCACTATCGAGAAACCATCTTCTCTCTGTAGCCTTAAGACATTCCATCTACAAATTAAACAAGGGAATGAGGTACCTAATTTTCATTGGGTCCTTGTGTGTGAGTGAAACTTTGGTTGCATTTGGGCAACCATTGGAAAATTCCTTTAGGAACCAAAAATCTCCTAAATCAGCATTTAGCATTAGTGTGTCCCCTCTTGCAACAATATAGACAATTTAAGTTTGGATGAGAGTTGATTTTGCTAACTTGATTTTTTACCACATAAGTGCATTTTGATCAGGATTATTCATGTTACTTCTAAAATATGATTGATCAATATCAAAGGTAAATTTAGGTTGTAAAGCCTTGTCTAATTTAGCTTGAAGAGTTCTAACCTCTCTTTGCCAAATGTGACAAGTTTCACATCCAGACCATCTAAACCAAAATCCCATATCATCTTCATTTTTGCCTTTAGTAGCCTCTATCATAGGTTTTGTAATAGTTTCTAATTCCTTTTCGGAATCATAAACCTTCTTTTCTAAATACCAGCAAATCTTCTTATTTGAGGCTAAGCGTTTAAAATCTTCCTTGGCATCATTGTGTAGAGTACTAAAGGCTTTTTGCAAATCAAAATAAGACATTTTATCAACATGATCATATTTAGAATGACTTATATTCTTTTTCTTCTTTTGATGAGCCATAAGATAAATATTGACCTTTTCTTCTTCATCACTTAAGTTACCATTGCTTGAGGGCTCACTATCGCTCTCCCATGCAAATAATATATATATGATGTATGGACCAAGTGGAAAACTAAGCAGAACTTTTAGCAAAAATACACAGCAGAAAATTGAGTGAAATCAGCGACCACTCGACCTGTTCACACTAGGGACTTGACCTGTTTAGACCCGCAACAACATAATTCAAATAAAACAAGTTATGAGTCGACCACAACAGGGTGATGAGTCGACTCATCTTGTTTTTCCAAAAATGAGTCGACCTATGACTCGACCTGATCAGACCCGTGAGTTACAAAGAAAATGACATGCATGAATGAGTCGACCTCTCCAAAGCATGAGTCGACTCAAAGATTTTAAATGGTTAAATTGAGTTTTTAAGATGTATTTTGGTCAATCCAAACCATTCTCTTATGGACCTAAGGTACCAACAATGATCTAGTGCAATATTGACATATATGAGATGCTTATATATGCATAGACACGTTGAATTGATACTTTAAATATGTTAAAGAATGAATGCACTCTATGATATGATGACACCGTTCAAAGTACACAGTATGAGCTACTAAAAGGTTTGACATCATTAAAACAAGGACTAAGCACGCAATCAACCAATTTGCAACAGATTAACATCAACGTCCATTCAAATAAAATGAATTTAATGTAAGAAATATAATCATAAATAAGACATAGAACTAGAAAAAGAAATTTAGTACACTACATATCCATATTTGTTCAACATAAGTTCCAAGACAAATAAACTAAACATAATAACATGCAAACATGAAGAAGATGAAATGCACTACATGAACGAAAGCTAAATGAATCAATCTTCTAAGGCATTCTCTCCCGTGACGGATTATTTCTGCTTCTATAAATAGAAGGGTGACATGGAGGTCTGTCTTGTTCATAGAGGTCAATGAATTCAATGAATTTCCAGTTAAGAGTATTGAAAGATCTGGTGAGAGAGCGATGATTGGAACCTTGAATAGCGAAGAGTCGACTCATGGGTCAACCTGTTGGGACCCTAAGTTAATGATTCGCAAACATGAAACGCAACAATGGTCCTAATGATGAATGCATGTTAAATATGACTCTTAAGCAAGTTTACACATATTTCAAACCTAGGAATGGGTTAAGTTTAGACCAAACCATAAAATAAACATCAAGAAAGTGCATTATATAGAACAAGTACATACATATATAAATGATCAAGATAGTTCAAATAGATAAGAACGATATTACCTCCAATGACGATAAACAATTAATGCCCTCACATAGCTCGCACTTATCAATGTGATTAATCAAAGAATAGACAAGCATAGATATAGAGCAAGCATCATATATAAATTTAAAAGCGATCCGAGATACCGAGAACACCAAGTTCCCCACGGATGTGGAAGAAAGGTTCTGGCGCAAGTGGTTTTGTGAAAATATCGGTAAGTTGATTTTTTCTATCAACGTGCTCGAAAACGACATCAGCTTTCTCAACATGATCCATAAGGAAGTGATGTCGAATTTCAATATGTTTAGTGCGTGAATGTAGTATAGGATTTTTGGTTAGATTAATGGCGCTTGTATTATCATACAAAATGGGAATACGTTCAAGTCGAACATTGAAGTCGAGTAATTTTTGCTTGAGCCACAAGATTTGGGTACAACAACTACCGGCTGCAATGTATTCTGCCTCGGCTATTGACAAAGCAACGAAAACTTGCTTTTTGCTGTGCCAACTCACTAAGGAATTTGAATAAAAATGACAAGTACCACTAGTTATTGTCCTATCCGATTTGCAACCAGCAAAGTCAGAATTAGAGTAGCCAACCAAAGAACAATCACTTCCCTTAGAAAACCAAAGCCCATACTTTGAAGTACCACAGAGGTATCTAAGTATACACTTGACGACCTTTAAGTGTGATTATTTGGGACATGATTGATACCTAGCATACATACATACACTAAACATAATATCTGGATGAGATGCGGTAAGATAGAGGAGGGAACCTATCATACCTCTATACCTTTTTATATCTACGACTTTACCAGTTTCATCCCGGTCCATATTTATCGCAGTAGGCCTTAGAGTGTCGATTACTTTGGAGTTTGCCATATCGAAGCGCTTGAGTAACTCATTGCAGTACTTCGTTTGGCTCACAAAAAGTCCCTTCTTCAAGTTGCTTGATTTGAAGTCCGAGGAAGTAATTTAACTCCCCTATCATTCTCATTTCGAATTCTGCCTGTATCAACTTAGAGAATTCCTTGACCAAATTTATGTTAGTAGATCCAAAAATAATGTCATATACATAAACTTGAACTTAAATAGAGTATTTTCCTCGACGCTTAATAAAAAGGGTTGTATCAACCTTACCTTTTGAGAATCCTTGTTCTAGTAGAAACTTTCTAAGACGCTCATACCAAGCCCTAGGGGCTTATTTGAGACCGTACAAAGCACACTTAAGCTTATAAGCATAGTTAGGATGCTCATAGTTTTCAAAACCCGGAGGTTGAGATACATAGACCTCTTCATTAATGTATTAGTTTAGAAAAGCACTCTTAACATCCATTTGAAATAATTTGAAGTTTTAAGAACAAGCATAGGCAGGCAAAAGGCGTATAGCCTCGAGTCGGGAGATCAGAGCATAAGTCTCCTTATATTCAATGCCTTCCTCTTGGTTATACCCTTGAGTAACAAGGCAAGCCTTGTTGCAAATCAAAATAAGACATTTTATCAACATGATCATATTTAGAATGACTTATATTCTTTTTCTTCTTTTGATGAGCCATAAGACAAATATTGACCTTTTCTTCTTCATCACTTAAGTTACCATTGCTTGAGGGCTCACTATCGCTCTCCCATGCAATGTATGCTCTTCTAGCTTTGCTAGATTTCTTGTGACGTTTATTTTTTACTTTGTCTTTCTTCAACAATGGACAATCCGGCTTATAGTGACCAGAATTTTCGCAATTGTAACATGAGCCTCTTGACTTAGTTGTCTTACTTTCTTCTTGATTTGAGAATTTTGATTGTCCTCTATAGTTGACTAGATTTTTATCCGAATGTTGAACTTCATTCTTTCTAAGGTATCGATTATACCTCCTTACAAATAACCCCATGTATTCATTCATATCTTTATCATCATCACTTGATTCACTCTCACATGTATCATTGGTGGATGACTTGTAACTTGAAGCCTTTAAAGCGATAAACTTATTTTCGATGTCCTTTGCTTTCTCCTTCTTTTCCTTCTGACTCTTTTCATGTTTCTCAAGGTACATGAGCTCTTGCTCATGCTCTTGAAGCTTACCAAACAATGTTGTCATGTCCAATGTTCTTAGATCACTGTCTTCCTTAATCGTGGTGACCTTTGGTTGCCATTCCCTGTTAAGACATCTTAAGATTTTGTTAGGAGAAAAATCATTAGGGGTAGTTTTATCAAGAGCATTTAACCGATTGATTAGATGAGAAAATTGCTTTTGCATATCAGCAATGGTTTCACCATCCTTCATATGAAAAAAGGTAGAATTCTTGAGTCAAAGTGTTGATTCTAGCTAGTTTGACATCATTGGTTCCCTTATGGGCAATTTGCAATGAGTCCCATATAGCTTTAGCACTAGTACAATGGGAAACCCTGTAATACTCATCAACACCTAAGGAGGCGATTATTATATTTCTGGGTTTCTAATCATAGCTAGATGAACCGGTGCTCGTGAATCCACTTGTTACACAATAATACCGATATAGAAGGGGGGTTGAATAGATCACATATTTAAAATTTGGAACTTTTTAAAATTGTTTTTAAAGGTTGCGAAAGCTCCGTGGACCACGATCGCCTAAACGATCCGTTACTGGAAATATCAAATATGCGTGAAACCTAATGGAATGACTAAGATAAAGTTAATCAATAATAATCTTAATCAATCGATAAAATACACAAATCCTTGATATATCTACCACCAATTATGAATTAAAACAATGAGAAAGAAAGCAAAATATTGATAAACTTGTGTGAAGTTAATTTTAGCAAACACTTGGTGTGCACACTACACCAAGTCTTAATTTCACTAGAATTTATTGTGCAGAATTTTCCTTAGTTATAACCAAAGTGATTGCAACAATTTATTAAACAACTTTAATGCACAACAGTTAAGCGAGATAAAGTTACCAATTAGTTTCACACAAGATTCAATTTATGCAAAAATTAAAGAGTTAGAGAAAGAGAGAACAACACCAAATTTTTTTAGGCAGTTCCCCTTTCGTCCTCGCTTCGGGTACGTCTGCCCTCAATTCTAAAACTAGAATTGAGATATTTATTATCAATTGAAAAGTTTATACAAGAGAAGAAATAATCACCACCAAGCAAACCTAAGTGTTGTTGTAGATCCTATTCACTTCTCTCCCCTTGGTTTAAGTTGAACCAAGTGCTTCAAACATTCCGAACAAACCTCCGATTATAGCTACCTTATTGCAAGAACTCCAAGTTCTCCAAAACTCTAGCTCGGCTGATTTCCATCGCGACATGCTTGAACCTAAACCTTTCTTCGTAATCCTCTGGTTACCGTTACTCGTTCGAATGAACCCACCGTTCTTCAAACCTTTCACTCGGCTGAATCTATGAAGCAAAGGTTTGTGCAAAAAACCCCAAATCTTGGAGGACAAAACCCTATGATTTTATTCAAGAAAAACCCATTAAAAGCCTCTACCCAAACCAAGATACACAATCCTATTTGGATGTTATCACCACAACAATGCATTATGATCAATAAAAATTGTTATGTGTAGTTGTTGAAACATGTAATGAAGAGTGAAGATGAAGAGGAACTTTAATGTATATCTTTCACTTTTCTTGTTCAAAAGATGAAAATAAGACTCAAGAATATATATATGATCTATGGACCAAGTGAAAAACATAGCAGAACTTTTAGCAAAAATACACAGCAGAAAACTGAGTGAAATCAGTGACCAAACGACCTGGTCACACTAGGGACTTGACCTGTTCAGACTCGCAACAACAAAATTCAAATAAAATAGGTTATGATTCGACCGCAACAGGGCGATGAATCGACTCATCTTGGTTTTCCAGAAATGAGTCGACCTATGACTCGACCTGATCAGACCCGCGAGTTACAAAGAAAATGACATGCATGAACGAGTCGACCGCTCCAAAGCATGAGTCGACTCAAAGATTTTAAATGGTAAAAAAATGAGTTTTTAAGATATATTTTAGTCAATCCAAACCATTCTCTTATGGACCTAAGGTACCAACAATGATCAAGTGCAATATTGACATATATGAGATGCTCCTATATGCATAGACACATTGAATTGATACTTTGAGCATGTTAAAGAATGAGTGCACTCTATGATATGATGACACCATCCAAAGTACACAGTATGAGCTACTAAAAGGTTTGACATCATTAAAACAAGAACTAAGAACCTTTGCCCTCACAGATCGCAAAAAACCATAATTAAGAAATCTTAAGCCCAATAAGGCGGCGACAAGATCGTGAAACAAGACAAAATCATTGTTATGGTGGCGTAAACCTAAACGACTTGAAAATTGTGGATCTCGACAAATCTGAAAAGAATCATAGATCAAGGCAAGGCACACCACCACCAACTAACAATTTGAAACAAACCTTACAGTTTTTTAGGGGTGAAACAAAATGACCAATTCACGTAAGAAGGTCAAAATAATCCTTTGTAGAACCACCCTAACGGAAACATCGACAACAATCTATCAAAGAACCAGCCTAGCGGAAACATCGACCAACAATCTATCGAAGAACCACCTCAAATATTGTGTGGCAGCGCTAGAGATTGTATGGAGAAAAACTCGAACAAAGCAAAAGGGTGGTGCAGAGGAAGGAACTCATCATACCACCATGAATGTAGGCCACATGGTGACAAAAAGTTTGAATTTTGGGAAGAAAGAATGGGTGGCGGCTAGGTTGAAGAAAGGATAGAAGAGAGAGAAAGAGAGAAAGGGAGAGAACATGACATTGTTGAGAAGTAGGTTATTTCACTCTTAAAAACATCACTAAATCCTTTTTGTTAAATAAATTTTTAATTAAATTAAATCATAATTAATTTAATAAATTGTCAATTCACATTTATTTAATTAAATCATATTTAATCAAATAGATTATATATGTGTTAATTTATTAAATAATATTAAATACAATTAATACATGATTTAATTAAATCTTATTTAATTTAATCATTCGTTTCATTCTCAATAGTACGTGTGTGCTACTGTAGGTTCTCATAACATTAAAAATAATATTAAATTACTTATTTAGTATTATAAATAATGAACGGTATCTAGCAACACATCACTACTACCCAAGTAACAAGAATGTCATGTGATATAACATAATTTTTCTATGATGATAATCATATGTATAATTACTATTTTTCCCTTACATTTATATTTAACACATTTGTATAGTCCAATATTATATTGCTTGTATTAGAGTTTTGAAGCATGGCTCATGAAGAGATTAGAGAGAGATGAAGATGATAGTACAAGATTCTTTTGCTAAAACTAAGCTTCACTTGATTTGTTATTAGGATTGGTTAAACTTTACATTGTACATGAGATCCTATTTATACAAGTAGCAACTTAGTGATATAGTTTGATTCATGTAGAAGTTAGTTACACACTCTTAACTAACTTTATAACCATAGTAACTAACTTTATAACAACACTAACTAGCAATTTAACTACTTAAACTAACTCAACTCTAACGCTTATCAAATACTCCCCCATAAACTCATGGCGGAGCGAGTGAAGACACATTAAGTTTGGTCCAGAAATAAGAAAATAAAGCAGTTGAGAGTGGTTTTGTTAACAAACCTACTATTTGAACATAAGTTGGGACATGTTGGATGAGTAGACACCTATCCACCATCTTATCCCGAACAAAGTGAATGTCAAGCTCAATATGCTTTGTTCTTGCATGAAGAATTGAATTATGAAACAACATTACAACACTGAGATTGTCACATAATAAGGTGGGAACTAAGTAAGTAAATGTAGTTCAACAAGCAATGTTTCTAACCACAATACTTCTGAAGTCGTATGTGCCAACGAATGATATCATGGTTTGGTGCTTGAGCGTGCCACTAACACTTGTTTCTTCGAGCTCCATGACATAAGGTTAGGGCCAAAATACACACATCATCCTCAGATAGAACGATGATCATATGGGTCACTGTCCCAATCAGAATCATTGTATGTACATAAAGAGAACTTGTGATATGAATTGGATGGGGAAAGCATTAAACCATGAGTTGTTATGCCACTTAAGTAACGCAAGATATGTTTAACTGCACACCAATGGGTCTCCAAATGATTGACCATAAACTGGCAAGCCTTATTGACACAAAATGCGACATTTGGTCGAGTAAGTATGAGATATTGTAAAGCTCCAATTGTTGAACGATAGAGAAGTGGATCTTGTAAGGCATTCATGTCATGTTTACTTAGTTTGTAACTACTTACCGTAGGTGTGTGAACTCCCTTAGCAATATACATGTTTACTTTGGATAGTAGATCCTGAATATACTTGGTTTGTGTAAGGATCATTAAGCCATTTGGTTGATGATGCACCTCAATAGCAAGGAAGTATTCAAGAACACCCAAATTCTTTAGGGAAAACTTGATATGAAGTTTGTTGATTAAATCATAAATCCACTTTGGAGAAGATCCTGTGAGTAGGATGCCATCAACATAAACCAATGCATATAGTGTGATATTATGATGATTATAAACATATAGAGAGTGATCACACCGGATTGAGACAAATCCAAATTGAATAAGTGCATGATGTAACTTATCTTACCATGCACGTGGAGCCTGCTTATGACTATATATTGCTTTGTTGTGCTTGCAGACCAATATGGTTAGAATAAATGAAACCCGGAGGTTGGTGCATGTACAACTCTTCATGAAGTTATCCATTAAGGAATGTGTTGTTGATGTCAATCTATTATATATCCCATTTAAATGTGATATCCAAAGTGAGAATAACATGTATAGTTATGGGCTTGACAACTAGTGAAAACATTTCATGGAAGTCAAACCCCTGTTGTTGATGAAATCCTTTAACAACCAGTTGTGCCTTGTATTTCTTGACACTCCCATCATGATCTTCTTTTACTTTGAAGACCCACCTACATCATATGGCCTTTATATGAATAAGAAGAATGGTGAGTGTCCATGTCTCATTCCTTAGGAGATAATTGTATTCAGATTTCATGGCCAACCAACTCAAGGCTAGATAAAGCTTGTTTGATTGTAGCTGAATCATAGTGAACAAGAAACGCCTAAAGTTTTAACTCTGTAGTCTTATCTCTAGTAAGCACATGGTGATCATTTTGGACTAGAAGAGGTGAGATACCTAAAGGGCTATGAAAAGAAGGTGACAAGGACTCAGTTGAATATGATAACTCATTAGAAGTAGGTCTGTGACCTTTTGTACTTGGTAAAAAAAGACTTGTGTGAAAAGGTTATTGAGTTGTTTAGTAGGGGTGACATGATTACTTGAATGCGAGACACCACTATCAGACACATGTGTCACTTCTAGTGTTGGACTTGCGACTATATGATTAGGAAATGGCACTGACTCAGGGTTGGATGGTAAAGGTGACACCAGAACATTATACACATGGTATACTACCTCAACATGTTGGTCATTAAGTTGTAGTGGTGGTGGTGTGATAATGTTGGAGCTATTAGTATGTACTGGAGGATTCTAATCATTTGAGATAGACACTTGTGCGGAGATTGTGACTTGTAGTACCATTTTGGAAACAAGACCTTGAGAGCATGAAAATGTGTAACTTGATGTTGGGGATGAGAGAGCTAAGACCTTGAGGACTTTGTGAACTTGAAGCATGATTCTCCATTTTGAAGTTAGTCTCAAATGGAAACTCCTCTTCATTAAAGATAACATCTTTGGAGATAAATACTCGACTTGCCATATTCATGCATTTGTGCGTTGGTGAAAACCCTAAATATACACATTTAGAGCTCCCGAACTCCAACTTGCGTTGATTATAAGTCCTTAAGTGAGGGTAGCAGGCATACCCAAATATTTTGAGTGATGTATTGTCATATTGCATGTGATACAATGCAGACAATGGTGATGTGAATTCAGGTAGAGCACTTGTAGGTATTATTTCATCAAGTAAACTACATTGGTGAAGTTATAATCCCAAAATGTAGGTTGCATGGTTGCATGAGCTAACAGGGTGAGGCCCATATCCATAATTTGTATGTATTTTTTCCTCTAGTGAGCCATTTTGGTGTGAAGTGTGTGGGCATGTGAGTTTATGTACAATGCCTAGTTCATTAAGAAATTGAGTAAAATGTATGAATTCACCACCAAAATAAGACTGAATAGACTTCATCTTACCATACAATTGTGTCTTAACATACTTTTTAAACAATATGAAAGATGAAATAGCATCACTCTTGTGCTTGAGGAAGTAAATCCAAGTGTATTTTGAATATGCATCCACAAATGCTATGTAGTAGCTGTTACCATTGCTTGATGGGGAGGGTGATGGTCCATATAAATCAGTGTAAACAAGCTCAAATAATTTTTTATACTTGGTATTGGACAAAAGAGCAAACAACTTATGTGACTTTCCAAGACAACATGAATCACAAAAATCAGTAAAGTTTTTATTTTTGATACACAACTGAAAAATGCTCTGCATATTTGATGACTGACAAGTAATATGCAAAATTTTAGCTAAAGTAGTATTAAATATTGGACTTAAGCTATATGACTTATGACTCAAGGAAATTCTTAAAGGCTCCAATGCAATATTGGGGAAGAAATACAAACCACTTTCATCTAGTAGGCCTTCAAGGAACACCTAATTAGATGCCTGAGATTTAACATAACAATTGTTAGATTGAAACTCAAAGTAGACAATATTGTCCTTATCAAACTCGGAGACTAAAATTAAATTTTGAGTGATGTAAGGAACATAACACAAGTCACTGAGTTCTAGTATGTGATTTGGCACAAGATTGGAAGAAAATTTTGAGAAACCTACAGATTTAACATCTAGACTTTGTACATTACCAATTATAACTTTATTTGGCCCTACACACGATGTAATATTTTGTAAATGCAAGTTATGAGATGTAATGTGGTGAGAAGCACATGAGTCTGCAAACTAAGCTTGTGCTTCAAGTTCCTGAGGTGTTTTCAGCTGCTCGTGATGTGTAAGATAAGATTATGCTTGAGATTGTAATACCCCAAAATTTACCCTTCATTTTTCCTGGAAGCATACGCTTTACGCCTCATGCATGCATTCATTTTTAGGTCATTTAGCATTTGCATTTCATCATGGCAATCGAAATATTTTTTTTTAAAAAAAATAAAAAAATAAAAAAATAAAAAAATAAAAAAATAAAAAAATATATAAATAAAAGAAAAAATCTTGGACTTGGACCTCTCTCATTTGAGCCCACAGGTCCACAAAAATCAGGTTATAAATTCAGAGTTTCAGTGAAACAAAAGGACATTCTATTCCTATTACCCTGGCTGGAAAAAGATAGTGAGAGAAGAGCTAACAGAGTTCAGAGCAGCCTCCAAACCCTGAAGGGAACTCAACTGCACAGAATCACCTCTGCCTCACATAAACCCTAAAGATTGTTTTGTAAACCTCACAGGTGCAACTCAATTTCAATCAAGCTCTCCAATCAGGTTTGCCCTTATTCGCATTACCTTTGAGCTTTGAACTTGAATACTCTGAATGTTTGCGGTATTATGGGTGAATTTGATACCCTTTTGATGCATGTCTTTTTTGTGAATTTTAATAGCATGATTCATGTGGTTACATTTTGATTTGGGGGCAACCCTTGATTACCTTATTTTTTTGTCTCTAACCTGTTTGTTGAGTTTTTGTGAGGGCTCACATGACTTTTGCAGGGATAACTTGCGTGGTTTTCCACTTTATTTGTGGGATACCCCCTAGAGGTTCATTCCGGTTACCTGTACTGACCCACTTTCTTTGATGATGTTAGCTTGGAGGGATCTCAGGGTTTATCGTTCCTTTAATTGCTGTTACCTCGGATCTTCATCCGTGTGGTACCTTTTACAATTTTCTCGCATTTTACTGCTTTCCTAGCTGGAAGACCTCGATAGGAGGCAATGTTTTTGTGTTTACTTTATGCAGGTTCCTTCGTCAAGGACTGCCTTTTTGCATGAGTTTACCAAACCATAACCCTACAAACTCATTGATTTTTCTTCTCCTAAGAACACGTTAACTCCTTTTACTACAGGCGAGTAAGTCTCCAAAGGTCGAGCATCCGGTAGATTGCATAGTAACGTCGTTCGTCCAAAACCCAATCCATAACCCCGTAGTTAGCCGAACTACGGCTTGCTCTGATTCTCATTCCAGATGAGATACGTAGGCATAAGACGCGATGTCTTAGCGAGCACACATCCCCCTAACCCATAGGTCAGTCGAGCTACGAAGACTCTGATTCTCATATTCAGATGAGATACGTATGCAGTGGATGCGACATCCGCGCGAGTCATTTTCATTTAACCCCTTTTTTAGTAAACAACACAAGATAAACTCACACCCTTTAGACAAGAACTACAAAAGTGGATCCCGTAGAGTACTACGGATGCGTAGGGGTGCTAATACCTTCCCTTCGCATAACCGACTCCCGAAACCAAGATTTGGTTGCGAGACCTTGTCTTTTCCTTTCCTCTTTTCAGGTTTACTTCGAGCGTTTCCTTTCCCTCCTTTGGGATAAATAACGCATGGTGGCGACTCTTCTGTCATTTTCTTTCGCCGGTTGTTTTTTCGCACACTGTATTTTTCTGGTTGCGACAGCTGGCGACTCCACTGGGGACCCGGTTTTCCTAAGCGAGTCCGTCCTAGCTTTTGTAGTTTGTTTGTTTATTGTGTGTTCATGCTTTTGTACAGTTATTTATTTACCTGCTTTACCTTATTGCATTGTGTACATATCATTGCTGTATCTGTTGGCTGGCTATGGCTGCTTGGTGATCATTGTGAGATGAGTTCTATACCCGAACTCGAGTGCACTTAGGATAGGAGAATGGCATAGTCTTGTCGACTTGTGTGGAGTTATTCCTTAGCAAGTTGACTTGCAAGCCCATTCACTTGGTGGAGGTCATGTTGAGATCAATAATGTCACACAAGTAAGTTGTGGTTAGACATTACTTTTTCCAATATAGACCTTAGAAGCCGAGGACCTTAGTTTACCAAACCCATCTTGGCCTATTCGTAGGACGTAGTGTGAAAGTCGTTCAAGTGTAAGATTTGATACGATTATTACACGATACTACACTCATAAGAGTCTCTCTTGAGAATATTTTTGGAATACGAGTAGTCATTCCTCCGATAATATCCGAAAGATGGGATTATGACTATGGGAACCTTTTGTAGAACATGTTTGGCAGGTTTAAACCTTAGTACACTCCTTTTGGGTGGTTCTTAACCTAAACTCCATGCTCGTGACTTGCAACAAACCCTTGATTCATGGTTGATCCGATCAGGTATCCTTAATATCAATGAAACTTGGGTGTTGATAAGGTGTAAACCATAATCCACCAAAATGGGTGGTTGATATTAAGGATAACATGATCCATCCCATGACCTTTGTTTGGTGTGCTCTTAATTTCTCTCCAGACAGTGCAACCTGACAGATGTTCAAGCAGATACAACGATCCTGATTCCCATGCCACTGCACTGCATTCACATCATTTTGCATCACATCATTTTGCATTCATAATCATTCACACATGTTTATCCATTTCTGTGGGGTTTATATCTTCTACTTGATTCTAGTCGGAATTTTCTTGGTTCTCATCAACGGCTTAGTCTTTTTTTTACATCGTTTATCTATTGAGAGACTGGAATCAAGGGGGTAGAATACCTTTGGAATTGATAAACATGTCATTGAATTTACATATTCATTAGCATGTCTTGCATAACAGGTATCGCCACAATGTTCTCAGTTTGTTTGGTGTTCCAGTATCAGGATAGTTGACCCAGGCATTCACCGGTACGGTACCCGCATAAACCAACAGAGAGTAATGGAAAGCCTACAGGCAGAGTTCGCCGAGATGAAAATCCGCATGAATCAATTCATGGATGTGGTTCAGGGGGTGGCTCAGGGACAACAAGAGCTCAGGCAGATGATACAGAGGAATCCCCCTGCTCAACCAGAGACGGCGACTGATCCTCCAGCTGGAGAGGCTAATGGACCCAATGGACCGAGGCCTATCCCAATCCTACATGTCACCTCCGGTCAACAACCCGTTCATGATGATCAGGACGATCAGTTCCCCCTGCTGCAGGAAGACTTTGGTATGGGTCATGGTGTGGACCCCATGTTTAGAAGATTGGAAGAGAGGTTGAAGGTAGTGGAAGGACAGAATCCTCTGGGAGTAGATGTTGCTGACTTGGGGCTGGTCCCAGGTGTGAGAGTGCCACCGAAATTCAAGGTCCCGATATTTGACAAATACAATGGCAACTCTTGTCCGAAGACCCATGTGCAAGCCTATTTCCGTAAAATGGTTGCATACTCCGATGACGAAAAGTTGCTTATGTACTTTTTCCAGGACAACCTAGCTAGGGCATCCCTGGAATGGTATATGAGGCTGGACAGAGCCCACATCCGTCGCTGGAGGAGTTTGGCTGAGGCTTTCGTGAAGCAGTATCAGTATAATGCAGACATGGCTCCGGACAGAACTCAACTTCAAAATATGTCTCTTAAAAGCAATGAGTGCTTTAGAGAATACGCTCAACGCTGGAGAGAAACAACTTCCCGTGTTCAACCTCCTATGTTGGAGAAGGAAATGGCTAACATGTTCATGAACACTCTTCCAGGACCTTATTTGGAGCGCCTGGTGGGTTGCAATGCCTCCAATTTTGCTGATGTAGTCTCTATCGGAGAGAGGGTGGAGAATTACCTGAGGACATACGAGACCCAAAGTGGAGGTGGATCCTCATCAGGGGTGAAGAAGCCGTTCATTCAGGGACAGAAGAGGAGAGAAGGGGATGCAAGTGCCATATCTTCTTATCAGAGCAGGGGTAACCGGAGGAATAACTTTCAGAACTATCATCAGCAACCGTATGTTGCGGCTGTGACCATTCCAGCTGCAGCACCACTACAACAACAACAACCACAACGTCAACCAGCTCAGTACCAACCACAACAACCGGGTAACAGACTCGCCTATCAACCGAGGCCAAGGACGATGGACCGGCGTTTCGACACTCTTCCAATGTCTTACGCTCAGTTGCTTTCTAGTCTTCAACAACTACAACTTGTGAAGTTGCGCACTCTGGCTCCTCCCGTTGGTAGGATTCCGGTGGGTTATGACGCTAACGCTAGGTGTAGCTTCCACTCTGGGGCACCTGGCCACAATATTGAGAACTACAAAGCTTTTAAGCACGTAGTTCAGGACCTCATTGATTCAAAGGCCGTTAACTTTGCACCAACTCCTAATGTCGTCAACAATCCCATGCCCCAGCATGGTGGAGCCAACGTTAACATGGTTGAAGGAGAAGTCAAATTAGTCTCTGCGGTCAACAATGAAGATGGGGATAGTGATTGCGACATCGATAACTGGGTGCGTCCAAGGATCCTGGGTGAAGTTCTCAACAATTGGTCTTCTGAGGAGATTGTCCAAGCCACTTGTCTGGAGGAGTAATTTTCTTTGTTTATTCATGCATATCCAAGTCTTACATTCCGCCAGGGCGTAATGACTCATTGTAGGGCTCATCTATGTGACACTTGCATTTTTTATCATAAATAAAGGACGTCTTTTTGCATTCAAATATTTCGTTCCATGTCTTTCTATTTTTGCAGTTTTTCAAAAAAAAAAATGGCAATGTTTTGTTTAGTTTCCACTTTTTTTTCTTTTTTTTTTCACACTCATAAGCACATACCATCACTCATGCAGATGCACATCACCGGATCCTATTGATAACGGTTCTGCTATGGCTCGCTTCGACTTTGAAAATCCAATATTTCAAGCTGAAGAAGAGGGTGATGAAGACTGTGAACTCCTTGAAGAACTTAACAGGTTATTAAAACAAGAGGAAAGGGTCATTCAACCGCATCAAAAGTCTTTTGAAGTGATTAATCTCGGCACCGAGGACGCCAAGAGAGAAATCAAGATAGGGGCTGCTTTGGAAGATAATGTGAAGAAGGGGTTGATTGAATTGCTGCAAGAGTATGTTGACATCTTCGCTTGGTCTTATCAGGACATGCCAGGGCTTGACACAAACATCGTGGTACATCGCTTGCCGCTCAAAGAAGGTTGCCCTCCGGTCAAGCAGAAGCTCAGAAGAACAAGACCAGAGATGGCTGTCAAGATAAAGGAAGAAGTGCAAAAACAGTTGGATGCAGGGTTTCTAGCAGTCACAAATTATCCGCCATGGGTTGCAAATATCGTTCCGGTACCTAAGAAAGATGGAAAGTTACGGATGTGTGTTGACTACTGGGATCTGAACAGGGCTAGTCCTAAAGATGATTTCCCCTTACCTCACATTGATGTTTTGGTGGATAACACGACTCAATTCTCGGTATTCTCCTTCATGGATGGCTTTTCTGGCTATAATCAAATTAAGATGGCACCATAAGACATGGAGAAGACAACATTCATAACCCCATGGGGCACCTTCTGCTACAAGGTGATGCCGTTTGGTCTGAAAAATGCAGGAGCAACATATCAGCGAGCGATGGTGACTCTGTTCCATGATATGATTCATCATGAAATCGAGGTTTATGTTGATGATATGATTGCCAAATCTTAGACAGAAGAAGAACATTTGGTGAATTTGCAGAAACTGTTTGAGCGTTTGAGGAAATTCAAGCTGAGGCTTAATTTGAACAAGTGTACTTTTGGGGTGAGATCTGGAAAACTACTGGGTTTTGTTGTTAGCGGAAAAGGGATTGAGGTGGATCCGGCCAAAGTGAAAGCGATACAGGAAATGCCTGAGCTAAGAACAGAGAAACAATTTCGTGGTTTCTTAGGGAGGTTGAACTACATTGCAAGGTTCATCTCTCACCTAACAGCCACGTGTGAGCCAATATTCAAATTGTTGAGAAAAGATCAGGCTATCAGGTGGAATGATGATTGTCAAAGGGCGTTCGAGAAGATAAAAGAGTATTTGCAGAATCCTCCTATCCTTGTGCCTCTGGTCCCAGGGAGAACGCTGATTATGTATTTGACAGTACTAGACAATTCCATGGGTTGTGTTCTCAGTCAACACGACGAGACAGGTAGGAAAGAGCATGCCATCTACTACCTGAGTAAGAAATTCACAGATTGCGAGTCGAGATACTCAATGCTTGAAAAAACATGTTGTGCACTTGCATGGGCTGCTAAGCGATTGAGAAAATACATGCTGTCTCACACAACCTTACTGATCTCCAAAATGGATCCAGTCAAGTATATATTTGAGAAGCCAGCTCTCACCGGAAGAGTTGCTCGTTGGCAAATGGTACTGATAGAGTACGACATCCAGTATACTTCCCAGAAAGCCATCAAGGGGAGTATTTTGTCAGACTATCTTGCTCAACAGCCGGTTGAAGATTATGAGCCGATGAAGTTTGATTTTCCAGATGAAGACATCATGTTCCTCAAGATGAAAGACTGTGAAGAGCCAGTTGTTGAAGAGGGACCTGATCCAGACGAAAAGTGGACTTTAATGTTTGATGGGGCCGTCAACGCCAGAGGAAGTGGAATTGGTGCTGTCATTACAACTCCGAAAGGTGCCCACATGCCTTTCACCGCTCGTCTGACTTTCGAGTGCACCAATAATGAAGCTGAGTATGAAGCCTGTATCTTGGGTATTGAGCAAGCCATTGATTTGAGAATCAAGACTTTAGACATCTTCGGAGATTCAACTCTGGTAATCAATGAAGTGAATGATGATTGGAACACTCTCCAGCCTACTCTGGTCCCCTACAGAGATTACACGAGAAGACTGTTGACTTTCTTCACAACAGTAAAGCTGTACCATATACCTCGTGATGAGAACCAGATGGCAGATGCTCTTGCTACTCTATCCTCCATGATCACGGTGATCCGTTGGAACCATGCTCCCAAGATCGACGTGATGCGCCTTGATAGGGCCGCGTATGTGTTTGCTGCTGAACTATTAGTTGATGACAAGCCCTGGTATCACGACATCAAGTGCTTTCTGAAGAATCAAGAGTACCCTGCAGGGGCATCCAACAATGATAGAAAGACTTTGAGAAGATTGGCAGGCAGTTTCTTCTTGAACAAAGACGATGTTCTGTATAAGAGGAACTTCGACATAGTTTTGCTCAGATGCGTGGACAGACACAAAGCAGACATGTTAATGCAGGAAGTTCATGAAGGCTTCTTCGGTACTCATGCCGGTGGACATGCAATGGCTAAGAAATTGTTGAGAGCAGGTTATTACTGGATGACCATGGAATCTGATTGTTTCAAATATGCTCGGAAGTGCCATAAATGCCAGATTTATGCTGATAAGGTGCATGTGCCGCCGAATCTGTAAGGGCAAATTGTCAGACAACATACAATCACAAGTTTCGATGATGACAAATGACCATCATGGATGAATCGGCATTGTCGATTCCACGTCTACAAACAAATGCAACATATCACCTATCATATCCTTTCCTATGCGTATCTAAAACTGCTATAATTCATAAAACATATGTGGATAAAATGTGATCATGACGAAATGCATGAAAACCACAAAAATACGAATTTTTGCAGGTTTGCAGGCTTTGAGTCGACCGCAAGGGTCAGCGCATAAGCCACGGGTCAGCATATAACACAGACCAGTTAGCGACTGGTCAACACATGGTTGCTTGAGTCGACCACAAGTCGACGCATGGCATAATGCTGTTGGCCACGGGTCAGCTCATGGAATACTTGAGTCGACCATAAGGGTCGGCACATTTCCCACGGGTCAGCTCATGGAATACTTGAGTCGACCATAGGGGTCGGCGCATTTCCCACGGGTCAGCACACGCCGACCTATGGTCGACCGCTCGTGCGTAAACTCAGTTTTTTGAGTATTTTCCACTGTTTGAAAAGCTGTTATTTTTGGTTGGTAAGTAGTTATTATAAATAGAAGTCAAATTACTTTTATCAACTAACATTTGTCAAATTGATTTCAAGTGTTCAAGGACACAAGAAAGAGTGAAATAGGTGTCCAAGATTCATCATCTTCATCTTCAACATCTCACAACATATCAACTACACACAACCATTTTTGATGTGCTTCGTGATCGGTTAAAGGTGATAAGGTTCGAAGTTGAGATTGGATAATCCAGTTCGGATTGAAGCTTGTGGCAGGTTCTTTCTTGAATAAAACCGTTAGGGTTTTGCCCTCCAAGACCGGTTTGTGTTTGGGGTTTTTTGGACGAATTGCTTCATCAATATTCAGCTGTACGAAGGTGATTGAGAAGAGGAAGTCTTCATCAGTCTAGTAGCGGATTCGGTGATATTGAAGGGAAGAATTCGGGTTCGATTTATTGTGGTTGAGATCAGCCGGGCCGAGGGTTTGAAGAACGGAAGGTTTTTCAACAAAGGGGTTGGAATCGGAGGTCTATCAATAACAATCGAAGGTCTTGATTCATCTTGAATCAAGGAACAAGGAGAGGAAGCAACATTCAACATCTTGAGAGTTCAGTTGTTTACTTGCTTTGCAATCCTTGTATAAACGGTTAAATTCTACAGGTGATATCTAATTAAATCATCTCAATTCTAATTTTAGAATTGAGGGAAGACGTACCCCGAAGCGAGGACGGCGGGGGAACTGCCTCATCAAATCTCTGTCTTCTTTAATTTTCTGCATAATTGTTTTTCAGCTTAAAAATTAAGTGATTTTAGTTTAAGCACTTTTACCAAACATTGATATTAATTGAGTAAGAGATTAAAACTCTGTTTTTGAATCCAAAGTACAATAGTATACTGTACTAGATCAATTTGAATTACTTACTCAACACAAATATCACTTGGAGTGTTTATGCACACCAAGTGTTTGATAACTTGCCTAAACCAAAGTTATCTTAAGTTTGTATCTAGTTTGATTTGGTATTTGGATCATTGGAACTAGGAATCCTAGTAAGTGAAACAAATCATTGATTGTGCAAATAAGTGTAGTGATTCGTATTTTACTTTATCTCTAATCCATTGGCTTGACGCATATCCGATTTTCCAATAACGGTTTGTTTTAGACTAAATTTTTCCTCGGCCGCTTCCGTACTTAAAACAAATTTTCAAAACCAACTTTAAATTGGTAGCGCCGACTCAAATTTTAATTGGGATCTATTCAACCCCCCCTTCTAGATCCGTGCCATAGTCTAACAAGTGGTATCAGGAGCTTCGCTTTACTCCGTGCTTCAAAATATAACTTTGATAGAAAATGGCTAACGAACCTAAAGGGGCTTATAATAGAGCTCCCGTTTTCAATGGTGAAAATTATAGTTATTGGAAAGACTGTATGCGGGTGCACATAAATTCCATAGATAGAAAAATATGGAACGTTATTCTCAATGGTCCAATTGAAATAACCATGACCAATGAGAATAATGAGTTAGTTCCTAAGCCCGAAGCACAATGGACCGATGATGATAAAAAGAAATACAATTATGATTGGAAAGCCAAAAATATCCTAATCTCTTCATTAGGTGTAGATGAATACTATCATGTATCCCATTGTCCTACTGCTAAGGCCATGTGGGATTCACTACAAGTTGCCCATGAGGGGACGAACGTTGTTAAGTTGGCAAGAATCAACACACTAACACAAGAGTTTGATCTCTTTTTCATGGAGCAAGGGGAAACCATTGCTGACATGCAAAAGAGATTTACTCATCTTATCAATCGATTACATTCACTTGGTAGGCCGGTTTCCAATGATGTTGCTACTAATAAGATCTTGAGATGTCTCAACAGGGAATGGCAGCCGAAAGTGACCGCCATCAAAGAAGCAAATGATCTTACCACTTTAGACTTGACAACATTATTTGACAAACTACAAGAGCACGAACAAGTGCTCTTGAGCCTAGAACAACACGAAAAGAAAGATAAGAAGGACAAAGCAAAGGTGAGTGAAAAGAAATCTATAGCTCTAAAGACTTCCTCCTCGAAGTCTCAAGCAAAAGAGCAAAGTGATTATTCATCGAGCGACGAAGAAGAAGAGGACAAGAGTGAAGATATGGGGCTGTTCGTTAAACGCTACAATCGTTACGTGAGAAAGAACGACATCCAACATTCCGAGAATAACTTGGTAAACTTCCGGAAACAATCTAGGTACTCTAAAAATGATGACTCAAAAGGTAAAATGACTAGAGGGTCGTGCTATACGTGTGGAGAGCCGGGTCATTACAAACCGGACTGTCCGATGAACAAGAAGACAAAGGAAAAGGAATCATACAAATCACACAAGAAATCATCAAAGCCAAGGAGAGCATACATAGCTTGGGAAAGCGATGGCGACTCCTCCGATGATGAAAGTTCTAGTGATGAAGATGAAAATGCAAACCTATGTCTCTCTGCTCATCAAAAGAACAAAAAGAAACAGGTACGACATGCTAAATATGAAAAATCCTCTAGTATGTCTCATCATGAATTGCAAACTGCTTTTGATACTTTACACTGTGAAGCGAAAGAGGCCTTTAAAAGGCTTGCCTCAAATAAGAATTTTTTTTCTCATTTGGAACATAAAATTCAAGAATCCAAAAAGAAACTTGAGGCACTTAAAGCTTCTATAGTGGAAAGCACAAAAACAAGTTGTGAGGACCTTAGAAGTAGGATGATCAACTTTGGGTGTGATACTTGTTATATTTGGCAAGGTGAGGTAAGAAACCTAAAGGCCAAACTTGACAAGGCTCTTGAGCCCAAGATTACCTTTGCTATCGACAAATCAAACTTTCGAAAGAGTATGGTTAATCCATATCAAAAATATAAATATGTTATAAAGGATGAAGATAGCAAAAGCAATCAAAATGTAAATTTCTCTTGTCTTTATTGTTGCAAGAAAGGCCACTCCATTGCTAAATGTAGATTTAGGAGATTTTTAGTTCCTAAAGGCATTTATCAATGGCTGCCCAAATGCAACCATTTCGTTCCTCACCATTCAGGACCCAATAAGCCATTGGGTACCTTCTCTTGTTAATTACATTTCCACAGGTACAATGCCTCGAGACTACCAAGAGAAGATGGGTTCTCGATAGTGGATGCTCAAGGCACATGTCAGGAGACATATCACTCTTCATTGACTTCGTGGCTAAGAAGAAGGGATATGTAACTTATGGTGACAACAACCGTGGAGCAATACTTGGTAAAGATAGTGTAGGTAATCCTTCTTTCACTACTATTTCTGATGTATTGCTTGTCGAAGGTCTTAAACACAATCTGCTTAGCATCAGTCAATTATGTGACAAAGGATACAATGTATCATTTTCAAAAGATTGTTGTAAAATTGTACATAATGATGATAAGAAGAGTATGTTTAATGGCCTACGTGTGAATAATGTCTATATGCTTGACTTAAATGAAGTATCTTTAACAAGTGACAAATGCCTTGTAACAATGAGTGAAGATTCATGGTTATGGCATATGCGTTTAGCACATGTTAATTTTGACGTACTAAATAAAGTAGTCTCAAAAGATCTAGTCTTAGGTCTCCCCAAAATAAAATTCACCAAGGATCACCTTTGTGATGCTTGTCAAAAAGGGAAGCAAACGAGGATCTCATTTAAATCCAAAAATATCGTTTCAACAACGAGACCTCTCGAGCTTCTTCATATGGATTTATTTGGGCCATCTAGAATTAAAAGTCTAGGAGGAAACTATTACGGTTTCGTAATAGTGGACGACTTTTCTAGATTTTGTTGGACTATCTTTTTAGTAAGCAAGAGCGATACGTTCGCCGCCTTTGAAAGATTTGCTAAGCTTTCCCAAAATAAATTAAATACAAAAATTGTTGCAATTAGAAGCGACCATGGGGGTGAGTTCGAAAATCACTTATTTGAAGAATATTGCGGTAACCATGGTATTGATCATAACTTCTCCGCTCCACGTACTGCTCAACAAAATGGGGTTGTGGAGCATAAAAATCAAATTTTGGAAGAATTGGGAAGAACAATGATCAACGAAAGTGGCTTACCGAAATATTTTTGGGCCGACGCCATTAGTACGGCTTGTTATGTTCTGAATAGGGTGCTCATTCGCCCCATTTTGAATAAAACACCGTATGAGCTTTTAAAAGGGCGAAAGCCAAATGTGTCTCACCTACATGTTTTTGGTTGCAAATGTTTTGTATTGAATAATGGAAAGGAAAACTTGGGCAAATTCGATTCCAAGGCCGACGAAGGTATCTTCCTTGGATACTCTCAATCGAGCAAAGCATATAGAATTTACAACAAACGATTACTTGCTGTAGAAGAGTCTGTACATGTTACTTTTGATGAATCCAATCCGAGAAACGTCGGAAAGGGTAGTGTTTTTCATGGTGCAGGTACATCTACCGAAGACATACTCAAAGGTGGCGAGCCGGGAATTGATCAACCCGACAAAGTCAAAATTGAGGAGGATAAAGATGTACACCACGATGAAACCGAGGTAGCTCATCCGCCTTCAAACGATGATCTCCCTCAAGCTTGGAAGTCTTCCAAAGACCATCCAATCGACAACATTCTCGGAGATATCTCAAAGGGTGTTACGACTCGATCTAAGCTAAGTAATTTCTATTATCACTTCGCTTTCGTTTCGCAAATGGAACCTAAAAACCCTAAAGAAGCCCTACTCGATGAACACTGGTTTTTGTCAATGCTGGAGGAACTTAATCAGTTCACTAGAAATGAGGTTTGGGACCTTGTCCCTCCTCCGCGAGATCATCGAGTAATCGGCACCCGATGGGTGTTTAGGAACAAGCTGGACGAAAACGGGGTAATAACCCGTAATAAGGCGCGTTTAGTCGCGCAAGGGTATAACCAAGAGGAAGGCATCGACTATGAGGAAACTTATGCGCCGGTTGCCCGGCTCGAGGCTATACGCCTTCTCCTTGCCACTTGTCACTTATTTTCAAATTCTTTGGTCAGTTGGCATAGCAAGAAACAGGTTTCAGTTGCTTTGCCAACCGCCGAAGCGGAATACATTACCGCCGGTAGTTGTTATGCTCAAATCCTATGGATTAAGCAACAACTATTGGATTTTAACCTCAAACTCGCACGTATTCCCATCTTCTGTGACAATACAAGTGCCATTAATCTTACCAAGAATCCTGTGTTGCATTCTCGCACCAAACATATCGAAATTCGACACCACTTTCTTCGGGATCATGTAGAGAAAGGTGACATTGTGTTTGAACACGTTAATACTGAAAATCAACTAGCGGACATCTTCACAAAGCCGCTAGCTACTGAACCTTTCTTTCATACCCGCCGAGAACTTGGTATTCTCGATATTTTGGAACGGGCATTATAATCTGCTGGTTTTACCTTATTCCATTTAAGACTATAATCTTGTACTTCTAACAAGTTGATGTTGTTGCAAGCACAAGTTTATTGTTCACCTAGTTACTCCGGCATCGAGGTGATACTGTTCCCTTCTCTCTCTCTCTCTCTCTGGAAAGTTTCATGGTTAAATAGCTATACTACATAATAATATTGTACATATATGCATGATGTATCTCTTTGGATGTTTATTGTTGTATGGCATTCTAATTATGCATCAAACTTGTCAACGTATGTGCAGAAAAGTGAAAAACTGAAAATTTTGCTTGTATGAGTCGACCGTAACAGGGTAATGGTCGACGCATACTTAATTTTTTTTGTGATTTTTCAAAAATCAAACAGTATGCGTCGACGCATACAGAGGTATGGTCGACGCATCGCTCAAAAATTCTGTTTTTCTGCAGAAAACCTTAAATCTTCTCATGCATCTATATTCAAAAAGCCTCATTAAATGTGCATTTACATTACATTACATTTCAAACTTCCCACTACCTAGTAAGTTGCATCTACCTAGTGTCTATTGTCCCTTGATGTTTCCTCTTCCCAAAACCCTAACTTCTCATCTACAAAAAGGGAAACCCTCTCTCTTGCAAAATCATTCTCAAAAACCCTCTCCAACCTTCTCTCTCTACCCACACACACTAAGCTTCAAATCTGTTCAAATGGCTTCCACATCTCGCAGACCTACCGGCAAGAGATCCCGGGAATCATCCGCCGCATCTCTACCCATCTCCGCTGTATCGCTTGTACCACAGGCTCGCGTCGAATCCTTCAACAAAGATATTGGCAAACAAGGAGTTGTGCGACAACATGCTTTCTACAACCTCACCGCAGAACGCATGCACCTCACAGAAATCATGTATCTGCTACAACATCAAGGCATTGTCAGATTCTTGGAATGCAATGCTAAATACAACGAAGACTTAGTCCGAGTGTTCTATGCTGGCCTTCATGATAAATTTCGCGGGCACAAGTTTCACTCTAGGATTGGCACGACAAAGGTATCGTTTAAGTCAAACGTTTGGAATAAATATTTTGATATGTCACTGGATGCTGCTGCAAATCCTATAGCTGAGGTAACCGACTCTCACCAAATAGAAGGTTACGAGTTTAGGAGTGCGTTGAACGATATGCTGAAACGACCATATCCTGATCATATTGTTAACAGTGACTCATTCCCACGAACTGTCACTGCCGGCAAGCTGAAAACCGGAGAACGGATTCTTCAGTGGATTGTTTCACGCATTCTGCGACCAAAGAAGGGTGGTCTCTCCAGAGTTGAACAGGCTGAGGTTCATCTCATGTACATTCTAAAGAATAAGCAGAAAATCAACTGGCCCTACTACATTGCCAGTAGGATGTTCAGCCTACGTGATTCCGGACGAGGAACGACTCTTGCCTACGGATCCTTCATTCAAGAAGTCCTTACTGCAGCCGATGTCAATCATCCGTCCTTTCCGTATACTTCTATCTCATCAGACAAAGAGTTCAGCCCAAAAACTCTGTCTATGATGGGATATTTTTGGTGTGATGAGCGGAGAATGTACAAGTTTGTTCGAAGAGGAAATGTTCCTGCGCCTGTTGCAGCAGATGATGACAGTGATGAAAGTGAAGAAGATGAAGATGAAGAGGAAAATGAAGAAGAGGAAGGAGGACAAGCCTTTGATCACCATGATGGAGATAACAATCCTCCACGAGTTGACACTCACGACTACTCAGACTCCGCTTGGGTTCAGCAGTCACATTCAACTGAAGAAGATGTCCCCATCTGGGGTGGCTGGGGTGAATGACAATATACGGGCTGGTCAACTCAACGTCAATTCTACCAGCCGTATCACCAGGATGATGAAGAATCTCCTCCGTCTCCTCAGCACGCAAACTCTTCAGAAGTGTTGGATATGATGCGAAATATGCAGCTGGCACAATAATGCTTCATGCAAACTCAGGATGAGCGCTATGCTCATATTAGCAGCCAAATTCAAGCGCAAAATGAGAGGCTTGATAACCTCTCTACAAGCATGAATGAACGGTATGCTGCATTTACCGAAACGTTTGAACGCCACGAACGATCGGTCGACGGGAGTCTCAAGTACCTAGGCGGTATTGCTGAACAAATATCATCTTTGGCTGACCCCTACAGAAACCCTAATATCTGTTACCATCAAGGACGACACCATTAGGACATAGGACTGCATATGCATCTGAATTTGTTTGTTGTTTGAATGTATTAAATTCTCTGTAATGCTTGTTTGTGCAACATGAATTTTAATGTTTATCTTCTTTTAATTAATGATTATCGTTCAGTAATGATATTTGGTGTGATATTGTTATCTGCTACTGTTATTTCCTGTTGAATTTCATGTTACGTTGAATAATCGTTCCTTGTCTCTTTTTGATGTTGTCAAAGGGGGAGAAGAGTACAAGCAGCCAAAATGCCAAAATGTTCACCACAATTAACAGTCGATTTTGCAGATAGCGTTGGATTACAAAAGAAAGGGGGAGTGTGCATAATGTGTGTAAATACTGCATGTTGTTTGTCTCTTTGGCTTTGCACAAGTTGTCATCATCAAAAAGGGGGAGTATGTAAGGGCCAATTGTCAGACAACATACAATCACAAGTTTCGATGATGACAAATGACCATCATGGATGAATCGGCATTGTCGATTCCACGTCTACAAACAAATGCAACATATCACCTATCATATCCTTTCCTATGCGTATCTAAAACTGCTATACTTCATAAAACATATGTGGATAAAATGTGATCATGACGAAATGCATGAAAACCACAAAAATACAAATTTTTGCAGGTTTGCAGGCTTTGAGTCGACCGCAAGGGTCAGCGCATAAGCCACGGGTCAGCACATAACACAAACCAGTTAGTGACTGGTCAGCACATGGTTGCTTGAGTCGACCACAGGTCGACGCATGGCATAATGCTGTTGGCCACGGGTCAGCTCATGGAATACTTGAGTCGACCATAAGGGTCGGCGCATTTCCCACGGGTCAGCTCATGGAATACTTGAGTCGACCATAAGGGTCAGCGCATTTCCCACGGGTCAGCGCACGCCGACCTATGGTCGACCGCTCGTGCGTAAACTCAATTTTCTGAGTATTTTCCACTGTTTGAAAAGCTGTTATTTTTGGTTGGTAAGCTAGTTACTATAAATAGAAGTCAAATTACTTTTATCAACTAACATTTGTCAAATTGATTTCAAGTGTTCAAGGAAACAAGAAAGAGTGAAATAGGTGTCCAAGATTCATCATCTTCATCTTCAACATCTCACAACACATCAACTACACACAACCATTTTTGATGTGCTTCGTGATCGGTTAAAGGTGATAAGGTTCAAAGCTGAGATTGGAGAATCCGGTTCGGGTTGAAGCTTGTGGCAGGTTCTTTCTTGAATAAAACCATTAGGGTTTTGCCCTCCAAGACCGGTTTGTGTTTGGGGGTTTTTGGACGAATTGCTTCATCAATATTCAGCTGTGCGAAGGTGATTGAGAAGAGGAAGTCTTCATCAGTCTAGTAGCGGATTCGGTGATATTGAAGGGAAGAATTCAGGTTCGATTTGTTGTGGTTGAGATCAGCCGGGCCGAGGGTTTGAAGAACGGAAGGTTTTTCAACAAAGGGGCTGGAATCGGAGGTCTATCAATAACAATCGAAGGTCTTGATTCATCTTGAATCAAGGAACAAGGAGAGGAAGCAACATTCAACATCTTGAGAGTTCAGTTGTTTACTTGCTTTGCAATCCTTGTATAAACGGTTAAATTCTACAGGTGATATCTAATTAAATCATCTCAATTCTAATTTTAGAATTGAGGGCAGACGTACCCCGAAGCGAGGACGGCGGGGGAACTGCCTCATCAAATCTCTGTCTTCTTTAATTTTCTGCATAATTATTTTTCAGCTTAAAAATTAAGTGATTTTAGTTTAAGCACTTTTACCAAACATTGATATTAATTGAGTAAGAGATTAAAACTCTGTTTTTGAATCCAAAGTACAATAGTATACTGTAGTAGACCAATTTGAATTACTTACTCAACACAAATATCACTTGGAGTGTTTATGCACACCAAGTGTTTGATAATTTGCCTAAACCAAAGTTGTCTTAAGTTTGTATCTAGTTTGATTTGGTATTTGGATCATTGGAACTAGGAATCCTAGTAAGTGAAACAAATCATTGATTGTGCAAATAAGTGTAGTGATTCGTATTTTACTTTATCTCTAATCCATTGGCTTGACGCATATCCGGTTTTCCAATAACGATTCGTTTTAGACTAAAATTTTCCTCGGCCGCTTCCGTACTTAAAACAAATTTTCAAAACCAATTTTAAATTGGTAGCGCCGACTCAAATTTTAATTGGGATCTATTCAACCCCCCCTCTAGATCCGTGCCATAGTCTAACAGAATCCTTTGAAGATGATGTCTTCGCCGTGGCCTTTCGCTATGTGGGGCATCGATATGATTGGAAAGATTGAGCCGACCGCTTCCAATGGGCATCGCTTCATCCTTGTTGCCATCGACTATTTCACCAAGTGGGTCGAAGCAGCGTCATTTGCGAAGGTCACTAGACATGTGGTTGCCCGATTCATCAAGAAAGAAATCATTTGTCGCTATGGGATTCCCGAAAGAATCATTACTGATAATGGTTCTAATCTCAACAACAAAATGATGAAGGAGTTGTGCCAGAACTTCAACATTCAGCATCACAATTCTTCCCCTTACCGCCCTAAGATGAACGGTGCTGTTGAAGCAGCAAATAAGAACATAAAGAAGACTGTGCAGAAGATGGTCGTTACGTACAGAGATTGGCATGAGATGCTACCCTTCGCCTTGCATGGGTACCGTACTTCGGTACGTACATCGACCGGGGCAACCCCTTACTCCCTTGTGTATGGTATGGAAGCAATCCTACCTGTTGAAGTGGAGATTCCTTCTCTAAGAGTCCTATTGGATGTCAAGTTAGACGAAGTTGAATGGATTCGGACAAGGTTCAATGAGTTGAGTCTTATCGAAGAGAAGCGAATGGCAGCCATTTGTCATGTGCAGTTGTATCAAAGTCGGATGAAGAGAGCCTTTGATCAGAAAGTGCGTCCTCGATGCTTCCAGGTCGGAGATTTGGTGTTGAAAAGGATCCTTCCTCCTCAGACAGATCACAGGGGCAAGTGGACTCCTAACTATGATGGACCGTATATTGTTACCAAGGTTTTTGATGGTGGGGCCTTAATGCTTGCAACGATGGATGGTGAAAACTTCACTTCCCCGGTGAACTCAGATGCAGTTAAAAAATACTTCGCATGAAATAGACCCGCTGGACAATAAAAAGAGTAGTCCAGGCAAAAATGGGCATCCCGGCGAACCAAGAAAATGAAAAAGGTTCGGGCAAAAATTAGGGATTAAAAGTGAAAAGATTGTACACCCGGTAAGTTGAAAACCTGAAAAGGCAACTTAGGCAAAAATGGGTATCCCGGTGGATCGAAAACCCGAAAAGGGCGATCCAGGCAAAAGTTAGGGATTAAGCGAATGACTGCGTTCTGAGTAGTTATGAATCTCATCTCGTGTCAATGACTGGAAACTTTTGAAGGATAGGAAACAGTCCAATCACTCTTTCAGAAAGCTGATCATCTAGAGGATCTTGAAGACGAGCAAGTCATAGCAGAATTGGAACCCAATAGAAATCCATTTCACATTGCCATTAGATTAATGTCTGTTTTTATCTGTTGTGCGATTACCTCTTTCCAGGGATTGCTTCCTGATGTAAATGCCTATTCAGAGGCCGTTCAATCAATAAAATCATGTTATTCAGTATATCTCTGTTTTCATTTTCATTTTTCTGTTTTATTTGCAAAATTGACGTCCGAATTTTTTGATAAACATTGCATCATGACACATAAGACCTTTACAGGTACATGCTTAATAAACATTTAAAATTGCTGTAAATTTTAAGTGCTTTGGATCATCTATTCAGAACAGGTACCCTCAGGGCATTTCCTTAAAATCCCCTGCAGATGATCGTGAATGTTTTCCGCCAACAGACGAATTCGGTATCTTATCCCTGCAGAGCTGATCAGAGCGTTGGATTCTTCAATCCCCAACAGGTTCTCACCACTGTACCTCCCCCCAAGCGGTGGTTTCAGATTATACACTCCCCAGTAGAGTTGACAGTGTCAGACTATATACCCCCAGCGGAGTTGACAGTGCCAGACTGTATCTTCCCAGCAGAAGCGGCTGCTCCTCAGAGTTCGAGGCTAGATCGATAATCCCAACGCCAGATCCATGGTTTCTTTCCTTGAAGCAGAACCTCGGTACCGTATCGGTGTTTGCTTCCCCTGTTGAGTAATCTCTCGCAGATCGTGGTTGCCAGAACCACTATCGCTTTCCCCAACAACAGGTTTTTAGTGCCGTTCTCTCCCCAGTCAGAATCTCGGTATTTCGTCATTGCTAGAACACCGTGTGGCGGGTCATTTCCCCCACAGAATTCTTTGTGCTGTGCATCTCTAGCAGCCTTGCCAGGGTCCAGAAGATGGTGATCATTTCCCCAGCAGATCCCCTTGCCTCAGCTTGGCATTCTACCCAGCATTTCGCATCCCTGCATGTAGAATCATATTGCATTGCATCCTCCCAAATCGCATAGCATTTCCATTTTCATGGAGCATTACGCCATTGAAAAATTCAAACATACGCATGTAAGCATAAAACATTCTCGGTATCCCAAGTGATAAGCCAGAAGTGGTTTCCAGTACTCAGACTGAAGATTGTTCATGACTTACCTTTTTTATCCCCAACAAGTGTCATTGGCCCATGCGTCGCCTTTATTATCGTTCCCTATTTCTGCCGATGCTGACAGGCATGAAGTTTCCGGTATTCAGACCGAAGTGGCGTTCAGGCCAGTTTTCCGATGTTCAGATCGAAGAAGTTTCCGACGTTCAGGTCGATGCAACTTGTGGCGTTCAGGCCAATTTTCCAATGTTCAGATCGAAGAAGTTTCCGACATTCAGGTCGATGCAACTTGTGGCGTTCAGGCCAGTTTTCCGATGTTCGGATCGAAGAAGTTTCCGACGTTCAGGTCGATGTAACTTGTGGCGTTCATGCCAATTTTCCGATGTTCAGATCAAAGAAGTTTCCGACGTTCAGGTCGATGCAACTTGTGGCATCCAGGCCAATTTTCCGATGTTCAGATCGAAGAAGTTTCCGACGTTCAGGTCGACGCAACTTGTGGCATTCAGGCCAGCCTCTCGGTGTTCAGACCGATATTAATAATCTCATATCTCCTGATGTTCAGATCGAAGTCATTTCCAGTATTTTGACTGATGAGCGGCATTCAGGCCATGGTTATTTTTGTGTTACCATTTATTTTGGTATCCAGGTTAACATTCTTTTTCAGTATTCAGACTGATTAACGGCATTCAGGCCATGGTTATTTCTGTGTTACCATTTATTTTGGTATCCAGGTTAACATTCTTTTTCGGTATTCAGACTGACTCTCACCGTACCAGACGGATTCTTCTTTCAAGACCACCTCTTTGCCGATTCTGACAGGCATTGTTACTTCACTTCACTTCAGTGCAAATTTTCGGGCTTTTATTGTATTCAATCCCTTGATACCTTGAAAGCACGAAAGCCGCTGCTATCTTCTTTCCAGGTCTCTAGTTGATTGAATAGGGGCAGCTGTAATACCCCAAAATTTACCCTTCATTTTTCCTGGAAGCATACGCTTTACGCCTCATGCATGCATTCATTTTTAGGTCATTTAGCATTTGCATTTCATCATGGCAATCGGAATATTCAAAAAAAAAAAAAAAACAAAAAAAACGAATAAATAAATAAATAAATAAATAAAAGAAAAAATCTTGGACTTGGACCTCTCTCATTTGAGCCCACAGGTCCACAAAAATCAGGTTATAAATTCAGAGTTTCAGTGAAACAAAAGGACATTCTATTCCTATTACCCTGGCTGGAAAAAGATAGTGAGAGAAGAGCTAACAGAGTTCAGAGCAGCCTCCAAACCCTGAAGGGAACTCAACTGCACAGAATCACCTCTGCCTCACATAAACCGTAAAGATTGTTTTGTAAACCTCACGGGTGCAACTCAATTTCAATCAAGCTCTCCAATCAGGTTTTCCCTTATTCCCATTACGTTTGAGCTTTGAATTTGAATACTCTGAATATTTGAGGTATTATGGGTGAATTTGATACCCTTTTGATGCATGTCTTTTTTGTGAATTTTAATGGTATGATTCATGTGGTTACATTTTAATTTGGGGGCAACCCTTGATTACCCTATTTTTTTGTCTCTAACCTGTTTGTTGAGTTTTTGTGAGGGCTCACATGACTTTTGCAGGGATAACTTGCGTGGTTTTCCACTTTATTTGTGGGATGCCCCCTGGAGGTTCATTCTGGTTACCTGTACTGACCCACTTTCTTTGATGATGTTAGCTTGGAGGGATCTCAGGGTTTATCGTTCCTTTAATTGTTGTTACCTTGGATCTTCATCCGTGTGGTACCTTTTACATTTTTCCCGCATTTTACTGCTTTCCTAGCTGGAAGACCTCGATAGGAGGCAATGTTTTTGTGTTTACTTTATGCAGGATCCTTCGTCAAGGACTGCCTTTTTGCATGAGTTTACCAAACCATAACCCTACCAACTCATTGATTTTTCTTCTCCTAAGAACACGTTAACTCCTTCTACTACAGGCGAGTAAGTCTCCAAAGGTCGAGCATCCGGTAGATTGCGTAGTAACGTCGTTCGTCCAAAACCCAATCCATAACCCCGTAGTTAGCCGAACTACGGCTTGCTCTGATTCTCATTCCAGATGAGATACGTAGGCATAAGACGCGATGTCTTAGCGAGCACACATCCCCCTAACCCATAGGTCAGCCGAGCTACGAACACTCTGATTCTCATATTCAGATGAGATACGTATGCAGTGGATGCGACATCCGCGCGAGTCATTTTCATTTAACCCCTTTTTTAGTAAACAACACAAGATAAACTCACACCCTTTAGACAAGAACTACAAAAGTGGATCCCATAGAGTACTACGGATGCGTAGGGGTGCTAATACCTTCCCTTCGCATAACCGACTCCCGAACCCAAGATTTGGTTGCGAGACCTTGTCTTTTCCTTTCCTCTTTTCAGGTTTACTTCGAGCGTTTCCTTTCCCTCCTTTGGGATAAATAACGCACGGTGGCGACTCTTCTGTCATTTTCTTTCGCCGGTTGTTTTTTTGCATACTGTATTTTTCAGGTTGCGACAGAGATGTAGTAATGTCTTGGTGATTTGAGTCCTGAGCATCACTCGTGTTATCAGTTGCAGAGCCTTGAGCTTGAGACTTAATTAAATAAGGTTCAAAGTTTTCATCAAATCGATGCCAGCACTCAAGATCTGAGTGACCATATTTGTTGTACAACTGACAGATAGGTTGATTTCCTTTGGTGTATATTTTTTCTACCACCTCGACCTCTTACTCGTGCAATTTTTCCTTTACCATGAGTATAATGATGTGAGCTTCCATGAAAGTTTGCATTTAAAGCAAGATTTTGTTGAAATGTGCCTTGAGCTAAATTTGAATTTTCAATAGGAGTATCGAGTTCTTGCTGGTACTTGTCCAACTAAGCTTCTTGAACATAAAGGATTGCCTTCATATCATAAATGTGAAGGGAAATTATGATAGAAGGTGCAGTGAAAACAAAATTTCCCTTTAGTTGATCCTTACGAATGAGCATGATCAGTGATAGAAATAATTACCTCTTGTGGTGATTAACAACTTTGATGCAAATCAGGATGAATGATAACAAGTATCATTTCCAACTGTGCACTTGTTTCATAAAAAGGGATGTTAAGACATTTGAGGAAACAAGTGATCTTGTTCCTGATTTTATGCAAAAGATTCTGCAGACTTTGTGCAACAGTCCAGATTGGATCTATTGTGGTTTTTAGCCTAAGCCCATGCTTACCAAAGGCTATTTAAAGAGAACGTTGCTAACCTAATTAATAGAAGTGAGAGCTACGCTTGAGCATTGGAAAATTAGGGTTTTAGTGTTCTTTGTTACTTGTGAGCCAATCTTATATCTTGTTGATATTAGAGTTGGACTGTGTCTTTGTGTTGTAAGTGTTAATCACTCATAAGATTTTAAGAAGAGGTGGATTATATGTTTTGGAAGAGTGTCTTCTATTATTTGGTTAAAGTCATTATCACTGTGTGTGATTGAAGGAAAGTGAGAGGGGTCTCATATCTAGAATAGTCTTAGATAGAAATATCACGGGTAGTGATTAGGTGCGAAGATTGTAAATAAGAGGTTGTTCACTGAGGTATTCAAACTAATACTATTATAGTGAATTTCCTTCTTGGCTTGGATGCCCCCAGATGTAGGTGAAGTGGCATCAAACTGGGTTAATAATCATATGACTTATTTACTTTCAGCAGTTCATTTTGACACCCTTATTATTATTGTTGTGCGAAGTTATGATATTAGTGTCGTGACATCGCATATGACATATGATATATGAATACCAGAATCTCAATTGGTATCAGAGTAGCCATCCTACTATGTTTCTGGGTGAGATTCGGGGAAGATACTTTCTGGTACCATGGACAAGGAAGAAGGATTTGTTAATAGGCCATCCATCTTAGATGACACCAACTATGACTATTGGAAGGAATGCATAGTGGTATTCCTAAAATCTATGGATAGCAAGACTTGGAAAGTTGTCATCAAGGGTTGGGAACATCCTGTTGTGAAGGATAAAGATAGGAAGGCTACTACTAACTTGAAGCCCGAAGAGGACTGGTCTAAGGAAGAAGATGAATTGGCTCTTGGAAACTCCAAAGCTTTGAATGTTATATTAAATGGAGCTGACAAAAACATATTCAGGTTAATAAACACTTGTAGTGTAGCCAAAGATGCATGGGAAATTCTCAGAACCACTCATGAAGGCACATCTAAATTAAAGATGTCTAGACTTCAGCTTCTCACTACCAAATTTGAGAATCTAAAGATGAAAGATGATAAGAGTATTCATAATTTTCACATGAATGTTCTTGAAACACCAATTCATCTAATGCCTTGGGAGAAAAGATGTTAGAAGATAAAATGGTTAGAAAAATTATCAGGTCCCTACCTAAGAAATTTGACATGAAGGTCATAGCCATTGAAGAAGCCCAATACATCAACAACATGAGATTATATGAACTTGTTTGGTCACTCCAAACTTTTGAATTGGGTATTAGTGACATATCTGAAAAGAAGAACAAGAGCATAACTGTTGTACCCAACACTAAAGATGAAGAGGACCAATGTGACTTAGATACTGATGAAGGAATGACTAATGCTATTGTACTGTTTGAGAGACAATTCAACAAGGTGCTAAAGAGAATGGATAGGAAATCAAGACCAAATGTCAAGAACAACTCATCTGACATCAACAATAACAATGACTTTCAGAAAAGAATAAGAATATAAGAGAAATCCAATCAAGGTAAAGGCATTCAGTGAAGGCCAAAGATGCATGGGAAATTCTCATAACCACTCATGAAGGCACATCTAAAGTGAAGATGTCTAGACTTCAACTTCTCACTACCAGATTTGAGAATCTAAAGATGAAAGATGATGAAAGTATTCATGATTTTCACATGAATGTTCTTGAAACACAAATTCATATAGTGCATTGGGAGAAAAGATGTCAGAAGAAAAACTGGTTAGAAAAATTCTCAGGTCCCTACCTAAGAAATTTGACATGAAGGTTACAATTATTGAAGAAGCCCAATACATCAGCAACATGAGAGTAGATGAACTTGTTGGGTCACTCCCAACTTTTGAATTGGGTATTAGTGGCAGATCTGAAAAGAAGAACAAGAGCATAACTTTTGTATCCAACATGAGAGTAGATGAACTTGTTGGGTCACTCCCAATGTGACTTAGATACTGATGAAGGAATGACTAATGCTATTGTACTGCTTGGGAGACAATTCAACAAGGTGCTAAAGAGAATGAACAGGTAGTCAAGACTAAATGTCAAGAACAACTCATATAAGATCAGCAATAACAATGACTTTTAGAAAATAACAAGAATATAAGAGAAATCCAATCAAGGTAAAGACATTGAGTGTCATGTGTGTGAAGTATTTGGACATATTAGACCATAATGCCCTACATATCTCAAGAAACAAAAAAAGGGTTGTCTGTCTCTTGGTCTGATGATAATAACTCTGAAAGTGAACCTGAGGATGAATCTGCTAAACATGCAACTGCTTTAACTGGATGATATGATTCTAATGAATATTCATGTGATGAAGAAGTATCTTATGATGAAATGGCTTCCTCTTATAAAGAACTGTGCATTAGAAGTGAAGAAGTTTGTCAATTGGGAGAAAAACAGAAGAAAATTATATCTCAACTGCAAGCTGAAAAAGAAAGATATATGTCTACTATCTCTGGTCTTCAAGATGAGGTGACTTTGTTGACCTCCAAACTTGAGAACATGACAAAGTATGTAAGAATGTCGAACAAGGTTCTGATGTGTTAGATGAAGTTCTTCAAGTTGGAAAAGTGGCTGGAGACTTGATAGGGATATGCTTTAATTATCAATCTTTGAATAAACAAGGAGAAACCCCTGTGGCAAACTTTGTTCTTCCAAATAGGAAGCCTGAGCCTATGATGTCTAATCATCTGTCTCAACCTCGTGCCAAACATCATAAGACTCAAACTGGAGGCAAGCTATTGCACTGGAGATCTCATTACTGTGGAAAATTTGGTCATATAAAGCCCTTATGTTTCAAACTATATGGCTATCCAAGGTGTCCAACACAACCTAGGGCTAATCAAGTGGTGATTAAAACTAGAAGGGAGTGGATACCCAAGCATGCCATCATTAGTCTTATAGCTCACACCTCTCTTAGAGCTTCAGCTAGAGAAGACTGAAGGTGTGAAAAACACAAGAAGGGGGGGGGGGGGTTGAATTGGGTTTTAAAAGCAAAAGATTTTTCCAAAACAAAAACTCTACTAACAAGTTGAATAATGAAGAGATAAAAACACAAAGATTTTTATCCTGGTTCGCTTGAAACTCAAAGCTAATCCAGTCCACCCGCCAAGGTGATTTGCCTTATACACAAGGACTTAATCCACTATAATCAACAAATTATAATAAACACAAAGAATAACCTTCTTTGTCTTCTCAAGGATCCAACTAAACCTTAGTCTCCTCAAGAATTCACAAAGAAAAGATTTCTTTGTCTTCTCAAGGATAACCTCCTTAAGAAATCAAACAAATAGTTTGGATACAAGTTTATATGTTTCGAGATGCTTCTTCAAAAGAAGATTTTACACAAATGAATAATAAATACTTAAAGAACACTGAATACAAAAGAGGAGATTTTCACAAAGAAAATTAGCTTGTGTAGTTCAGCAGCAAAACGCGAGCGAGAGTTTTTCAAGTCTCCAATGCATGCTTATATAGTGTAAGCATGTGACCGTTGGAGGGAAAAATGGGGAAAGCTCCTTGAGCCGCTGTCCACTGTTGGATGAGAAAGGAATGATACCATGTAAGTCCTTTCGCCCACAAAATCAGTGGCATGTGTGATGAATAGTACAGTCCTTGCCCACAAAATCAGGTAGTGGAAAGGTTGTTAAATTTGTACTATGTATTATTTGATCACATTCCCATTTGATCTTATCTTCAGATTCATTGGCTTATGATAAAAGATGATTGAAACATGAAGTGAAGAAATAAAGAGTTTGATTCAGAAACTTCAGAACCTTGCGTCAGAACCTTGACAACGTTAGTAGTCAGGCCTGAGTTCTTCAGTGTCTTCAGAATCTTTAGAGTCTTCAGAAACCTCAGTTAGAACCTTGATAACATCAATCGTTTGTCTTAAGATCTTCAGAATCTTCAGATGCATAACACAACTTCAGAAGCTTGCCATTCTTTAGAAGCTTGTTGATCAGAGTCACGTCCAGAAGCAAAACAAGTGAGAGAGCATTGAAACAACAACATATTGTCTCTTCAGAAGCTTCTGATGGGTGAGATAACGCAGAAGAAGAAAGAAAATTGCAACAACAATATTGATGTCTTTCAAAACTTCTAATTGCAATGCAGAAGCGAATTTGGAGCACAAAGTTCAGAAATTGATGATGTTACGCATCATATGATCATAATCAAAACTGCTTGTTAAAGCTACACATTAACAAATCAATAGGGTTCCAAAATTGTTCTAACATAAATACAACATTGTTATCATCAAAACTCTAGGTATAAATGCAAAACCAAATCTTGTCCTAACAAAGACTGGTACTTTGACAGTGGATGTTCTAGACATATGACAGGGGTCAAGAAGTTCTTGGTGGACATCAAGTCTTACTCCACAAGTTATGTCACTTTTGGTGATGGAGCTTCAGTTGTGCACTTGTTTCATAAAAGGGATGTTGAGGCATTTTAGGAAACAAGTGATCTTGTTCCTGATTTTATGCAGAAGATTCTACAGACTTTGTGCAACAGTCCAAATTGGATCTGTTGCGCTTTTTAGCCTAATCCCATGCTTACCAAAGGATATATAAAGAGAATATTGCTAACCTAATTGATAGAAGTGAGATCTACGCTTGAGAATTGGAGAATCATGGTTTTAGTGCTCCTTGTTACTAGTGAGCCAATCTTATATCTCGTTGATATTAGAGTTGGAATGTGTCTTTATGTTATAATTGTTAATCACTCATAAGCTTTTAACCAAGAGTGGATTATATGTTTTGGAAGAGTGGTTTACATTATTTGATTAAAGTCATTATCATTGTGTGTTATTGAAGGGAAGTGAGAGGGGTCTCATTTCTAGGAGAGTCTTAGATAAAAATAACACGGGTAGTGATTAGGTGTGAAGATTGTAAACAAACATTGTTTAATGAGGTCTTCAAACTAATACTATTATAGTGAATTTCCTTCCTGACTTGGATTCCCCTAGATATAGGTGAAATTGCACCGAATTGGTTTAACAATCATCTGTGTTATTTACTTTCAGCAGTGCTTTTTAACACCCTTATTATTATTGTTGTGCAAAGTTATGATATTAGCGTCGTGACATCGCATACGACATCTGCTATTTGAATACCAAAATTTCACATATAATAATAGTAATAATAATAATATAATAACAATTATTATAATAAACATATTTTTTTATTATTATATTTAATAACTATTATAATAATAATATTATTATTATTAACTGTTATTATCATATTATATGATGTTACATATTTCACTCAAATACACTGACCTTACGGTGTTCCATAATTCTCTCAAGTGTAATGTACCTTACAATGTTCCTTATTTATTCTATCTCTCATTAATCTGTCCTTATGTGTGTGACCATGTAGGTTCTCATGATGTTGACAATTATATTAAATCAAATCTTTAATATAATAAATAGTGAGCGGTATCTAGAAAATGGGGATTTAGGTTTATCATCTGCAGAAGACATGTGTTTGTCTTCATTAGAATCATATCCTATTCCTCTTTTCTTATTCTGACTGACTCCATAAATCATAGAGGCCATTCTGCTTCTTTCTATCCCATTTTTCAAAAACTTTTTAAATGCCTTTTCATATTCATATACAATTGTGTTAGAAGTTTGTGGGGGCTTGAGATAAAGCTTCTTCAAGTTTTAAACATTGTTTATTTGTAGATTCTTTTTCACTTTTCAAAATCAGAATGTCATCCTTTAATTCGGAAACTGTTATCTCAAGCTTATTACATTCTTCAATGGTTCCTTCAAGGACCTTTTTTAATGCTTTAAATTTTTGTTTAAGTTTATGATATGAGCTTAGAGATTCAGATAGGCAATATTCAAGGTCAGAGCAGGAAAGATTAGAAAATACCTCTTCAGGATCAGATTCTCTCTCTGATGAGTTTCCATACATAGTATCCATGAATGTCACATTTGCTTGTTCTTCTTCAGAGTTTGATTCTAAGGCGTCATATTCAGAGTCGTCCCAGGTGGCCATAAGTCCCTTCTTCATTTTGAAGGAATTTTTCTTGAATCCTTCTCTCCTGGAGCTTTCTTTCTTGAGCTTTGGGCATTCGTTTTTGTAGTGACCTGGTTCTTTACATTTATAGCATGTTACCTCTTTGTTTAATTTGCCTCTGGAAGTTGATTTTGAGCGATCTCCCTTGGGTCTTGGTCTTCTGAAGTTTTTATTCCTTTTTCTCCAGAGTTGTTTTACTCTTCTGGTTAGAAGGGATAACTCTTCCTCATCGTTAGAATCGTCCTTTTCAGAGTCGTCATTATCTTCTTCTTCAGCTTGGAGGGCTTTGTTCCTTTCTGGTTTGTGTCTCTCAGATCTGGACTTCAGAGCTACATATTTGTTCTTCTTTTGGGGCTCATCTTCCTCAAGTTCTATCTCGTGACTTCTGAGGGAGCTAACGAGTTCTTCCAGGCTTATGTTGTTCAGATCCTTTGATAATTTTAATGCAGTGACCATAGGTCTCCACTTCTTTGGAAGGCTTCTGACAATCTTCTTGACATGATCTGCAGTTGTGTAGCCTTTGTCCAGAACCTTGAGTCCTGCAATTAAAGTTAGAAATCTAGAAAACATTACCTTTATAGCTTCATCGCACTCCATCTTGAAAGCTTCATACTTCTGAATTAGAGCCAGAGCCTTTGTCTCTTTGACTTGTGAGTTGCCTTCGTGGGTCATCCTTAGGGAGTCAATTATTTCTTTAGCAGTTTCCCTATTGGTGATCTTTTCATTTGGTCATCAACTCCCATCTATTTGTGTTCCCCAATCATTAGATTATATGTAGTAAATATCATCTTGCTACACGTATAGTTTTCGTTCAGAGCATGAGGTTTAACTTTACAAACTTTGGTTTTTTCTCATTGCAGAGTATATTCATTCTAAATCTTACTTTACCATATTCATTCATCAGTTATCTTAACCATTCATTCATGAGAAGGTAACTTCATTTATAAGTTATTCAAAAGAAGATGAAATAAAGTAATTTGATCATTATTGTACAAAGCATTGTTAAGTCTCTAAGCATTGTACAAGGTGAACCAAGTGATTTGAAGCTCCATGAAACTTAAAGCATGAGTTGTCCAAAACATTTTGATTCTAATTTAAGAAGTACAAAGGACTAAGTAACAATACAAGTTTTGAATTCAAATTGTACAAGTTCTTAAAGACTACAAAGTGCCGATTTCAACTACAAGCTTTCTTAATATATTTGGATAATCACAAGCTCATTCAAAACAATGCAAAAGTGAATGAAGATGCTTCTGGTGACATAAGTGCATTGCAGTGGTAAATCCAACAACTCAAAGGTCAAATATTTTGACAAAGAATAAAGTTTTCACCACTGGTATCAAATTTGGAGCCAAATTCTGATTTTGTTGGACCAACTTTAGGAAGCACAACCTGTGTTGCAGTTATTAGAAACAACCAACTTCTTGTTGTAACTGATGGTGATTCGCGTGGTGTAATGTCTCAGAAGAGGCATGCATACAATTTTTCTAGAGATCACAATCCTGATCTTGAGATTGAGAAGGAAAGAATTTCAAAAGCTGGTAGTTTTATTCATGCAGGAGGAGTCAATGGCAATTTAAACCTTACAAGAACTATTGATGACATGTAATTTAAACATAACAAATTTTTACCTGCTGAAAAACAAGTGGTAACTGCCAACCCATATATAAACAATGTTGATATTTGTGATGAAGATGAATTTATGGTTCTAACTTGTGACCACATACATGACTACTTGTCAAGTCAACAATTGGTAGATTTTGTTCATGAACAATTGTGTCCGTAAACAAAACTTTTCACTATGTGTGAAAGAGTATTTTTCCGATATTTGGCACCATCAACTGTTGGTGGCGAAGTATATGATATCATGACCATGATCTTGGTTCAATTTAAAAAAACCTACTCAGTTCAGTGCATGAGCATAAGAGAAATCCTCATCAAACAAACAAGTCGATTCACAAGTCGAACTGAAGCTTGAAATGAGTGATGTTTAGTACTGTATATTCAAATATGCATTCAATATAATACCTAATAGACACATAATTCAAATATGTGTTCTACATATTTAATAGATGTCACTAACCTTCATGCTCAAGAATAACATGTTGCCTCAGAATGTCTATAACCCATTATAGCACTAATGCAGTCTGGTTCTGAGACAACAATAGAATATGGGGCTTGGTCACTCTTCTAACAGTGTGCAAAGGACTTCCACATACTTACTATCGCGATTTACAAAAAGGCAAAGAACCATCATTGACATTGTTAGAATTATTTTTGGAATGCTTGAAGTCTCAGCAGAATTTGCAATGAACATTACTTTCAATCGGGAAAGAATACAAAAGTATTTACCTGCCAATTTTCTCGATGCAACAACACTTAATAACTATCTTGTTAATGAGTGTGTGTCCTTCATAACTTCTCATGAAATAGCTGGAAAATCTATTGCATTGTGTACTTCAAAGAATTGTCAACTGCTGGACTTGGGCAATGATGTGTATGGATTTTTTGGGGTATAAAACTCAATCAAGATACCAGCCCTGACCGTGTTGTTGAGTAACTTGATTATTGGATCAAAATGCTTGAAATATAGTGAAGATTGTTCTAATTGTCATCCTATCACCAGTGAATCTGTTTATCAAGACATGTAATAATAAACTTATGCTTACCATATAACATGCTGCATATTTGAATAGGTCAAAGAGATACTGAAAAACAGATGCTACGAAATCAACAATACAAATAAAAATATCAACAACTAGATTTTTATTCATAATCATAACAATCATTTCAGTTAAAAACTAACATGACTGAGCTGCCCCAATTGCCCTAGTCGGTTACACCATAATTGTCAAAACAGTTGCAAACTAACACAAAAAGCCAAGTTAAATTACAAACTAAATTGACTATAAATTCACTTTAATTTGCATTTCAAACTAACACAAAATTTCCACTGATTTTTCCCTTGAACTAACACGATCTATCTCAATTAAAACACTTGAACTAACACAATCTCCAACTAACTTAGAGATTCAATCCTAACCTCTCTTAAACCCCTCACAAGGATCACAATCCAAAGGCCATGAATCACTCAACCCTAACTGTTTTAAACACTCTAACTAAATTTCCCTCCTTCACTTCCCTCCATTTCAATCCTATTTAAACTCCATAATTTTCACTCACCATCAACAATCATCACCATAAACTCACTCTGCAAAATTTCATCCTCACCATCACTCATAACCTCTGAAGCACCGATACAGATATTGTGAAGAAGTACCAGTACTCAGTACTTGATCGATACTGCTACACGTATTGTACGTACCGTAACAGTACCCTGCTTTTTTTTATTTTAAATTTTGGTACTGCAATGGTATGACCGTGGAACTGTAGCGGTACTTAAATATTATTTTATCTTTTAAATGGGCCTGATCCGATCTATAATCTAAGTGATTTTAGGGTTTTAATTTTTTTATATAAATATAAACCTGTGATTGTGATAATAGAATAGATTTCTTTCATTTATCAAATCGACAACGACATAAAATATTATCAATTTTGCAGTTACTTATAAAAAGGTACTAGTACTACATAGTATTTTTTTCTAACTTTTTGTGAATATGATATTATAATAACACTATATAATAGTCTATACTACATAGTTACCTATATTATATGATAGTCTTTATTACATAGGTTATACTGTTTTTTCTTTTCTTACTCATATCAATCATACAAAATATTGATAGTAGAGGCTTGTTTGCATCCTATATAATTTCGCGTACAATTGAAGAGTAATTATGCATCCTATACAATTACTCTTCAATTTATACTCTAACCCCTTCAATAGTACTAGAACCATCCTATATAAATATAAAATTTACTCTTTGTACGCAAAATTATATAGGATGCAAATAATAAATTATTGTATGATAGTCCAGGCTGTACCATCCTATATAAATATAATAGTCTATACTCATATTATAATTAATTTTACTCATATTATAATTAATTTATTATAAAATATATAGTATATAAAATTATAGTAGATAATATAATAAGTTTATATTAATCATATAATATTATTTATAAGGATTTTTTTTTGTTGTAGATATTTTCCCAAAGTAATAATGTTAGTGGAGGAAGTAGGACAAACAATAATATTATGCCTTTGACGGATAAATATACAAGTGGAACGGGAAGTACCGATAATGATTATCCTCTTAAGGCTTATGTGACGATTTTGCAAAATAGGAATGAAGGAAAGGGAAATAATGCAACTTGGCGGTGCAACTATTGCAATGTATCCTTTAAAGGTTCTTATTTTAGAATAAGAAGTCATTTATTGAAAGAAAAGGGAAATGGAATAATTTGTTCTTCGAAAGTGACCAATGAATATTTGGCTGAGATAAAAGAACTTGACATGATTGTTACTGACAAAGCAAGGCAAGCAAAGCTCGTACAAGTTCCTTTTCCGAATGGAACTACAAGTTTGAATCCGCCTATTGATATGAGTAAGAAAAGAAGAGGAAGTGATGTACCTTTAGCAAAGGCATTTAATAATGAGGCTAGAGATCATCAATCATCTGAAATAGCTAGACTATTTTATTCTACTGGTTTGCCATTCAACGTAGCCAGAAATCCTTACTTTATCAGTGCATTCACTAATGCAGCAAACAGTTCTATATCTGGCTACCTTCCTCCAAGTTATAATTCCATAACAACTACAATGTTACAAAGAGAGAAAGCCAACATATTAAAACTACTCCAAACAATTAAAGATACTTGGCCAGAAAAAGGTGTGAGCATAGTTACAGATGGTTGGACAGATGCCCAAAGAAGACCATTGATTAACTTTATGGAAATTTTGAGTTCTGGACCAATGTTCTTGAAGGCTATTGATGGGACATGAGAGTAAAAAGATAAACACTATATTGCTACTCTAATTTTACATACAATTGAAGAGGTTGGAGCAGAAAATGTTGTTCAAATCATTACTGATAATGCCCCTGTTTGCAAGGCTGCTGGTTCAATTGTCGAAGGAACATATCCTCATATATTTTGGACACCATGTTTAGTGCACACGTCGAATCTAGCTCTAAAAAGTATATGTGCACCAAAAAATACACCAAATAACGAAGTTGTTTATCTTGTGTGTAAATGGATATCTGCTATTGCTGAAGATGGTTTTTATATTAAATTTTTTATTATGAATCACTCCATGAGATTTGCTATGTTCAAAGAATTTGTGCATTTGATGTTTCTTTCTATTTCTGAAACAAGATTTGCATCAGTTATTGTTATGCTTAAGAGGTTGAAAACCATTAAGAAGGGTCTCTTAACTTTGGTAATTAGTGAACAATGGTCTGAATATAGAGAAGATGATATTCAAAAGGCGGCCTTTATGAAAAAACAATTTTAAATGATCAATGGTGGGATAAAGTAGATTATATTCTAAGATTTATGGAGCCTATCTATGACATGCTTCGTTCTTGTGATACCAATGAGTCAAAACTTCATTTGGTTTATGAGAAGTGGGATTCTATGATTGAGAAAGTCAAATTAGTAATATATAATCAAGAGGGAAAAGAGTTGAGTCAGAATTCATCCTTTTATGATGTGGTGTAAAATATCCTAATTGCTAGATGGACTAAAAGTCACACACCTCTTCATTGATTGGCTCATTCTCTCAATCCAAGGTAAATTAAAAAAAAAATCATTTTTCTTTTAAACTTCAGTTACCTTACCTCACACTTATAATTTTTTTATGTAATAGATACTATTGCAGATAATGGCTTGATCAATCTCCAAATCGAGTTGCCCCACATAGAGACAATGAGATTTGCACAGGAAGAAAAAAATGCATAAGGAGTTACTTTGTAGATGAATATGAAAGGCTAGAGGTAACTACTTAATTTGTTAAGTTCTCAAGTGGGGAAGGTGAACTCAGTCAATTTGATTCATTATAAGATAGGTGGAACTTGACACCAAAGGAATGGTGGATCACTTATGGATCAGCAGTCCCTAAACTTCAATCCATCGCATTGAAACTCCTTTCACAACCATGTTCTTCTTCTTGTGCTGAGAGAAATTGGAGCACATATTTATTTATCAACTCAATGAAAAGAAATAGGCTAGATCCAAAGAGAGCTGAAGATTTAGTTTTTGTTCATACAAATCTTCGGCTTCTTTCAAGAAAGAGTAAGAATTATAATGAAAGAGAAACAAAAATGTGGGATATTGGTGGAGATGAATGAAGTCTCTATGACGGGGATGGTATTCTTGAAGTTGCAAGTCTCTATCTTGATTAACCAAACATGAAAGCTATTCTTTTTACAGAAGACGAGGAAGGAAATAGTGACATTGACACTTTTCGAGTGTGATTTTTATATTCATGCATAGATCTTAAGTTTTATTTCAAACAAGTCACTTTTAAGTTTTGATGTTTTATCGTCTTTAGTTTTACAATGTTTTATTCTCATTTATATTATATTATTTATAATTTAAATTTTTTAGTTAATGTACTTGTACCCTTGTTTTTTATAAAATGACGTATCCCGTACCCGTACCGGGTATCGTACCCGTACCTATGTATCATAGCTCATAACCCTCACGTAAAGCTCTCTCCATTATTGCACATAGCTTCACATTGAAGCTCTAATGTAGTAGAGCTAAACCTCAACCATTACTGCAATTTCTACCACTACTATCTTATCTACTCAGTACAACAATAAACAACAACACTCAAAACACAAAAGAAGGAAAAATAGAAGAAGAAGAGAACAATCGTTGGTAGGTCATATTTCTTGCTCTCAGAACTTGAAGATTGAAGTTCTATGAGTTTCTTGCTCTCTTTGCTGAAGTTAATCATTCAACAACAACCGTAGGACATCTCCCCTCCTTTTATTATTATTATTTAATATTTCTTTTATTTCCTTTTTTATATAATTTCATTTCACTTAACACATCTCATTATTGGATTGACTACTGGTTTGAATAAAAGCAGTAATTATGTACATTCACCGTAAAACCTTATTATGGTCATAAACAATCAAATGGACTTAAATGTTTTTGCTATTTGAGCCTAAGAAATATTTTTCTATCACATCCCATTCCGATTTCTCACATCAACTTTATTCATTTGTTCTTGATTCATTTTATATTGTTAATGTATTCATTTTGGTTAGAAAATTATGTGGTTAATTTTCACTTTAAGTAATAAAATTTAATTAATTTTCAAGTGAATATTCTTGATATCTAATTTTAATCAGAATATTTAATTGATTTTAATTAATTAATTATATGGTAATTCATTTATTGTATGGTTAATGATTCTCAAATTTGGTTAAATTGAAAATCTATTATATTTTACCACATTACTCCCCATTTGGCAATATGTATCCCTCTCCCTCAGATTTTATTGCTTGCTTATCTTTATCACTTTCCATTTGGTTATTTTATTATCTTAGTTAATTCCTAACTTAAGATAAAAAATCAACGTTAAAAAATTAATCAAATTCGTACACTTGATCCAACGTCAAGTTGTCCCTTTTTTTCAAAATCCTTTCATAACAAAAGAATGGAACGAAAAAGGATTGAGTAGATGTAGACTCTCTCTTCCCCCGAGTGTTTGAACACTATTGTAGAGCTCCATGTTCAAAACCTTGTCTTCCATATTAAAACCCAATGATCAATTAAATTAAGTTGGTTTTTCTATAGAAGAAAAAGATTGATTAGGTGTAGACCTTCTCTCCAATTATTTGGGCACTGCTGTAGAGCTCCCTGCGCGAATGATCGTCTTTTGTTAACGAACCTTGACTTAGTTACCCACACATTTTTCACAAATAACTTAGAAGAAAAAGATTGATTAGGTGTAGACCTTCTCTCTATGATTATTCAGGCACTATTGTAGAGCTCACTGTCTGAATACTCGACTTCAGACTAAAAACAATCCTGACACATCAAACACTATTTTTGCCATAGGGAAAACGTCAATCAAGAACTTTTCACAAAAAAAACATGTTATATCCGCTCTATCGTAATACAAATGAACGTTTAAGCCTCCTATGCGCGAGCTAACAAATAACGTTTAACTACTAAAACACGATATGAAAACCGTTCAATAAAATCAACCAACAAACACTTATTTTCTACCATGAACTGCGAAGCTCTAATTCTCTCATTGCACCATGAGAATACGTAGGCACGAGATTTCGAAATCTTGGCGAGCACATTAATTAAAAACTTATTTTCCCCCTTAATTAAAACCTGTATAAAATCAAATAATAAATCAGTAATCACAGGTAACTTTTAGTTAGCAACCATATATGCAATGAACAATCAAAACGGTTTCCATTGAGTACAACATATGTGAGGGATGATAATACCTTCCCCTTGCATAATCGACTCCTGAATCCGCTCTTGCTTGCGAAGACCATTCCTTTTACTTTTTATTCGTGGGGCTTTATCGATAATCTCCCTTTTCTTTGGAATAAATAAAGTTCGGTGGCGACTCTATTTTTATTTTGAGCGTTCCTCGCGTTCGGGCATTTTTTCGCGGCGCGACAGCTGGTGACTCTGTCAGGGATTACCTAAGCAAGTCAAACCCATTTTTGGTTGTTTTTATTTGTGTGTTTGTATGTTTATCTTTATTTATTTATTGTTTACTTGCCTTCTTTTATTGCATTTACCGCTTTATATATTTGATATATGATGGATATATATGTCTATTGGTTCTCAATTATGAGTTGGGTTTCATGAGGCTATTTGAGATAAAAGTTTCCTACCGGAGCTTGAGTATACACACAAGATATAATCGTGGATAGTCGTGTTAACCTGTGTTTGACACGTTGGGTTGACACGAGAACCACGCCTAGACTAGATTCACTTGGAAGTACTATTGTCTTGCAAGATTTTCTACGAGGATGTATTTTCACTTAGATCCATGACTCTAGGAGGCCTTTTTAGGAATCTCCTTTTTCAAATACTAAAACCTACCCGTGAGAGGGATATGGGTTGCAGAAGACCTAAAACTCTAACTACCTTGAGAATCATGTTCAAATTATCTAGAATACGTCAAAACTTTGAACCTATGATATTGCATACCTAAAGCTGGACGAAATATTCCCGAACACGTCACAGGATCGAACATACAATAGAGTCGCCACCGGACTTTATTTATCCCAAAAGAGGGAAGGTAAAATATAGATAAAACCCAATGGGAACAAAGAAACAGGTAAGAAAGTCGGTTATGAAAGGGGAAGGTATTAACACCACTCACATCCATTATGAAAGGGGCACCATTTTGAATGCTATTGCTTGAATGGGTGTTTCTATCTTCATGTACATGAAAAATAGAAAATGGCTTAGAAAGAGAGTGCTCCAGGAGTATTGCGGCCCTCATGCCTATATATTCTCATAGTGCAATGAGAAATTCAGAGCCTCGTAGTTTGTGGAACCAGAGAGAGAAAGGGGGAAAAGAAAGAAAAATGCTCGCCAAGGATTCGCATCCTCGTGCCTACGTACCTTCATAGTGCAATGAAGAAGTCATAGCTCCATAATTCAGAGGAAAAAGAATCAGAAAAGATATAGATTAAAGGTGGTGTTTAAACCAGAAGGAAGGCTTACTAAAGCACTAGGACTGACATGGTAAGGAAATGGTGTCAAAACCAAGAAGAAAGAGGTTAACCATTAAGGTGTGTCCCAATAATTGAAAGAGAAAGGTATATAACCCATGAAGCTATCAACCTGAATTATGGTGTCAAAACCAAGAAGAAGGGGGTAACCATGAAGGAGTGTCCCAAAAGAAGGAAAGGTATATAACCAATGAAGGTGTCAACCTGAATTGTGGTGTCAAAACAAAAAGTGGAAGGGGGGTTAACCATGAAGATATGTCCCCAAAGAAACAAAGTTATATAACCAATTAAGGTGTCAACCTAAAAAAATAGAAAGATAAAGGTATATAACCCATGAAGGTGTCAATCTGAATTGTGGTGTCAAAACCAAGAAAGGAAGGAAAGGAGGAGCCATAAGGAATAGTTGCAGACTTGTCAGTGAATTTACTGGAATTATACTAAAGTCTATGAATAAAGATGAATACTTTGAGCAACTGGGTCATTCGTCTTGTACCCAAAATATTAAGAATGAGGATAGGAATGCTCCATCTCACCCCTTCTCCATTGCTTAAGGCTCTTGGCATGCAATCCTTGTCAGTCTATGACAGGTTGTTGAAATAGGTTCTCAAAGATGATCTGTGGGGATGAAGCAGATGAGTGATGCTTGATTTTTGCTTGATGTCTTATACTTGTTGAGAGGATAAAGCTCAAACGTATTAGAGACAAGTCCCACCAAATGACCAAGGGACTTATGGTCACTTGACAAAGACAAAGTGGATGTGTACAAAGTCAAAGGATCTAGTTATAAACAATGCATGATCATACAAATACTAGCCTAGGGTCTCATTTTTAGGTAGCCTAAGAGAAATCCATGTACGTGCAAGAGTGTACTAAGCCTAGTCTCATTGTTAGGTAGCCCAAGAGAAAACCATGTGGGTGCAAAGTGTATTGAGCCTAGTCTCATTATTACGTAGCCCAAGAGAAAACCATGTGGGTTTAAAGTGTACTGACATAAACATATGAATGTGATAATAATAGGCATAAGGAAAATGAAACATAAATAAGATGACAAAGCCATAAGTTCAACAGTTCAATAATAGTACCAAGTCAAAAGGGCCAAGGTCATTGAGTCCTAAATTACTCCAAGTCAAGCAAAGGTGCAAGATCCTAAGTCTAAAGTCCAAAGTCCAAAATGTGGGCATCATCACTCCAACTCAAGCTTAGGTTTTAAGGATCAAGTCAACTCATTTTATCATGTTTTGATTTATTGAGATGGTGTCAAGCAGATCAAACACAATATAAGAAGCAATAGATGAATAGGACAAGATGGATAATGTATGGAGTGAGATGATGAATGAGAAATAAAAGTAAATTGCATAAAGTAAAGGCATAAAAGTAAATTACTTGAATTAAATAACAAGAATTAAATGACAATAAAGTAAATTAAACTAGTCAATAGATGATAAAGAGTTAGTGATCAATTAATGTGTCAAGACAATTTAGCGCTATGTTAAGAAATCGTAAGTAGGCTTATGTAGAAACCATACCTATCTGAGGTCTGGCAATAACAATTTATGTTTCAGACATGTTAGAGAATTAACACAAGTTAATCTCCTAAAACATGTAACGCAATGGTCAAAGTGAAAGAAGAAGATAGATGAACAAAGTCAAAAGTGGGATCTAACTCAAGTATTTGACTTATGATTCACTATCAAACAAATCAAGGGACCCAAACATATGGCTCAATAAAGGATAACCTATCATTGATTCAAAGTGTCAAAAGTGATCAAGTGATCATTTGCCAACATGTTCTAATTAAATAAGATTGAATCTACCTCAAGTCCATTTATGGATGACTTATAATGTAGAAGCATTGATTAAACAAGTCAACAACTCGGTCAAAAATATCAAGTGCATCAAAATCAAACAAAAATGTAATTAAAAATGGAAATTAAAGAGAAAATCCCAAACAATGATCAAAATGATTCAAAAATGGTTGCAAAAATTACACAAAGTCCCAAATATTACACATGAATAAATCTCAAAAGTTGGATGCAAAAAGGTTTTAAAATGCTTGAAAAATAAATTAGAAAAGGAAATTAAAAATATAAAGAACTAAAAATAACAATAAATTCAAAAATGATTTAAAAAATTATAGAAAAATGTATGTGATGCAAAATATTTTTAAAGACTTTGCGTAAAAAAATTGGATCAAAATGAATTAAAATAAAATAAGAAATAGGGCGCCAACGACTATCAAGTTTGAGAAATACACGTGGAAGGTTGTGATTGGTCATATTTTGAAATTGGTACCAAAACGGGAGCAAGCCAACTTTATCTTCAACCTTCAACTCGATTTGGCAAATCCATGAACTCATATTTTTAGCAACACCCAACCATGGAGTTAGCTTCGTAGCACATCATCGTTCATGTCTCCCTGCATTAGAGCCATTGATTGGATTTGAGCAAGGAGAATTTTGCTCAAGAACACGATAATCCCTAAGTGTTCAAAGTAAAATCAGATGAATAATATGAAAGATAAAATAATGGTAGGAAAGGGCTTTTGATCAATGGAGAAAGGTGAAGAGAGTGGTAACTTGTTTGCTCAAAGATTTAACTCGTAGCTACCTTTCCCGTTGAAGCTTTAGAGGTTAAAAAAGGTGGATTTGGAAGTCTGGTTCCACGGAGCTTCAGGCCGAGGCAATGCTTCAGTTAGCTTCAGAAGATGCTGATGAGTGATTCTGGGTGAAGATTTGAAGTTAAAGGAGCCTGCATCGAAGAAACAGTTAATTGGTTTTTTGAGGTATCGAGTTTAAATGGTTTCAGAGTTTCTTTATCTGTCAAAGCTTGCCAATGAAGGCAAAAGCTTCCTCTTTTTACAGGAAGGATGTTGAACAACTCACACATGCAAAACTGATTTGAAATCGTGTGAATTAGGGTTGAATTTTCTCAATCCTGCACCCGTGTGAAGTGGGGGATGAAAAATGTGAATTGGTCATGAAACCATGTCTTTTGAGACTTGTTTACATGCGTTTTTATTCCAAAAAGGTTTGCACGTGTACAGGTGGTCCCAGATTGAAGCATGAATGACTTGGTGACGTGAAACTTGCGTGTAAAACATAGTTCATGGCATCATATTTCCACTTAGGCTAAATGGAATCCACTCGTGCATTTTGTTATTTTCTTTGTGCCAAATTTGTTCACATCATTGTAATGGATTTAATTAAAAAATAACCAACTCTAAAGGAGGCTTGAGGTGAAAATGGCAAGTGTTAAAAGTTAAGGTCGTGACATGTTTTCTAGGTTAGGCATTTAGTCAAGCAGTCTTGGCATATTTTAGGCATCTTGAGGTCCCAAGTTCATGACACCATAACTTTTGATTCCCTCATGAATTTTGAGCCAAACTTGGGCCAAATTATCTTTGATATAATCTTAATAAGATGCAAAAGGAATGGGATCAAAAGGGTACTTGAGCTAAAAATGGTATGGCTACCAAGTGAGGGTCATGATAAGGTTTTGGCCCATTTTGACAACTTAGCCCTTTCCAAATTTGAGTTCCTTAGGGGTTGAATTGATTCTTGAGCCTTGAAGCAAAGTTGTAAAGTAACTCCTTAGAAACATTTGGCTCAAATAAGCTTTTAAATTGGCTGAAAATTGAAGAAGTTGCAGGGTTTGGACCAAACGTAAGCCATACTTGCAAATTAGGTCAACCAAAACTTGTGCCAACTTGTGCCAACTTGATATTCCCTTGCACTCCAAGATAAAATGATGATGGAATGAGCATCCCTTGAATAAAAATTGATTAAAACTTGAATGATCTTGAGGATGACTTGATGATTGGATGAAATGGCATGGAAAACACATGAACCACCCTTGAATCAATGAACCGATACTTGCATCTTTTTTGACCAAAATGACCATTGTTTTGCCTTGAATTGAGACATGATTACCTATACGAACAAGGGAACAAACAAGTACCATCTCTTATTCATGCTTTGTTTAGTTGATAAATAAAACAAAATGAAAAACCCTAATGTTAAGATCAAACCAAAGAATATGGCCATGCTTGTGAGCTAATGACCAAATGCAATGGTCACACTAATGTTATGATGATGCATGATAGAATTCCATGTATGAAAATGGAACAAAGTAAAAGGTAGGAAAGGGGAGGGTAAATTTTAGGGTATGACAGCTTCCCCTATTTAATCATCTTAAACTTGAAAGTGCGAATTGCGTTAGCTTTTTGAGTGTTCAGGGTATAAGAGGATTAAATATAGAAATATCCAAAAAAATTGCACGTGGAAAGAGAGTTGTGTTATAAGGAGTAGCAAGTAAACTTACTGGTTTGGTCAGTTGGGGAATGACTGAAATATTCCGCTGGGGAGATAGACCAACTGCAAAGAGAATGCTTGATATGAATGACGTATATAATACATGTTTGTTTGTTCATGATGCGTATGCAATGCGAATTATTGAGTAGCGAGGTGGGGTTTTTTTGGTGAAAGGTAGACTTTAACTCGTCGGTATCCACACGATAGAATCTTTAGGGAAAAGTTTCTTAACTAATGCTGGGAAAAAGCAATCGGCTGAGGACTTCCATGTGACTTGGCTTGGGAAAAAGATGCTTGATCCAACCAAGCAGTCATGTATTCGTGCGACAAGTGCTTACTGTAAGTTACTGATCATTCACTAGGAAACTTTAAATAATTGAATCAATGCATATCGTGTTTCTTATGGTTTAGTTTTTTTTTATTTTCAAAGTTTTATAACATTATGCAATCAAGATTGGCAGTTATTTTGCAAACAAAAATGTGGGAAAACAAAAAGAAGTAATTGAATAGCGACTGAATTTTATTGATTGTGAAATTTTTGTACATATGAGGTGTGTACAAGGATTCAAAAATCCTTAAAGAGGAGTTTGAAAAAAATTGAAAAACAAAGTAAATGACAATGGAAAATTTGTTTGATTTTCCACTAATTACAATATTTGTTGTTATTCACTGTAGCACTGGGCTCCAACACTTTGCTTTGGTTGACGATGATTGGATTGATCTCATACTGTTTGAGGTCAAGCTGATGGTTAGTTAGGCTCAAAAGATACTGTCAAATGCCTTTATCCTTAAATTTTGCATGAAATATTTTATTTTTTTATCCACCAGGATACCCATTTTCGCTTAAGTCACCCTTTTGGATTTTCAACTTAGTGGGCTTGTATATATATATATATATATATATATATATATATATATATATATATATATATATATATATATATATATATATATATATATATATATATATTTTATCCTTAACTTTTGCATGGACATTTCTTTTTTGGGTCCATCTGGATAACCATTTTTTCCTAGATTGGTTCTTGCAGATGCCAATCTTATGGGCTTTGATTTCATCATTTTTTCTAGGCATAATATTTTTTGACTATATCTGAATTCACTAGCATCGGCAAGTCATCCCCATCCATTATAGTGAGAATGAGAGCCCCTTATGAGAAGGCCTTTTTGACAAAGAATGGTCCTTCATAGTTGGGAGTCCACTTTCCTTGAGGATCTGAGTGAATATGAGAGTATCTCTTGATCATGAGTTCACTCACTTGGTACACACGAGGGAGAACCTTCTTACCAAAAGATCTCTTGAGGCGCCTTTGGTATAGCTGACCATGGAAGACGACCGTCAAACGCTTCTTTTCAATGAAATTCAGCTGATCATATATGGATTGCACCCATTCCGCTTCATTGAGACCTGCTTCCATGATGTCTTTTAAATAGGGAATTTCAATTTCAATAGGAAACATAACCTCCATTCCATATATAAGCGAATAAGGAGTTGCCCCAGTAGAAGTGTACACTGAAGTTCTATAGCCATACAAAGCAAACAGAAGCATCTCATGCCAGTCCTTATACATCTTGACCATCTTCTGGAGGATTCTCTTGATATTCTTGTTAGCTGCTTCGACGGTGCCATTCATCTTGGGCGATATGGTGAAGAGTTGTGATGCTCGATCTTGAATTATTGGCACAACTCACTCATAATTTTGTTGTTGAGGTTACTATCATTGTTAGTAATAATCTCTCTAGGAACACCGTAGCGATAAATTATGTCTTTCTTTATGAATCATGTAACCACTTGTCTTGTAACATTTGCATAGGAAGCAACTTCAACCCACTTTGTGAAGTAGTCAATGGTAACTAGTATGAAACAATGACCGTTAGAAGCTTTCAGTTTGATCATACTAATCATGTCAAATCTCCACATGGAGAAGGGCTAGAGAAGTTAGAACATTCAATGGAGTCGAAGGAACATGGATCTTGTCACCAAATATATGACATTTGTGGCATCTCTTGTAAAAGTTGTAATAGTCGACCTTCATGGTTGTCTAATAATAACCATCCTGAAGGTCTTCTTGGCCATGGAGGTCCCCTTAGCATGTACAACTTCACAATCTTCGTGGATGGACTTTATGATTGTGCTTGCTTCATGTCTATCCACGCATCTAAGAAGCACAAAATCATAATTCTCTTGTATAACACATCCCCATTCAGGAAGAACTTAGTAGAAAATCTTATCAAAGCCTTCCTATTAGTGATGGATGCCTTCTCGAGATACTCTTTTTTTTCCAGATATCTCTTAATGTCATAGAACCAAAACTTATCGTCAGACTCAACCTCCATTGCTAGACAGTGCGCTGGTTCACCCAAGTGGTCAATATGGATGACATGTGCCTCATTCTTCCACTTAACTTTAAACATGGATGCCATAATAGCTAGAGTATCGGCTAACTGATTCTCTTCCCTTGGGATATAATGAAAAGTGATTTCATCAAAATATGGAGTCAGTTTCACCACGTGTTTTCTGTACGGAATCAACTTCTTATCCTGAGTTTCCTAGTCTCCTTGAATTTGACTGACCACTAAAGTAAGGTCCCCATACACTTCAAGAATCTTGATTCTTAAGTCAATAGTCACTTCAATATCGTAGATGCATACTCAGACAAGATGATCCCCTTGATAGCTTTTTGTGTTGCATATTGGATGTCGTACTCGGTTAACAACATTTTCCATAAGGCAATTCTTCCACTGGTAATGGGATTTTCAAAAATGTACTTTATTGGGTTCCTTTGGATATCAACAAAGTTGTATGTTAAATCATATATTGTCTCATGCGTCGAGATTCCCAAGCTAAAGCATAATAAGTCTTCTCCAAAAGTGAGTATCTGGTCTCACATTCAGTGAACTTCTTGCTTAAATAATATATTGCATACACTTTTTTGATAGTGTCATCATGTTGACCCAGTACACATCACATTGATTAATCTAACACGATAAAATACATGATTAATGGCCTACCAGGAACAAGTGGTTTCAAGATGGGTAGTTCTTGCAAGTATTGTTTTATCTTGTCAAATGCCTCTTGACAATCATTGTTCCATACGACCGCTTGATTCTTTCTTAACAACTTGAAAATCGGTTCGCAGGTAGCCGTCAAATGAGAGATGAACTGTGAAATGTAGTTCAGTCGTCCAAGGAAACCTCATACTTCTTTTTCTGTTTTGGGAGATAGCATGTCTTGAGTTTCTATGACTTTATCAGGATCAACCTCAATACCCCTCTGACTCACAATGAACCCTAACAACTTGTCGAATCGGACCCCAAAGGTGCACTTTGCAGGATTCAACCTTAGCTTGAATTTCCGGAGTCTGGAAAATAACTTTCTCAAATGGTCCAAGTGGTCGTCTCCAGTCTTGGATTTAGCAATCATATTGTATACATAAACTTCAATCTCTTTGTGGATCATGTCGTGAAAGAGATTCATCATAACGTGTTGATATGTTGCCCCTGTATTTTTCAAACCAAATGGTATGACTTTGTAGCAGTAGGTTCCCCAAGGTGTAATTAAATTTGTCTTTTCCATGTCATATGGAGCCATCTTTATTTGATTGTACCCTGAAAACCCACCCATGAAGGAATAAACTAAGTGTTGAGTAGTGTTGTCAACTAGAACATCAATATGAGGCAAAGGAAAGTCATCCTTTGGACTCGCTTTATTAAGATTTTGGTAATCCACACACATTATCACCTTCCCATATTTCTTCGGAACCAGAAAAATATTAGCAACCCATTGAGAATATTCAGCAATAGCTAAGAAACCAGCATCAAACTGCTTTTTAAAGTCTTCTTGAATCTTCAATGCCATGTCGGGTCTGGTTCTGTGAGGCTTCTGTTTAACCGGATGACTTCGGGCTTGAGCGGTAAACGGTGTTCAACAATATTGGTATCCAATCTAGGCATATCTTGATAATACCAGGCAAAGATAACAACATATTCATGAAGTAGCTTGACCCTCACTATGCACATGCTCTACGAGGGACGCCCATATCTTGACTTCTCTTACGACTTCATTGGAACCCAGTTTGATCACTTCTATCGGCTCTTTGTATGGCTGAATCTCTTTCTCTTCATGCTCAAGAAGCCTTGCAATTTCAGCCGATACTTCACAATCTTCCTCACCGTCGTCTTCGGCTTGGTTAATCGGAAACCCAGATTTACAGCGAACTTCAGCCAAGTTGTTTTCAGTGGAATTATTTACTCTGCATGCGTATGAGCTTATTTTAGAATGAGTTTTTGAAAAAGTATAAAAGAAAAGAAAATTTTGCCATTTTATTTTAGTGAAAAAATTAAAAATAACATAAAGAAAAGGGATCTTGATTTTGAATGTAAAAAAATTGCCTTTCATTGATTTCACAATGTGTTCAAAACAATGGAAAGCCCTTACAAACTATCATGTGCCTCGAGCAAGGGCAAAAGGTGAGAAAAAATGCATTACATCTCTTCTGAAAAGACCATAGGGACTACAATAGAGGTCCAATTGTCTAGCTTGAATCTAGGAGGTTACTTGCGGACGAAACCACAGACCGTTTGCTTGCTAGAGCTTGCACCATCCACCATTGATATGGAAAGATCATAATGGTAGCCTGAATTGCTGAATTGAACTAGATTGAACTTCTAGTGCCCCCTTTCACTTGGATGGAGGGAATTAAGATGGTAACCAAGACCAAAACGGTCGTGCTTCTCAGCTACATTCACAATCTAGCCCCAACTGGAGAGAGGGCCCTTCTCAAGAGTCTTCTTAGCACTCTTTGCTGATGATAACACCACAACCACTGAATGGTTTTGATTAATAGAAGCAGAGTTGACACCATCAGAATCCAAATAGTGGAATGGGACCTTAACTATCCTCTCCTCTGTCTGAATGTATCGAAAGGATGACAACTCACTGATCACAAAATCCTCCTCACCACAGACAATCACAAGATTGTCTCCAACCATGAACTTCAATTTCTAATGTAGAATGGATGTGACTGCATCGGCAACATGAATCCACGACCTCCCCAACAGGAAGTTGTAAACACGATGAATATCCATTACTTGAAAAGTAATAGTGAATTGGTGAGGACCCACACAGATTGGCAAATCCACCTCTCAAATGACTTCCCTCCTCGATCCATCAAAAGCTCGTACAATTAGTGCACTAGCCCGCATCTTGGGTCCTTCAAACTGAAATTGACTCAATGTGCTCTTCGGCAACATAATGAGTGAAGAACATGTATCAACCAGGACCCCAAAGATTAAAGTATCTACACAAGTAACAGAGATGTGCAAAGCCTTGTTGTGGTTGTGCCCCTCAACTACCAATTCTGCTTCATTAAAACCCAAGTACTGACTTGTAGTGATGTTAGCCACTACATTATCAAATTGACCAACTGTAATGTCTTGCATCACATGAGCAGTGTTAAGAACTTTCAGTAGAGCCTTGCAATGAGCCTCCGAATTGGGTAGCAATGATGAGATTTAGATCTTGGAAGGATTTTGACCCAACTGGTCAACGATCTTGAAATCACTATTCTTAATCAACTTTAGAAACTATTTTCCCTATTCTGGAGTAAGTCACTCTTGTTCTTTGGCTACTTATTTTCCCTTAGAAGTGACTGCTTCAGTTGTGCTACTGGAAGTACCTTTTGATGAAAAGGAAGTAGGCATCTCAACCGAAACAATAGGAACAACCACATATGCCCCCGCCTGAGGAGGAGAAGAAGGAACCACCACTGGTGTTGGGATGACTTTGGGGGTGCAAACACACGACCGTTGCGGGTCATCCCACTTGTACCTACTATTTTGACAATTTTAGCATCAGAAAACTGGATCTCTTTCCCACCAACAGAGATAGTTGCTTCATACTTCCGGGGCAACATTTTGGAATCTTAGTAAGGAAAAGAACCGGGAACACGAATGTTGATAGGTTGTATTTTCTTCCTTGGAGCCCTAATCTTCTTTTTGCGGTACTGTAGCGGGGTATTTGTTACCAATAGAGATATTGGCTAAATCCAAGGTAAACCATACAAGTCGAGTCGCCACCGCACTTCTGTTTATCCAAAGGAATGGTTAGAAAGCGAACAAAAACCTAAAAGTTTTATCGAATCAAAAACTAGTAAAAAAGTCAGAGATCTGGGTAAGGGGGTTGGTTATGCAATGGGAAGGTGTTAGGCACCCAAAACATCCTAGGTACTCCTAGGGAGCCCTTTTCATACTTGTTGTAAGGTTGGTGTTTTGTGAAAATTTATTTGTGCAAACATGATTGAAGAGATGAGAAGAGAATATACAAGTTTATCAACATTTTTGTGTTTAGATGGATAAACCCATTGCCTATGTACCATCTTTAAAAGATTAGGATCAAAACCTCGTAGTTTGGGGTAAAAATCTCAAAATGAGTTGGTGAATTGATTGGTCCAAAAGCCTTAAGGTCTTTGTTATCCAAGGGAGAAAACTCAACCTAAAACCACAAATCCACCATGTGAGGATAGCTTCCACATGCTAGTGAGGGGTTAACCCTATAATAAGCATGGAAGACTTATTGTCCATCACTAAGGATATAGGTGAGTATTATATCTACCTCAAGGATAACTCAAACCTAATAGCTAAAGGTTATGCAAAATTTGATTAAGAAGGTGGCCATTGAAACCACAAAAAGACATTTGAATGGGTTGTATTTACCAATGAAAAGTATTTACAAAATGGTCAAAGTTGACTTAGAAGTTCAATTCAAAATAAGTGTTATGAAAAGTAAGTTTGAAAATCAAAAGCATAAGGCTTAGGTTTCTAATGTTCAAAAAAGAAGTGTTAAATGTTTGCACAAAAGTTTTGGCTTGGGTTAGAGTGGAGGGAAGAAGAAGAATGGCTAAGGTCCTAAGCATACAAGAGATAAGGGACAAGAAGCAAAACCACAAAGGAGTTCCTCTCTTGAGATCATATTAATGACCCAAGTAGCTCCCATCCTTTGGAATAAGCAATCACATAAGTATAAACTCAAGCAATCAATAATCAAAGGGACTCTTGGAAAAGCTCCTCAAGGTATCTTGGATCTCTCTCTCTTGGGTGCTCATGGCAATGGTTCCTCCATTTGGATCAATTTGGAATCCCTAGCACAAGAACACACACATCAAAAGATTCTAGCAACACAAACAAGGAATGGACAAGAGGGAGTTTAGAATATAGTCCTTTCAATGTTCATCTTCAAACTTTAAGCATTCTAAAGGCAGGAGGCCTAGTTGCTCTTTTACATTTAAGCACTCTAAAGGCATGAGGCGTAGTTGCTCTTCAAACTCCACTGGCTTGGGTAAAGTCCTAAAGTCTAAGTCCATTTTGTCCAATTCTTTGCATTTGGTTCACAACAATCAGACAAACACAAACACAAACACAAAAGATATATACACAATTATGTGCTCAAGTGAGCAAAAGGCAAATGACATTAACATAAACATGTGCTCCAATGAGCGAAAGGAAAAACAAATGGATAATATGTACAAGAATGATAAATTGCATAAAGTAAAGAGCAAAAAGTAAATGTTAATGGTTAATAGTTAATGTTAGGAGTTAGTGTGCCATAAGGAAAATTTAGCGCTATGTTAAGCAATCGTAATTGGACTTATGTAGAAGTCACAACTATCTGAGGCCGGTCAATAATAATGTAGGCAACAACACAAGTTAGAAGTCTTGATTAGTGAACCAAGTTCTAACAACTTGCCATGCCAAAAGAAAAAGAGAATTGATCTTGTATTGGTTTAAGCCTTTTGCATGATTTAGGAAACAACCTATCCTTAATACAAAGCCATTCACTTGATCAATTGATCAAGATGAAGTAGATTTGAATCAAGGAAGATTAAGTCTCCCCAATCAATGCTAACTTATCAACCTTTAACTCATTGATCAAAAAGAAAGAAAGAAGAAGAAGAAGGAGATGAATGATGGAAAAGGAAATGGAAGGAATAAAGCACATTAAATGAAAAATGGGATGTACCAATCAACAAGTGTTGACCAATAACATTGAGAATCATGGTCAAACAATCAAAAAAACATAAGTGAGATGAAGATTGGAAGTCAAGAAATGAATAACATATTTTTGGCATTTTTAATATTCAAAATAAACTTGAATTAAGATATTAAAGAAAGGTCAAACTTCAAAATCACCTCAAATCAACCTTGAAAGGTCCAAGTGATTTATCCTAAGTTAAACAAGGTCAAACAAAGTTTGACAAAAAATTTCAGCATTTTTAAAAGTCAGAAACTATTTTTAATCAATTAAAAATGAATAAAAATAACCTAATTGAACTAAAATCTCAAATAAATCTAAAATCAATTAAAAAATTGATGAGAATATTTTTCATAGATCCATCATCATTCAAATAGGTTAGGAAAATATTTTTGTATTTTTTGAATATCAAAAACTATTTAAAATGAATTAAAAATAACCAGAAAAGAGAAAATTCACAAAAAATATCAAATGACAAAATAAAAATATTAAAAATAATAAAAAATATTAAAAATCATTTTATGAAAATTGAAGGCCTCCATGCATGGGCCTGTACAGGCGCATGGAGGGCCCAAAAGCCAATGCAAATGGATGCTGAAATGATTTGGAGACGGTTTGGATGTGTGGTTTGCACTCCAATTGCTTGCATATGAAGTTTCACCATGAAATGCATAATTGGTCATAAAACTTCATCTCTTCAAAAATGCCACTTGAAAAATTAAAACATAGGCATGTGGGTAATGGTTGGAAAGGTCTTGACATAAGGAACAAATGTTATGTTGAGAAAAAACTCATTTGAAATGTGTAAATTTATGAAAACAGGCCATGAAGTTCATAGTGCAAAACATGCCTTTGAGAATTTTGTCAAATTGAACCAATTTCAAGCCCTTCTGTTTTGATGATGAAAGCTTCAAAAGGAAACACCTTCAACATAAACGTTGTAGAGCTCTTCAAGACAATAAAAATGGACTTAAATTTTGCATCATTTGGATTTTTAATGAAGAAGTTATGGGCACTAGAAGTTGGACTTTTTTCTTTTCAATGCATTTGGTCCAAAGTGACCTATAATGTTTTGCATTATCACATGTTTTTTATTTGAGATTTTGAAATTTTGTTCAACATAACATTTGAAGTAGACATCTTAATATTTCCAATGCATTTGATCCCACATCAAAATCATAAAAAATGAATGAGTTATGTTCTTAGGAAGTTGACCCAAAATTAGGGTTTCAGTCAAAATGACCTATAATGTATTGGAATGGGAGATGACCTTCCAAGCTTAAAATCAATTTTGGATGAACATGAAATTTGTTCATATTGTCCTTAAGAACATTTTTTATTTTGGGGTCATCTCTATTTGACCAACACATAAAAAGTTAGGTCTCAGTGCACTTCAAAATAGTCAAATGAATTGACTGATCAACTTCTCAAGTCCACAACTCATATCTTGATGAATTGATGATTGAGGACACTCAAATAAGTTCAAATATGCATGAAATGATGAATTAGAGGACTTCCCTTGATTGTATTTGACCATGGGCTGAGGTTGCCTTACTAGCAAGGCATTGTAGGTGATAAGATGAACTTAGGGTTTCCTTGAGAAACAAAACCTCAAACCCTTTGACTTGCTTTGATCAAAATGATGAATTGAGATACTAGGGAGGCATATTTGATGGATGAGAGCTTTGGGAACCATTACCATGCTTGCTTTCATCCTCTCTTGACCATATCTTTGCACAAAGGATCTCCTTGAAGCTCTTGACCTTGTGATTGCTCAAGCTACAAACAAAAGATGTTAGTGACATATTTTTGTGCTTTTGGTTAGTGAATAAAGATGAGAAAAGCAATAATATACAATTCAAGCATACTTGGTGATCTCAAACCACTCACAAGAGGTCCCACCCAAAGATAAGGGGAACCAATATGCTTATGATCCTTGAGGCTTTGCAAATGCAATGTTATGAGGCCATGAGGGGTCTTAGGGTCAAAATTGGGGTCTTACAGGTACACAATCTCAATTGGCTTAATGACAAAAGATTCTTCTCTAGCTATTGCAAACTGTAAGACTCCCTGATTCATCAACTTTTGGACACAACCCTTGAGTTCTTCACATCTATCTGGCTCAGTCTTGCATATGCCACAATTGTCATGAATACCGGTCAAAACATTATGATTATGCAAATTTTCTGAGATAACTGATAAGGGAGTCTTCAAGTCACCCACTAGATTGACCATTTCCATTTCCTCTCATTCAAGAACTGCATTTACTATTGGACCACCATGATTGGGCAACTTATTTTTCTTCGCATTCGGCTTCTCCTTCAGTGAAGGACAAAATATCTTGATCAATAAGTTCTTGCACTTTTTTCTTAAACATAATACAGTCTTTCGTGGAATGCCAATATAGTCTGCATGGAAAGCACATGACACATTGGGGTTGTATTTTGGATTATAAGGAAATACTACCGATGGAATCTCTTTAGGAACAATAGCCCCTACATGCACCAGGTAGGGCAGTAACTGAGTGTACGACACATGGATCTTTGTATACTATGGGCGCCTTTGATTTTAATTCTGATTCTGACCCTGATTACAACGATTCTGATTCTGATTTCTGTTGTTCTGATATTGTTTTTATGGAGCTTGCCCCTGAGGAGGTTGTTGTTGTTTTAGAGCCTGGGAAGGCTGATGGAATTGCGGTTGATATTGGAAAGGTTGTTATTGGAACTGAGCGGCGGCCACATATGGATACGGAAAGTACGGTGCAGGGGCCATATGAGCTTGGTATTGAGGAACATTTGTTGTTACAAAATTTGTTTCTCCTTCCTTCTTATTTGCATAACCCCTAAGAGACTTCCTAGTTACATATTGTTGATTATTGTTACCACTGGTGATCTTTCCTGACTTAAGACCACTTTCTATCCTTTCTCCAATCATCACTATATCAGTAAAGTTGTAAGACGAACTACCAACCATCATTCATAGTATAAACCTTAGAGAGTTCCCATAAAAATATCTACCAATTCAATATCAAACAGAGAAGGCCTGACTCTTGAAGCCATCTCGTGCCACCTTTACGCGTACTCTTTGAATGTATCATTGGACCTTTGTGATTGATTCTGCAACTGCGATTCAAGATAAGGACATGTAAAGATTTGTCTAAGGCATTCTTGGACATGTAAAGATTTACCAATCCAATGATGCCTCAGATAGGCTATCTTGGAAGCAATGGCTTAGTAACTCATCATTGTCAATATAAGAAGCCATCTTCCTACAGTACATAGTGATGTGATTGTGAGGAAAACTCAAACCTCTATATTTGGGCAAGTCAGGTACCTTAAATTTATGCAGGAGCACAACATTCGACACTAAGAACAACTCTATAGCATTCAAACCATGAGCAGAGAAACTTTCAATAGCACAAATCTTTTCCTTTAAAAGTTAATACTCTGTAGGCATGGACTGATTGAACCCGGGGACCCTTTGAGTTACAATCGTTGGAGGAGGTTGAGTAACATTCTAAGTAGGTGGCTGTTGCGGCGTGAATTATGGATACATATGATATAACAAGAGAAGATTCAAAGTCGGAGCAGTTGGAGTTCCCTCTTGAGAAAATGGTTCCCTAGGTTGCACATTGGGAGAAAATGGTGCCCTAGAATGAGCATACTGGAGCGTAGAGTTGTTCAGAAATGGTTGAACCATAATAACAGACACATATGGATTCGACTAAACTAGTTAATCAGGAATCTGGAAAGTGATAGGAGGGCCCCTATACTTGGGCTCTTGTTCTTTAACATTGTCAACATTCACAACAGGCGGATGAGTCTCTTCAGTTTCAACCCCTTGAGCAGAGAAGTGATTCGGCATCCCCCATGGAAAGGCAACATAATTCAAATTGGAAGAGGAAGCACCGAAAGGCTGGTATGACATGAAAGGATTCCCATTATCAAACTATGGAGTGTAGTTATGAGGCATTCCCCATCAATAGGCAGCAACAAACCTACTAGGGATAGTTGGAAAGAGAAGTTGGCTTATAACAATAGGTTGAACAACAGTGTCAACGAGATCCACCACAACAAGAGTAGTGTCAGCAACAATAGTTACAACAATAGCGTCAGTCGGATTTATAACAATAACATTGTCTCTCTGAATTTTGTTTTTGGATAGGAAAATGCATATGAATGAATGATATGTTATGCAAAAAGATTTTGATTATTATGTTTTGTTCTAATAAAAAATTTCAAGGAATCCTCGAGTCTTTATTTGTTGTAAATAAATATAAAGCATAGGAAATAAAGACATAAGATAAAACTGATAATGAAAAGAACCCTTTTATATTCGTAACAATGAAACAAATAGTACAATTGTTATACCTTTTCCCCCAAAGGCTACATCAATTTTGCTCAAAAATAATAATGAAAAGCCCCCCAAAGTATCTATACCGCCACTGTATCAACAACCACTATGCATCCTCGAAGGTATAGCCTGAATCAGTCTACTCAAAAGATCTTACAACAATGACTCCTTCTAATCTAAGAGAACTTGCAGATGACGACTTTTCCTTTCCCAATGTATAGCCTCTTGCTAAAGTTGATAAATTTCTTCTTTACTTTTGTACGCTTGATCTTTCAACCCTCGAATCTCCTCAAATAGTTTGTAGAGTTTTTTTTGGTGCTGAGATAAAGAAACCTCCAACTGCTTAGTACAAATTCTTTCTTCTTCAACTACCATTTACAACTCTCTAACTGATCTCAAAGCTTCTTAGGTTGGTCTTGGCAACTGATCTCCATCTTGCATGCTTGACATTGTGCGTTTACGAGCTATTTCTTCTTTGTAAATAGGCTTTCAATAGTCCCCTTTAAGGCGTCACCTACTTTTCTCCTCTTAACCTACTCCTCTTGGGCTTCCTCCACTTCTTAGGATGTCATTGCTCTCTGTAGCAGTAAATTCATGACCATTAAGCTATGGATAAGCTTAACGTCAATAAAACCAGAGTCACCACCGCACTTTTATTGTTTCCAAAGGTAAAGGGAAAAGTATGAACAAAACCCAAAGATAAGAAGTTTTGAAATCAAAACTAATAAAATGCCAGAGATTACAGGTAAGGGGCTTGGTTACACAGAGGGAAGGTGTTAGCACCCAAAGTGTCCTAGGTACTCCTAAGGAGCCCTTTTTTATGTGTGTATGTGTTTTTGGTATAAAATGATGTTTGCAATAAATAGAGTGTAGGGATGAGAAAAGAATTTATTAATTATATTTTTGTGTTTGACAAGACCTTCGTACTTGTGCCTACGTACCAACATAAAAATGAGGGATTAAAACCTCGTATTTCATGGTATCAATTTCAAAATGAGTGGATTGCTTTTAACAAAATTTAAATTTAAAAAGAGGCACAACGTGCCTAAAAGAGTTTGGATAAGTGTTAGTTCTTTTTGTCTTTTGAAGTTTTAAGTCAATATGGTTAGATTCATTCACAAGTTTGATTTAAGAAAAGATTTTAAAAATGCAATGGCATAAGGCCAAAGTTTCTATTTTGCAACAAGGTCTCAGTTTAGAAATCACAAGAAAAGAAGATTTTGAAAGGGGGGAGATATTTGAAATTTAAGAAATGGGAGGAGATGAAGAGACTAATCCTAAGCATAAAATTTAAAAGTTAAGAGTTGAAAAGATCTGACCAATGGGATGCAATCCAATAGACAAGAATGTCATATAGAAACCCACTTTTCCTTTGGACTTTAGAATCAAGCAATATCAATAAACAAGTAGCAAGGTGAAGAGCAAGGCATCAAATAAAGATAGCCACATCCAAGCTAGCAACTTCATAGCCTTCTTTCTAATCTCCCCATGTATCAGATGACATACTCCTTGAATGGCTCAGAATAAGGCATTAGATCCAGGTTCAAAGTAACCTTTGCATTAAGATCATGTAGCAGATGAACTCAAGTGGATCTTAATATTTCCATCAGATAAAAGCTCAATTCTCAATGACTTGGTTTCAGAAATGTTGGCATTGGCCAAGTCCTTTTGCATAGGGAATGTTGCCTAATTCTAAGTCCAATGCCCGGGTCAAATCCAACAGTCCACACAAACATATTTTTAGGGTTTTTGTTGTTTATTAGGTATTTTAAGGTTCTAATACCACCAACACAAACATAATACACAAACAAATATATACAATCACAATATATGGCTCAAGTGAGCAAAGTAAAAATGGCATAAACATAAACAAGTTAAATGATATGTAAATGACAAATGAAATGGTAAATAACTTGAATTTAAATGGCATAAGGTAAATGAATTGAAATTAAAAGCAATAATAATATAAGTTAGTCAAATGTTAGTTGATTAGAAGTTAGTGGAGTTTTTTCTTTTCAATTGATTAAGTCATTCTTTGGAGAACACTCAACCCTCTATTCCCAAGCATGGATCCTTGAACCAAGACATATTCCAAAGGAAGGAAAAAAGGCCAAGTTTCCACACAATACCATGAAAGGGGGGAGACTTACAATCTCACTTACTAGAATGCTATGCCTTTTGGGTCAAAATTTAGCGCTATGTTAAGCAATCGTAATTGGACTTATGTAGAAGTCACAACTATCTGAGGTCGGGCAATATAGATTTTGGTGTTAATGAATGTTAGAGATATGGTATAATGAACCATAATCCTAAAACATACCATACACAAAAAGAAAATGATCAAAGGATGGACCTAATCTCATTCATACTTGTATTGGTTCATCTAACATGAAGCTATTGATGAACCAATTAGCCTTAGGATATTGAGACTTTATTGGTCAATGGAAGGAATGAGATAGAATGAGATTGAATATGAAGAGGGAGGGGAAATGATACAAACACAAATTGGTCATGGGATGGCTTTTACCAAATTAAAATAATTCATTCATTTTGGGAGATGAAATGTACATTTCATCAATCCCCTAAATCCAATGATTTTAATCCAACAAAAGTCAAATCAACCTTGACCAAGGCCCAAACACATAATCAAACTTCACAAGTCAATAAAAATGGCTCAACATAATTTCTACACAATTAATCAATTAAAAATCAAATTAAAATACATTTAAATTAAATTATGTTTGATAAAAAACCTAACACCTCTTCAAAACACCAAATAAATGGCCAAGAGATTTATCATAGGTCAAATAATGTCAAAGGACCTTGGACAAAAAATTTCATAATTTTTGAAAAGTCAAAAGTATTTTTAATCAATTAAAAATATGCACAAAAACAATTAATTCATGGAAAATATCAAAATTAATCCAAAAAATAATTTTAGTTCAGAAAATGAAAGAGGAAAGTATTTGAATTTTTTTGGTGAAAGTCCCATATTTTTTGGATTAAAAATGAAATTAATATGAATTAATTAAAAATAAGCAATTAAATGAAATATTCAGAAATTCAAAAAAAGGAGAGCCATATGTTCTCCCTCATTAATTGAGGTGACAAATTAGATGGATGGAAATGCGCGTTCCAAATGCGCTTCAGTCAACTATCCCACACACGTGGTAATCAAAAGCAACACATGAGATTAGAACAAAGCAGTTGGATCTTATGGCTGAGATGCATGGCAACACATCACCGGAGCTAGGGCTCCGGTCTTCTTCTCCGGTGGACCTCACCGGACTGGTCCACCATCAACCATCACCAAAATGAAAAAACAAGACATGGATTTAAAGAAAAAATGCTCAGGAGCTCGAATCTGACCTCAATTTTGTCCAATTCCAAGTATATAAAAAGATATAGGGATTTGAATTTTGAGGATCATGAACTGAGTTGCTTCAATTTGACCTCAAAGCAACTCAATCTTCTTGCCTACATTGATAGGACTTCAGACAACGAAAAATCAACAAGAATGGTGGAGAATTGAGGGAGAATCGAAAAGATGAAAATTCTGAAAAATCACCTTCAATGGAGCTTCAGATTGGCACGATCTTGCTTTCAATTATGCTTGGCCTTGCTTCAGATGCTTGATGGAAGTGAAATGGATCAAGGAGAGGGATAGACTCTTGGAGTTTCAATCTCAAAATAGATGGAGAATTGAAACTGATTTTCAAAGAAAATCCTCAAGTTTATCCTTCAACGGTGAGGGTTTATGGTTGCAGGTTCAAAGCTTGGGCATGAGGTCCTCAATTCTGAGCAATGAGGGTCTTATTTATAGGCCATGAGATTGATTTTCACACACTTCCAATTTTGGAAAAATTTGAAATTCTCCCTTGCATGGATGCATGGGCATGCATTAGGCCCATGAGATGATGTGATCTAATCCAAACTTCAATGTGCATCACGCTGAAATCATGTTAGAAGTCCATGAAAACGTGTATGAAAAATGGAAGTTGAAATTATCCAAATGGTCCTTTAACTTACACCCATGCGCAAGTCCCTAATACACGTTTTTGAAAAGGTGAGATCGAGGGGAACAACTATGATGTTAAACACTTTTTCATTTGAAGCTTGTATCATGATGATTTTTGAGGTGGAAGTTTGGGAAATCAAACATATTTGAAAATTTACTAAGTCCCAAGTCAAATGTTCACTTCTTCCACCTTGAATAACTTTTTCTATGGACTTCAAATGAGAAAAGTTCCTTCATCAAAGTTGTAGATATTTAAAACCTCTTCAACATGGCCACACATTTGATCTCATTTTGATTTGGCATGAAGGAGGTATGCATTTTAGAAGTTGAGGAAAATCACTTGTTCAATGGTATTTGCCCAAAATGACCTATAATGTGTCCTCTTGGCACATGAATTTTCAAGTTGAACTTTCACTTTATTCAAACATAAAGGTTGAAGTAGACAACTTGAATTGGATCATGGAATTTTAATGGCTTTCATCTCATAAAAATTGAGCAAGTTATGGTCTTGGGAAGTTGACCTCCAAACTAGGGTTTAGACAAAATGACCTATAATCTTTCACCATAAAAAATGACTTTCCAAGCAAAAGTAGATCTAGACTTCAACATGAAAGTTGTTTGTAATGTAATATAGAGTTACTTTGCACTTGGAATCATTTTCATATGACAAATAATGTAGTAGATAGGGTCTAGGGAACCCCAGTTTTGACTAGTTGACTTTCTCTAATCAACCACCATGAACCAACTTGCTAGCTTGACATTATCTTGACTTTTGGGACTCATAGAGGATCATATATGTGTGAGATGATGCAATGTGAAGTATCCCTTGAAATACTTGATCAAATTTTGAAGAAACTTGTTGAAGAAGTCACACAACATACCTAGATGAATTGGATTTCCAAGGCAAACAAACTCCAAACTCTTGATGATTTCTTGATCAAAATAACATGTGAAGATCATGGGGATCCATATATGATACTTAGATCCAATTTGAACCATTTCTTGATTGATCTCCTTGCATTGAGAGTCTCAAACCCTATATATAAGCTTGATAGAGCATAGGTGAGCACACACACCACCTGCAAAAGCAACAAACTATACATTGACATATTTTTGGTATTTTGGTTAGTAAATAATGAAAAATAAAGTATGATACAATAAAATGTGCTTGGTGATATCTCCCAATGCCAACCCAATGAATGAGGGGTAATGAGGATGCCAAGGTGTGATCCCAATGCTAATGCATATGATGAGATAACATGAGGGGTCTTAGGGTCAAAATTGGGGTCTTACAGCTGCCCCTATTTAAGGACGTTCTAACTGAGGAGATGAAGGTTAAAATATTCGTATCGCCTCAGTAGAATGGAATTAAATAACAACATATAGAAACAAATTTTGGTCCCTAAGAGACCTCATGATGCATATGATATGAATGCTAAAAATATTCTTTGTAGGGAAAATGTTGCCACAAAGGAAAACAATCTAGAGAGACTGAAAGTCCACAAGAGTATAATGCATTATGTAAGGAAAACTCACTGGGGAGACAGAGACTCTAGGGGATAAAATGTTGTGCGTAGGCCAGGCCACGACTTACAACTGTTGGGGGACACGAGGGATTCCATGAAAATAAATCAATGGAAAGACTCAGTCGGGGATAAAAGAAAAAATCTGCAGGAGAAACAAGTAAATCATAACAAAGCTGAAATGCCTGAACCAAACAGGAAATGTAGATTTCATTGAGGAAATACGCACTCGAACTCAACACAGGTGTAACAGAGAGGACATCCGTTACCGGTTAGGGTAATCATATCAAGGATAACTCGTTGAGGGAAATAAGAGGTATATTCATTACCAGTTACTGGGTAAGAATAACCAACTGGGGAAAAGCCAAATAGGGTTTACAACTACCGATTACTGGGTAGAAGACCGTAAAGAGGAGAATATCCGTCACTGGTTAAAATGAACATATCAAGGATAGACTCAACGGGAAGAATATCCGTCATCAATTGAGATGAACATATCAAGGATAGACTACCGAGAAAAAGTAGGAATTACATCTACCAGTTACTGGATAGAATACCGAAAAGAGGATATCCATCACCGGTTAGGATGAACATATCAATGATAGACTCCAAGGGAAGAAATAGGATTTACGACTACCGGTTACTAGGAAGAAAACCGCAAAGAGGAGGAAACCCGTCATCGGTTAGGATGAACATATCAAGGATTAGCCCTCTAGGGAATGAAATATGGATTACAACTACCTTTTTACTGGGCAGAAAACCAGAACGAGAATATCCGTCATCGGTTAAGATGAACATATCGAGGATAAACTCAAAAGGGAAAGAATATCCGTCATCGGTTAGGATGAACATATCAAGGATAAACATCCTAGGGAAATGTGAAAACGAATCCGCTGGGGAGAAATGAGAGGAAGTAGATTACTTTTACCGGGTATTGGGCAAAAGCACAATACTCACAAATCGAAAGAATATTTCCAGTTATTGGGTAATAGACTCTCGGGGGACCAAAAATGTCTATCTAGGTAAGAGCTAGAAAGAAAAGGTCAATCAAAGACTCAACCCAATGAGGATATAACTCAGGAGGAGTGGTTCCATCCAAACAATCAACTGGGGAGGAAGCTGAAATAATAATCATCCACGAGGAAATAACTCGGTGGGGAATGAGAAAGGTTAAATTCTTTCTGCTTAAGGGGTTGACACTCTACAATTGAAAGAGGACAGACACACCGAATCTGCGTGGGAAAAAATGATACAACCATAGTAGAGGATCAGAAATAGGATGAATCACAAAAATGAAATAATAATGCAAATGGTGAAATCTATGAATGTATATGCATATGTATATATGATGATTATGCTGAAAAAACAATCACGAAGGATACGAATGTTACTAATATGAATCATCGATACCACACTCCGCCAATATCAACAGGATGGGAGCAATAACTGGAGAAAGAGATGAATCGGATGAACGTGAATCATTCTTCTCAAAGGGTCGACCCTGGCTGGGGGAAAGAGGACAAATTGCTGGGGATCTGCATCATCAACTCTGCCGAGAATTTTAGGCCAACACCATATCAAATGGGAGACAACCTTGCAGAGGACCAGAAATATTGCTCAAGAATCAGTGTTAACAGGGATCAGACATAAACTCTGCTGACTACCTGAGGAAAATAACAATATGCACTGAATCTATGCAAACCATTGAGATAACGCGCCTACAACTTGAGGGGGGCAATTACAAACTCGGCTGGGGAAACCAATAAAACTCGGCTGGAGATGTTGAGTTGCCATTCAAAAAGATATGACCAAACCAACTGCTTGGGGAAAACCAAACACGTTTCGCTTTTTAGGACTTACCTGTTCTCAGACTGTTGTTGATATTCCTTAAATGAAGTCGATTGCTCTTAAAAAGTAATTGCTTTTATTATTTAAGAAAAACATGATTTTAATTTTTAAATTAAATTTTAAAATGATCATCATAAAATTTAATTCTATTTAGCTGAAATAAATAAGAGTAGAAATAATTGGATAAAAAACTCAACTTTATTTAATAGAATGGTAGTCTGTAAATAACAGGACTCCATAGATCTTTTATAAAATTTGAGAAATGGTAATTTACATGGAAAAGGGCTACATTTAATACAACGATTACTAATCCTTCTACCAACTTTGATATCCATTATGCTCTTGGCTTCGGTTGAAGATGACGAATCAGAACCCAATGACATGCTTAAGAATGTCTTCAAAACTGATGATCCACAGGATGCTGTTAATTGCCATAAACCCTAATTTTTGCATAAATTTCTCCAAGGTGGGTTACTTAATTTATCGGGATAGATTTTCTATTTTATGTCTCTAATTTTTGCCGGGATCACCCTTTCGGGTTTTCAATCCATCGAGACACTCATTTTTGCCTAAGTCGCCCTTTCAGGTTTTCAACTTAGCGAATTGTTCTTTTCCTTTTTAGACGAAGTATTTCTTGACTGCATCGGCGTTCATAGGAAGAGTGAACTCTTCACCATCCATAGATGTAAGAATCAAAGCACCACCTGAAAAGGCTCTCTTAACAACATATGGGCCTTCATAATTAGGAGTCCATTTCCCCCTAGCATCTGGTTTGAAAAATAAAATCTTCTTGAGCACAAGGTCACCTTATCTAAACACACGAGGCCTGACCTTCTTATCAAAAGCTTTCTTCATTCTCTGCTGGTATAATTGACCATGACACATGGCATTCAACCTTTTCTCTTCAATTAAATTCAGCTGGTCATACCTGGTCTGACACCATTCAGCTTCTGTCAATTTGGCTTCCATCAAGACACGTAATGATGGGATCTCAACCTCCACTAGGAGCATAACTTCCATGACATAAACAAGTGACAAAGGGGTTTCCCCTGTTGAAATGCGGATGGATGTATGGTACCCATGCAAAGCAAATGGGAGCATCTCATTCCAGTCTTTGTACGTCACAACCATTTTTTGAATGATCTTCTTGATATTCTTATTCGTAGCTTCAACAACCCCATTCATCTTAGGTCTGCAGGGAGAAGAATTATGATGTGCAATCTTGAAATCATTGCAAAGAGCTTCCACCATATTATTATTCAAGTTCGATCCATTATCAGTAATGATGTTACTTGGCACACCATATCAGTATATAATCTGATTCTTGATAAACCTCACAACAACTTGCTTGGTTACATTCGCATACGATGTCGCTTCAACCCACTTTGTGAAGTAGTCAATAGCCACCAGAATGAAACGATGTCCGTTCGAAGATTTAGGCTCAATCATGCCAATCATATCAATTCCCCACATGGAGAAGGGCCATGGAGAGGAAATGACATTCAACAGTGTTTGAAGAACGTGAATCTTATATGCATATATTTGACACTTATGGCATTTCTTCACAAATTTGAGTTTCTGATGCAGGGTAGATGTCACAACTCCAGCCTCATGGATCCATGTCCTTCCCAACAAGCAGCTATAGGCCGGGTGGATATTCATTACTTGAAAAGTAATCTGAAAATCACTCCTATCTATCTTTACTGGAAGGTTTACTTCTCCTATAACAGTCTTGCGAGAACTATCAAATACCTCGACAATCATGTTGCTATACTTGTAAGGAATAGCTCTATCGGAAGCATGCAGGATGGGGCCCGCTAATGGTATCACTAACATCGATACCAATCTGTTGATGATGTTACTGTTGTTGTTGTCAAACTGAATCACTACACGCTCCAGGGTCTTAAATACTGGTACTATAACATTCACATCATCTATATCCCTCGACTGTTGAATCTGAATTACATTCTCATACATCAACTTCTGGATATCTCTCTTGACGATCAAACACCCACGGGGGTTTACACTGCAAATTGCACAACCATCATGGTCATGCTCACAATCACTGATGGTACACAGGGTGCTATGCATCTCCACCAATGACCGACGAATACGTCGCACATCAAACACTCGGAAACTTCCTAGACAACCATCTATCATATTAATAGAGGAATTACTATGAGCGGGCAATGGGTTAGCTTTTACATTCGGTGCACGATCCTCGAAGGACACCATCGCACTTTTTACTAGCTTCTGGACCTCATACTTCAATGGGTAACAGTTTTCGATATCATGACCGGGAGCTCCTTGATGAAAGGTGCAACGGAGTTCTGGCTTATACCACCATGGAAGTGGTTCTGGAATTTGTGGTGGATTCCTTGGTTGGAGTAGGTTCTTGAGAACCAAAGATGGATATAGTTCGGAATATGACATAGGAATAGGGTCGAAAGAGACCTTCTTCCTCTCAAAATTCTGTTGTTGTTGTTGATTATTAGTGTTGTATTTATAGTTGTTTCTTCTTTATTGCGGTTGTTGTTGTCGTTGTTGTTGAACCGACACTGATTGATTATTTAAAAATACTAGAATAACTGATGAAACTTGGTGATGATGCTGACGTGGTTGCGGATTTCTTTTGACATGAGGCCTCCTCTGCCTCCCTACTGACACTGCATTAGTTTCACCTTCCTTATTTCTGGCGAAACTGCTTCCATACTTCTTGCTTGATGACACCTCTTCGTTAGACAGACGTCCCTCTCGGACTCCTTCCTCTAACCTCATCCCCATGTTTACCATTTTGGTAAAATCACTGGGGCACTGGCAATCATTTATCCGTAATAAAACGAACTCAGGGTCTTAAGGTAAATCTTAGTTATCTCCTTTTCTTCCAATGGAGGATTGATTTGAGCAGCAAGCTCTCTCCACCTCTAGGCATACTCTTTGAATGTCTCTTTGTCCTTCTGAGACATAGACCTTAGCTGGTCTCTATCAGGCGCCATGTCCACATTATACTTATACTACTTCACAAAAGCTTTACCCAAATCATTAAATATGCGGACACTTGCAATCTAGCCCCATGTACCACCTCAAAGCGGCACCAGTCAGATTGTCTTGGAAGTAGTGAATTAATAACTTATCATTATCAGTTTGGGTTGACATTTTCCTGGCATACATGGCAAGATGGCTAAGTGGACAAGTATTTCCCTTATACTTTTCAAAGTCATGGACTTTGAACTTCATCGGGATATTGACATTCCGCACTAAGCAAAGTTCAACAACACTCTTATCGAACAAGTCCTTTCCTCTCAACATCTTCAATTCCTTTCGTAGCTCAAGGAACTGATCCTTCATCTAGTCCATCTTCTCATAAACATAGGGGCCCTCAGATGACTCAGAATGATAGATGGTGTTCTCAACACGAGGCAGAGTGTGAATAACTGGAGGCGGAACGGACATGACCGGGCTAGATGCCAGCATAGAAGCAAATGTGGGTGCAAACCCTTCAGGCATGAAATTCGGTGGCATTTCCCACGGGAATCCAGAAGGCATAGCCGGACCAGATTGAGTAGCAGCAATGGGCACGGTTGAAGTAGCAACCTCTGAGATGACAGTCCTCTGAGGAGGAGGAGTTGCAGGAGTTAGAGAAGACTGATTCTGAGCAGCTAGAATAGGCTCCATTATAGCAGTTATACAGCAATCTCATCCTTCAGTTTTCGGTTCTCTTGCTCTAAGTGTTCCATGATTCTCGGTTGATTGACGCGAGTGTTGTATTGGTGAGTCAGCTTGGCTGAAGCACAGAAGAATAACCGATAAGATATCTGGCGGAAGAAAACCTATTTATGCAAATGATGCATGAAATGCAATGTTTTTGTTTGTTTATTTTCAATTTCAAGGAACATACAAAGTTATATTTGCAAATATTAAATAATAGTAACAATTTGATTTGACCATAAAATCTCTTTTATTCATATAAGTTTTGGAAGGATTACACTGAATACAATTTCAGAAACCAAAATACAAATACAAGGGAAAAGGAAACTAATCATCCTAAGGATCCCCTAACAACAGTGCCAGAAGATCTAGCTGCTGGCGCGTACTTCCTTCGGATGCGTCGAATCTCGGACTCAAAAGAAGTCTTCATCTGAGCCTTCTCAAGGACAAGTTGGCCAACAATCTTCCTCCAAGCACCGGAAGGCTGAGGCATACTAGAGAAAGATGAACCCTCTAGCCCTCTCTGTCTCTTCACTGCTCGGTCTTCAAGAAGTTCAATAAGCGCATCTTTATCCTTACACTCAAGCTGCAACTCCTCATGCTTTCGGCTCAAAGCATGGAACCGCTCTTCCCACACATCCTTCTCTTGTTTCATCTTGGCAAGTGCGTCTTCCAACTCCTCTACATCTTGGTTAGGGAGAGTTAATGGCTCAACCACAACCATAGACACAGGTCTCTCACAAGTATACGACATCTTCAACTCCAAAGCTCTCTTCTTCACCCAAGTAGTGTAAGCTTCCAAAGCTACACAGTCGCACGTACCAAGCTCGGATCTTCCTTTCATATACACATTATGCCAAGCATGTACCATCTTCTGCTTCAAAAGTTGGGGATCTTTACCCTCTTGATAGAAAATACCTTATAACTGAGTGTTATTAGGTTTCTCTCTCAAGGGGAACCCAAGTTGACGACGAGCCAAAGCAGGGTTGTAGTTAATTCCTCCTTGTGTACCAATGAGGGGCACATTAGAGAATTCACCACAACTATCAATAATATCCAAGCCACTCAAGGCAGAGTCATACCAAACTATATCATCATTAGTGAGGGACATAAGTCTCTGAGACCACCGTAGACATTGTTTGTTCTCCACAAAAGCAGGCGTCTGAGGCAAGTGAAGAATAAACCACTTGTACAGAAGAGGAACACATCAACAATAGTCCCACCACCTTTAGAATTCCTCAAATGCAAAGAGAAGTACATATCACCCAACAAAGTAGGTACATGATTCCCAATCAAGAAGATTCTAATGGCATTAACATCAACAAAATTGTCAATGTTAGGGAACAAAGCCAAACCATAGATGAGCAACACAAAGATGGCTTCAAAAGCATCCACACTACCGGCTTGAGCAAAGGCAGTAGCTTTCCCAATGAGAAACTCAGAAGTCAACCCAAACATTCCTCCTTTCTTCACCCAATGAGCCTCAATCTCAGACTTCTTTACATAAAGAGCTTCATTTATAATATGAGATATGGGAATCTCCTCCAATCCACTATTCACTCATCAATTCATTCTTACTTACAAAAGAAGATTTCAGCATAAGAAGAAGCGGTTCACAATGCACACCATCAACGGAATCAACACAAGAGCAGAAGCAGAAATAAAAAAATAGGAGAAGAAGAGAGACACAAACATAATTGAAGAGGAAGGAGAAGGTTGATTCGTAAGCAGAAGAAAAAGAGCTCATTACCTATTTTGTCGTCGTGTTTAGACTCCAGTGAGTTTCCTTCCACCTTTTGCTTTAATCCTCGGTCCATTTTTTGTTGCGTTGGTCACCTCAAAATGGATTGCATATTTCCCGTTGCTGTGTACGCCAAGCCGAGATGGAGATGACCGATGAGCTCGTGTTAAGATTCTAGTGAGTTTCCTTCCACCTTTTGCTTTAATCCTTGATCCGGTTTATGTTGTGTTCCTCACGTCAAAACGGATTCCAGCTTTCCCGTTGTTGTGCAGACCAAGCCGAGATGGAGATGACCGATGAGATCGTGTTAAGATTCCAGTGGATTTCGAATGGAGAAGGAGGAACGAGTTTCCATCGCGGCACTGCAGATGTTCAAACCTTGCCCTGGCTTGTTTTGAAATACGAACATGGTTTGGACGTTGTTTTGCTCAGGCTCTGATTGGGCATAAGGCCCAAACGAGTTCTTTTCATGATGCACCCCCTATTTGGACTCAACCCCCCCCCCTCCCACCCCCCACAAGGCCCAAGATCACAATTCTTGACCGATTTCTATTTTTTCCTTTAGCTTTGTGTTGGTTTTCTTGTTATTTATTAGGATATATTGATTAGGGTTAGTAGATATTAATTAGGTTTTAATCTTGATTAGTTAAATAGAATTTAGATCTTTAGATTTATTAGGTAATTTTAGAATTAGATTTTTAGAAATAGTGGAATTTGATAAATTTTGATTAATTCTTAGAGATATTAGATTTTAGTTTAATTAGGTTATAAGACTTTAAAATTAATTTTAGAAAATAGTTTTTTTTATTATTAGAGCTAATTAGAAATGTTTAGGATTTAATTGGATTTAATTAGAATTTTCATGATTAAGATTTAATTCAATATCAATACCATTGTAAAATGACCATTTTGCCCCTTAGAGGTTTATTTTGCATGATCCTCTAGGACTAATTTAGACTTAGAATGTTAGGTAGTTTTAAATCAAGTTTTTGGCTAACAAATGCATGCTCCCCTTAGGAATAGCCTGTAAATATAATTCAAACCCTTAGATTAGGTTAACTAGTCTTCTTAAGCTAATTCAAACCCTCGATTCAAGTTGATCAAAAGCAATTTTGATCAACTAAATCCTTTGATCTTGTATAATCCCACAGTTTATTCAAATTGATCACTTGATAAGACTCTTTCTATAAGATGTGGACCTCGAGACCTCAAGTCAGACTCTCAATCAAGGCATCCCAGTCATATCAAGTAGTGGATCATACAAGGTACATCAAAGGTGGTTCTTCAAGAGCTTGTTAGTCAAGGTTAAAACTGTGTGACATGAGCCTTAGGCAATAGAGAAGGAATGAAAGTGGAGAATTCCTATCTTTATTATGAATATCTTTGGGTACGGGACGAATTACCCAATTGCTCATCATATTCACCTTTATTCATAGACTTTAGCACAATTCAAATCATATGATTTTAAAGTCTCTCTCTCCAGCAAGCAACATCAATATAAGGATCAACAAGGATTATTCTCCAACAACTTGAAAGTTAGAATGAGAATCATATGCCACGAGACTTAAGTAGTAAAGAAGGCGTGAGAGTGGAGAATTCATATCCTCATCCTGGATATCTTTGGGTACGGGACGAATGGCCTAGTTGCTCATCGTATTCACCTCTACTCATAGACTTTAGTATGGTTCACATCAAACAACTGCTAAGTCTCCTTCATATTCCATTATCAATCAATCACTTCTTTTGCCTCAATTATCTCGTTGTCATCCCTAATGGGCTGAACTACGAAAGCTCTGACTTTATCATTGCACAGTGAGAATATATAGGCAGGAGAATTCAGATTCTTCGTGAGCTACCCTATTTATTGATCTATCGTTCTTCATTCAACAATCAATACCATCTTTTGAGATCAAATATATTTTTCCTTGGATTTCATTAATATCCTTTTATGACAACCTAATCAAAGTTCGCCTTGTGAACCAAGAGTTGTTTGGCTTATTGCTAGACACTTAATTCCTTTGTTTTTGGTTACTCCAATACAGTGATACCATGACTTAGGCCCCTCACTTGTTGGTTTACCTTCACTCTTCGGTTAAGAGTTTATTCCTTCATGGGTCCAAGATATCATTCTCCTTTGATTTCAAATTGTTTGTTCCCCAACAAGTGATATATTTTTCCTTGTGCCAATCAATACTTCCCTTTGGGTTCCATACTCACCCTTTTAGGATAATTTTCCATCTTTGTATCAAGAGTTGTTTGGCTTATTTCTAGACATTTAATTCCCTTTGTTTTTGGTCATTCCAATACTATGATACCATGCCTTAGGCCCCTCACTTGTTGGTTTATATGTTTACTCTTTGGTGCAAGGCCAATTTTCTCCTTTATTGACCTCTCATGCTACCATTGTCTTTTGGTACAAGTTATTGTTCATCACTTCAACCATACCTTTTTAGTTGTGTTTGTCTTGTCAGTCCTTGTTGCTTAGACAAACACTTCTTTGTTTCTTGCTTTCCTTTGTTTCGTGGTTCCATGAATTACGAGTGCTCTGACTTTCGCACTGCATGATGAGAATAAGTAAGCACAAAGATGTGAATCCTTGGCGAGCATACTCCTAATTATTCACTATTTTGCCTTAGGGCACTATCCATATCTTTCGTGATCCATGATCTGCCTTCAATCATAAACCACTCACCCTAGTGACATTATTTCAAACCAAATACAATTTTATTTGGATTTCCATATATACCCTGTTAGGACACTTGTCCACCTTTGTGCCAAGAGTGGTTTGGATTATTACCAAACATTTAATTCCTTGTTTTTGGCCCAACCATACAGTAATACCATGCCTTAGGCCCCTCACTTGTGGTTTGTGCCACCTTTACTCTGTGGTTGCAAATGCTATTTCTCTTATGGATTCCAATACACCATTAACTTTGGTTCTAAATTATACCTTTTCAATCACTTTTTACTAAATCCCCAATTATGTAACTTTGGTCATTCAGTCCATTCATTTCCATGATACATTCATATTCTACCTTCATTCACTTCATGTGATATACCCTATCTTTGAGCCAAATACATCATCTCTTTGAGCTTCATATTGTATCTCATTGTGAACCAAGAGTTATTTGTGTTGTGAAACCAAACATTTAATTCTCGTTCTTTTTGGTTATTCCAATACACTTATACCATATTGTAGGCCCCTCACTTGTTGGTTCATACCAGTTTTACTCTTGGGTTCATATTTCACCCCTTGATGGAGTTCAAACAACATTATCCTTTGGCTTAGACCATACCTTTATCACACTCCTTTCATCTCCCGCCATTAGTTCTATGAACTAAGGAGCTCTTAATTCCTTATAGCACTATGAGGATACATAGGCATGAGGGCCTCAATCCTCACCGAGCACTTTATCTATTCTTTTCCTTTTTCCCTCATTCTTTCGCTAGTAATCTTTAGATCACACTCATTTGAACAATAACAATCAAAATGGTTCCCGTTGAGTACAACGGATGTTAGGGGTGCTAATACCTTCCCCTTGCATAACCGACTTCCTTACCCAGATTCTCTTTCCCCGGGTTTTATCGATGTTTTCCTTTTCCTTCGGGAATAAATAAATTTTGATGGCGACTGTGTTGTATGTTCGAGCGTATGATACATTCGAGTATATATCCACTAGCTTTAGTTGGCGACTCTGCTGGGGATCTCGGCTACTTGGAGTACTTCCTAATCGCTAAAAGGAGTTGAGCCTAACTTTGGTTGTTTTCGCTTGATATAGGTGTTTATATTTCTGCTTTACTCGCTTTATTTATCACAATTTTTATTGATTTAAATATTGTTTATGCTGGATATTATATGTTACACTCTCTGTTGGGTTGGGGATATATGCTACATGAGAGCAGCTCTATACCCGAGCTGAGTACATACACAGGACAAACTCATCGATAGTCATGTACACCTACGTTTCACGCGTTGAGTTGTCACGAGAACCACACCCAAACTAGATTCACTTGAAAGTACTTTTGTCCTGCGAGAATTCTCTACGGTAGGGTATTTTCATTTTGAATTGATGACTCTGGGAAACCTTATAGGGACTACCTTTTTGAAGACTAGAACCTACCTGTGAGGGGGATATGGATATTTCTACAAGAAACCATAGAATCTACACACCTTTATTCTCATGGACATCGGACCTTTGATCCTGCATCGGGCAGCATTCGTAGATTATCCTGATTATTCTATGTTGTTAACATACATTATTGCATTGTTATACATATGTCTGAGCTTTGAACCTGAGTTATTATACCGTCAAGGCTTTGAATCCATGAATGTTGCATAATTATTTGCATATCATCCACACACTCATTTGCATTTCATGCATGTTAACTAGAAAACTCACCTTATCCATTCCTCTGTCAAAAAGACAACTATTCACCGACACCGATCATCGAAGAATCAAGGAAAAGGGTAAGAACATTGACAGAGCTGACATGGTCTTGGGGTTATTCTTGGATAGCATGACAACGAACTTCAAAAATTAGGTTGTGATTAATGAGCAAGTTAAAGACAGTCTGAAGAAAGATAACAAACAGAAGATGCTACGAGCATTCTACCACTTCCTCCTCAAGAACAACTTTCACTACCACATCAGAGGACTGCTCAAAGAAACCAGAAGTTGAAGCAGAAGAAAATCAGCCAAAAGAACAACGATCAAGAAAGGAGACGTCCTCGTTATGATCTGATTCCTACGACTTATGCATATTTGCTACCTATACTGGTTAATGTTGGGGTAATTGTACCTAAACAGATCGAACCTGCTAGGTTCCCTTACAACCGTAAGCATGACCCTCACGCCACGTATGGATACCATGCTGGGTACGTAGGGCATTCTACACAAGCTTGTCATGTTCTCAAGGCCAAAGTTCAAGAACTCGTCGATCTAAATTTGTTATGTTTCACGCCTGCGACTTTTGAGGTGCCTATTGAGAAAGGGTTTGAATACAAGGGTCCTCTGATTCATGTGCAAGTTCCTCTTTATGTGGTTTAACCTGTTGAGCAGTATCAGAACCAAGGATATCACCTTGAAAAGTCAGCAAGTTATGCCATGTAACCATCAAGGGTAGGGGCAGACCAAACATCAGGACAAGAAGTGGCTCAACATGATCAGATCCCTATGGCATATACTCAGTTTCTACCTTACCAGGTCCAACAAGGGCTCATTGTGACAAAGGAGATTCGTATTGTGACTCCTCCATACAATTACAAGAATAACCCGAATGTGTCATGCGCGTCCACACCGAATCTATAGGATATTCTACAGAGGATTGTTTGGTCTTCAAGGCCAGAGTACAATAGCTTATTGATCAATGGGTCCTGTCCTTCTCTGAGGAAGGGACCAATGTCAAGATTGAGGAGGGTGAGTGCAGTCATTGATGAAGAATACTCAGAATTGAGGATGCTTCTGCAGAATAATAATGAGGCCCATCGCGCCAACAATCATGTTGTTTTTCAATCCTTTCATTTGTAATATTTTCTTGTTTGTCAATGTATTGTTCAATTGTGAACTTGTTTGTTTTGGAATAATAATAATAATGAAATAAATGTGCATATTTTGAATAAATTCATTCGTGTTCACTCATATTTTATTCTATCCGTATCAAAATGTTTTTCAAGCACAATCAAAAGGGAATTATGCAATTAAAGTGCGCAAGATCGTTGCCTGTATGCTTTGAACGAAACCATGTTGATGATGTAAGGCATTGTTCAAATCCCTAAACACCGAATATATAGGGAAGTTAATCCCTAATCAACCCCTTTGGGCCTTGAAGTAGAAGTTTCTTTCTTTACACATAAAACACTCATATTTAACCAGGGACGGGGTAGTCTTCAGTTAGTTTGAACTTGCGCTCAAAATTCAGAAGGAGAATACTCCATCAAGTGATTAATCATATCATATTCCTCTCAAGAGGATGGAATCACAAAATCAGAGTGGTTATCTCTTACCAACAAAAGGAGTGAGATAGTCACAAACCTTGCAATAAATCAAACAAGAAGAATGTCACATGATTTGCTCTAATACAAAAAGAAAAGATGAAATGAAATGAAAAATCAAATGCAAAATCAAAAGACCGCTAAGTCAAAAGCTTGAAAACAAGATTGACTTAGGCAAAAGTTAGGGCATCCCGGTGGGTTGCAGACCCAAAGGATCAGCCCAGGTAAAATAAGGGAAGTGAAACAAAAGAACAAGATGATCAACAAACAAAATCCTCAGCAAGTCCAAATCTATGTGTCTGGAAACAAAAGCAAAAAGTGAGTGAATGTCGCTCCAAATTCTTATTGGGTTCCATAACCATCTCTAATAATATCCAAAATCCTTTTCTAAAAGATGGACATTTGTTTCAAGCTAACTGAATGTAGGACTGAAGAACATCGCGGAGAATGGGTGGGTTAGAATAGGTTTTGAGCCTTATATCCTTTCTTTCTGAAACCGTGAACTATACCATATTATAACCCTCGAAAGACCTAATTGATGCAGAGTTTATTTCGAAAGCATACTATGTACAGATCGCTTTAAACTAAATCCTAAAGATTTGCTTGTCATTTGTATTAATACTGATATGGCATTCTAATCAGTGATTCGTTCACTATATGTCATAATCTTAGTGAACACACCTGAGTTTCAAAACTTGCATGAGCATGAAATTACAATTATCATTTTCAAAACGAGCATTTTTACTGTGGTCAGGCACTTGACTTCAAGGAAGATTATATAATGTGAAGGTTGAACATTCCTTATGATATCTCATGGCTCAGATCTCTTCAAGAGTCAGTCAATCTGGGGCAACCATGTAGAGATTCTACAATCTCTCTAAATCAGCCAGATAAGGGAAAAATTTACTTCAAAGCTCATATTGGGAAAGGCAATCCCAGGAGCATGAGAAGTCAATCACTCCCCGAAACGGTTAATCAAGAGAATACAGTTTCAATACGTTGGGGCAAGCCAATTTGAGATCCTCAGCTGATGAGACTACTATATAACTTATGAATGGGGTAGTTGGTTCAGATATTCAGTATATTGGGGTAGAGGCAAACTACGTAGGTATAAGCTTTATCCATGTCTCAAAGGTATGACAACAACTATTTAGTTTGAAGTAGGTGTCGGGGAATCACGTCTGGATGATCCCTTATCCTAGCCCAAAATACCCACCTCCCTCTATATGAGCATATGGCTTAACCATTGCATAAATCATCATCACGTATCCATCATGTCGTTCCAGTCATGCATATCACTCATATAGCATAACATGAAACCTTACAAACAAAAAAAAGCCAAAAGTCATGTCTCATTGACTCACCCAAAAGCCCAATCCTTGCTTGGGAAATCACAAAACTCCCGTTGCATTAAATCCATTTTCAACGAGAAATTTATCGGATACTTCGGTATTTAATCCACTTATACCTCGAATATCCGAAAATCTCTCGCAATTCGACCATTCAGGATTAAGTAAATTAAATAGGGGCATCTGTTGTACCCCAATATTTGCCATCCCCTTTTGCTTTTCATCTAACCCATGACTCGAGGTTCATTTATACTCATTCATGACTCATTCATGTGTTCATTCATTATCGATTCAGGGTTTGTGGCTAATGAAAATCAGTGTTTTGGCTTGAAGATTATGGTTTTCCTTATCTTATGGGTAGAAACCCTAATTGCTTGACACTTGAAGTCTATATGATGACACTCATATGTATATCCTAACCCTAATTCTTGGGTGTGCTTCTATGGGGTCCTGTGTTTGACCTTGTGAACATCTGACTTGACTTTTAAATCCTAATAGTAGGCCCATGGCTTGAGGTGTTACTTGTGGGGCCTCATGCTTTGGTTAAAACCCTAATCAGGGTAGTTGATACTCAGGTACTTTGCTTGGTTTACCTTTTGGATTTGGAATTCATCAAAACCCTAGTTGTGATTCATGAAATTGGTGCATTTTTTGTGTTAACTACCTCTTGGTTTGAAGTCTTGGTTGGTACATAGCTTGGATCTTTGACCTAGCTAAACCCTAGATCATAATTTTCCATGTGATTGGTCTAAGGTATGCTTGCATTTATTTCATGGTCTCATGGTCCACTCATGATCCAAGTCTCATTGCATTCACATATCATCCATGGGTTATCATTTGATTCAAGGCTCATTCCATGTGTTAAAGTTCAAGTTTTCTATTCCCATTGATTCAAGATTTCATTGTTTATTTTGGTCAAAGAATGTCATGGTCATTAGATCTCAATGTCACTCATTCATATAAGTCACTTGTTTTCAATTTGGTTTCATTAAAAATGGTCAATTGAATCCTACTGGTCCACTGTATGATTAGAACTTTTTAACCAAAGAATAAATTCCTTTCATTAGTTACATTTTTCATATACATTGCATTGAAAAAGATTACTAAATTACACCATTCCCACCTAAATCGACTTTTGGTCAATTGTTGACTTTTTGGTCTACAAGCTAATTGAGACATTACTAAGTTTAACCTACGACATTCTAATTTCAATTGGTAATTACCATTGATTGTTTTAAGCCATGAGGCATTATGATTCATACAATTGAATTTTTGTCCATTTGCATTGAACAATTTTAGTGGTATTAGGCCATTGAACATGAACATGGCAACTGTCACATAGCATTCATAAAAGCATTCCATATACTTTGGTTTAACAAAAGGGGTAAAGTTTGATTTAAATGTTAAGCCACTTTGAGTTTAAGTCACAATTAGGTATTTCTATTGCATGAACATGTGTACATAATAATCACAATTATGATTTTTCTTCATTACAAGCATGACTACATAGATTTGTCCATAAGCATTGAATTACATGATTCAAATTAAGCTTGTTTGGATTGAACCGTTGTTTACATAAGTATATTGTAAGACCCCAATTTTGACCCTGAGATCCCTCATGTTATCTCATCATTTGCATTGGCTTTGGAATCACACCTTTGTATCTTCCTCACCCCTCATTCGTTTGGTTTGTATTGGGAGAGATCACCAAACACTTTTGATTGTATCATACTTTGTTTTTCTTTGTTTACTAACCAATATACCAAAAAAATGTCTATGTGTAGCTTTGGTTCTTTTGTAGGTGTGTGTGTGTGTCCATTTGTGCCTTATCAAGTTCATATCTAGGGTTTGAGACCCTCAATGAAAGAGATCAATCAAGGAAAGGTTCAAAATGGTTCTAAGTATCATATATGGATCCCCATGCTCTTAATTTGTTATTTTGATCAAGAATCCACTAAGAATTTGAAGCTTGTTTGCCTTGGAAGCCCTAATTCATCTGGGTATCTTATTTGACTTCCTCAACAAGTTTCTTCATCAATTGGTCAAAGATATCAAGTAATAATCCGTTATAATTCATATCAAGCATACATGATTCCTCATGATCCCCAAAGATCAAAATAACTTCAAGTTTGCAAGTTGGTTCAAGGAGGTTGACCAGAGAAAGTCAACTGGTCAAATCTAGGGTTCCCTAGACCCTATCTCCTACACTTTTTGTCATATGAAAATGATTCCAAGAGAAACATTACTCTTTATGACATTCTAAACAATTTTCTTTTTTGCATCAAGAGCTAATTTTGCTTGAAAGTCATTTTTATGGTGAAATATAATAGGTGATTTTGTCTGTGCCCTATATGGAAGGTTAACTTCCAAGAACCATAACTTGCTCAATTTTTATGATATTAAGGCCATCCAAGTTTCATTTTATATTTCAAGATCTGTTCTCTAACTTTTATGCTTTGAGAAATTTCAAAATCTACTTGAAAGGGCATGTGCCGAGAGGAAACATTATAGGTCATTTTGGGCATTGTCATTGAACAAGCAATTTTCGTCAACTTCTAAAATCCATAACTCCCTCATATTAGATTCAAATAGTATCAAATTTGTGACCAAATTTAAGAGGAATGAAATATCTACAACTTTGATGAATGAATAACTTTCATTGGTCATAGCAAAAGTTATTCAAGGTGGAAAAAGTGACCATTTGACTTTATACTTAGAAATTTTTCAACTATGTTTGATTTCTCCAACTTCCACCTCAAAATTCATCATGATCCAAGCTCCAAATGTAAAAGTGTTCAACAGCAAAGTTGTTTCCCTTTATATCACCTTTCCAAAGAATCCAAGATCATTGCATTTCGATCAATTTTGAAGGACTTACGCATGGTTACATTACATGGTCCCATTTGGATGATTTTCATGACCAACTTTCAAATGAATTTGTGTGGCTTCATGTTAAGCTTTCAGCATCACTCATGCACGATTTTGGACCTTTTCCAATCATTTCATGGGCCTACTACCACACGCCCATGCAAGCATGCACATGAGAATTGCAATTTTTGGACAAATTATGGAAGTGTGTGGAAATCAATTGCCAAGCCTATAAATAGAACTCATCCTGCTCAGAATCAAGGACACCTTGCCCAAGCTTTGATCCTGCAATCTTCCCACCCTCCATTAATAGGATAATCTTGAAGATTTCATTAGAATTCGAGTTTCAATTTCACTTCTATTTTGAAGTTGAAACTCCAAGAGTCTAAACCATTTGAGCATCCAAATCATCTCCTGCAAGCTAATCGAAGCAAGCCTAAGAAAATTGAGAACCAGATCGAGCTTCATCACTGCAAACAGAAGGTGAATTTTGTGAAACTTTCTCTCTTCGATTCTCTCTCAATTCTCCATCATTTCACTTGATTTTTGGTTGGCTGAAGTCCTACCAATGTAGGCAGCAAGATTGAGTTTCTTTGAGGTCAAATCGAAGCAACTCAAATCATACTCCTCAAATTTTAAATCCATGTATCTTTCAATATACATGGAATTGGAAGAAATTAAGGTCATCTTTGGACTCCTGAGGTTTTTTCCTTAAAATTAGTGTATTCACTTTCCATTTTTGTGGAGGTTGGTGGTGGACCAATCTGGTGAGGTCCACCGGAGAAGAAGACCGGAGCTAGGGCTTCGGTGGTGTGTTGGCACCCTTCCAACCATTTGATCTTGTTTGAATGTTTTAATCATGGCCATTGGTTTAGATTACCATTGTTTTAGCGCGTTGACTAGGCTCCAACTTGGACAGCACATGCGTGGCCATCAGATATGCCACCTCAATTAATGAGGGAGATCTGATGGCCCTTGTTTTTTCTAATTTCATGTTATTTTCAATTTTTTTTCTTTTAATCCACTTATTTTGATTAATTCATAATAAATTCATTTTTAATCCAAAGAATATGGGACTTTCACCAAAAATCTTTAAATATTTTCCTCTACCATATTATGAATTAAAATTATTTTTTTGGATTAATTTTGATATTTTTTGTGAATTAATTGATTCTTGACTTGTTTTTAAATATTTTGAAATACTTCTGACTTTCCAAAAATTCTAAAAAGTTTTGTCTAAGGTCCTTTAACCTTGTTTGACCTAGGATAAATCCCTTGGCCATTTATTTGGTGATATGAAAGGATTTAAGGTTTTGTCCATTTAAAAATGTATTTTAATTCATTTTAAAATTGATTATTAATTGATTAATTGTTTAAAAAATTTGTTGAGCCATTTAATTGATCTTGTGATGCTTGACTTTCTGTTTGGCCTTGGTCATGGTTGATTTGACTTTTATTTGATCAATACTATTATATTTATGGGGTGATGAAATGTACATTACATCCTCCAAAATGAATGGATAGTATTGATTAGATGAATTTCCTCCTGCGATCGATTTGGATTTTTATTTCCCTTTCCCTCTTCATCTTCATCCCTATTCTTCCCCAATCCATCATTGACCAATGACTTCTCTAATGTCCAAAGGCTAGTTGATTTATCAATGACCTTGTGTTAGATGAATTAACATGAGTCTGGCCGAGATAGGTCCTTCCCACTTCACAGTTATTTACCAGCCTGAAAATATTCTTGTCTACCCCATTGAATATTGCATTCAAGGCTTTAGAGTTTCCTAGAGCAAGATCATCCTCCTCCTTGGACCATTGTTCTTCAGGCTTCTTCTCAGTGGTGGCTTATCCTTCTTTAGTAATGACAGGATGCACCCAACCTGTTAGCACAGCTTTCTAAGCCTTGTTATCAAGGGATTTCAGAAACGCTACCATTCTAGGTTTCCAATAGTCATAGTTAGAACCATCCAAAATTGGTGGCCTATGAACAGATCCTCCATCTCTCTCCATTGTACCAGAAAGTATTGCCCCTAGATCTCACCCAGAACCAGAGTAGGATGCCTGCTCTGATACCAATTGAAAGTCTGGTATCAGATGTAAGATGTCGAAGGTAATGTCACGACACTGATATCTGGTTATAAACAATGGATAATTAAACAGAATTGAAAAGCAAATCACACAAGCAATTGTTAACCCAGTTCGGTGCAACTCACCTACGTCTGGGGGCTACCAAGCCAGGAAGGAAATTCACTATAATAGAATTAGTTCAAAGACTATCCGTACACTTCACCAAGTTACAGTCTTTCTCACCTAATCTCTACCCATGCAATTTCTACCTAAGCACTCTTAGATATGAGAACCCACTCACTTCCCTTACAATCACAAACCCGTGATCTTAAACAACAATCCCTTGTGAAAAGAAAATACTTTTCAATTACAAACTCTTGATTTGACTTCACAGTTTCAATCAAGAAGACACACTCTTGATCTTGCTTCAAAGCTTTGATCAAGAAGACAAATCAGTCCAATTCAATCATCAATGGATGACTTGAATGACCTACAGACACAAACCCTAGCTCTCTCTCTAAATTTCGCTCAGTCTTGGTTGTGTGTTCAAACAGGTTTTCTAAGTCCCTTTTTATAGAAACATTGGACATCTTGAAAACCCTAAATATATTTTCCAATCAAATCTTTTTATAACAGCTGTAAAGATCTTCCTGGAAAATGAACAAATCTGGTTGAAATCCCTAAAAGAATGCGCCAGCTAGCCATATCTTCAATCAACCAATGATTGCCATTAATTGTGCAATCACAAAACACCAGACATTTATACTGAATGTTCTGTGTACAGGATGTCATGACATCGGGTCTGACATCTGGAAAAATCCTGCATAATCCAATTTCCTTTTATAACAGGTACAACCATATCAGATACCATGACATTGTGTATGTCATCTGAAATAATCATGCATGAACATGTCTTCCAATTAAGCTCCAGCAGGTACATCCAATATCAGACGCCTTAGCATTGTAACTGGCATTCTGAAACAATCCTGCATGCACATGTTCTTGAACTCCAGTAGTTACATAGGATATCTTATGATAAGACATCACACATGACAAAACGGTCGAAGAAAACCTGAAGAAAAAGGAAAAGACAAGGTCTCGCAACCAAATCTTGGGTTCGGGAGTCGATTATACGAAGGGAAGGTATTAGAATCCCTACGCATCCGTAGTACTCTATGGGATCCACTCTTGTTGTTCTAGTCTAAAGAGTGTAGGTATATCTAAGGTACTATCTGCTAAAAGAAGGTTAAAAGAAAAAATGACTCGCAAGGATGTCGCATCCACTTTCTACGTATCTCATATGAATATGAGAATCAGAGTCTTCGTAGCTCGGCTACCTATGGGCGAAAGAGAAGTGTGCTCGCTAAGACATCGCGTCTTATGCATACGTATCTCATCTGGAATGAGAATCAGAGCAAAACGTAGTTCACCTAACTACGGGAACAAAGAGTCTCGAATGCAACTAGGGCAAGAGAAAGGGAAGGTCTCGATCGCAACGAGGGCGAGAGAAAAGAATCACAACAAGGGCTGTAGCGGTGTATTCGTCGCTATATGATTTATCGATTAAACCATAAGCAAGGTATACATTGAAATTTCGAGTCGCCACCGCACTTTTATTTATCCAAAGGATTGGCTAAAAAGCGAACAAAAGCCTAAGAAGTTTTACACGTAGAAAACTAATAAAAAGATCAGAGAGTCTGGGTAAGGGGTAAATTACGCAATGGGAAGGTGTTAGGCACCCACTACGTCCTAGGTACTCCTAGGGAGCCCTTTTCACACTTGTTGTAAAAATTGTTATTTGTTATGACATAAGTATTGTGCAAACATGATTGGGATGATGAGAAAAGAATGTACAATTTTAGTATTTTTGTGTTCGAACGGATGAACCCGCTGCCTACGTACCTTCCATCAAAGGTAAGGATCAAAACGCCGTAGTTCGGCTAAAAGATTTCCAAAAGTTGGTGGATTCAATTTTAAACACAAGCACTGAGGCTTTTCATTATCAATGGGAGAACACTCGACCAAAAACAACATCCACCATGCGAGGATAGCTTCGACGTACTAGAGGGGTTAGCCCTGTTTTCAGTACGGAAGTCTTATAGTCGACTCACTAAGGATAGGCAAGATTTACATCAACCACAAAGATAATTGAAACCTATGGCTAATGCATGAAAAGATTAACAATGGACAAAGCCAAAACAAGTGAATGAGTGAAGTTAATTGATTGTGATTATGAAAATGGAGTCAAAGTATGATTAAGATTGATTCAAAAGAAGTATTATGAAATGGAGTTTGAAAAAAGTCAAGGACTTGGGTCCAGGTTTTTAGTTTGAAAACATGAAGATGTTTGCACAATATCTATGTCGAGTTTGAATTCAGAGTGTGAAAAGGTTTAGGACATAATGGGGATGAATGGATGAAGATGGAAAGTAAAACTTCTTAGAAGGTTCACCTCTTGAAATCATATAGGGGATGATTCAAGTGTGTCCTTTGGAATAGCAATGGATAATGACAAACAAACAAAGAAAGTCAACGAAAGCGGATATCGGATGCCAATCACTGGGCTTATACCAATCTCCTAAAATAAAACTGGATATCAGATGCCACTCAATGGTCTTACACTAATCTCCTCAAACAAAGAAATGAAAGGCGGATACCGGATACCAATAGATGGATTTACACCAGTCTCCTAAAACAGAAATGGATATCAGAGGCCACTCAATGGTCTTACACTAATCTCCTCAAAAGAAAACAAAGATGAAATATGGAAGTCAACTGCCAATCTATCTGGACTTAGGTTAACTCCACATATGATCACAGGAAAACCAATGCCACATTACAGGGACTTACAATGGATCCTCACATACAAGAACAAAAGCAACAATATGATCACAGGAAAGCAAATGCCAACTTACAGGGACTTATAATTGCAACCTCACATACAAACAGATAAACCAACTTATGATCACAGGAAAAGCAGATGCCAACTTACAGGGACTTATAACTGCATCCTCACATACAAACAAAGCAACAGAAGATATGAGTGACCAATGAGGTCTTACACTCTATCCTTCCATATCATAGGAACAATGGCCAAAGAGATGGACTTACAATTATCCTCAATGGGTAAACAACAATAACAAGTCACAAAGACAAATGAGATGATTATGCATTAATGAGCAATAAATGATGATAAATGCATAGAGCATACAAGCAAACATGTGCATATGAAGTAATCAATCAATCAATGAATAACAAACAGCACACTCTATAGCCAAACAAGGAGGCTCACACAAGAGGGTTAGGCACTGAGGCCAACTGGAATAGGGTCAAAAGTTGCTCTTAACCTTGCCATTGAGAGGCTAAGGTGAAGCAGATGAAAGGAGATGAGGGGTGTGCCTCATTGCTCTTATCCCTGATCAGGGAGAGCATTTCAGAAAGTGTGGGAGTTCAGAAAGTAGGAACTCTCTCCATATATTATTGACTCGATTGATCTTGGGTTTTGATCTCAATGCTACAACCATGTAATGGGAGCAATGAGAAGACTCACTGAATAGTAGGGGATAGGTTGCTTATCCCTTTGATCTACCAATTGTCTTATTTGAAGGACTTTTCCTGCTTGGGACAAAATTAAACACACACAAGCATTGCCTCTTAAGGAGGACTTCAGACAGTTTGCCCGGCCAAATAACAGGCCGGGTCTCCAGACTACATGAAGAAAGAGGGATTACCTCAAAGCAAATTGCTAAATAGCAAAGCAAGCAAGTTCAAAGAACTTAAGCAACTAAAGGGTACCTGAAATGATCAGACAAATCAGTAAACAGTTCAACAGTTTAAAACAAAAGGAATGGACTCAACAGTCAACACAGAGAAGCAAGTGTGCAAAGCACAAGACTTAAACTATATGAGTCATACCACCTACAAAACAAAGGTTAGCACATGATATATAATCAAGCTCAATCAAATTGGCAATGGTTTCTTTGAGGCAAATGCTTAACCTGAAACAAATGAACTCAACATAAGCCAAGAGACCACTAGGGCAAGCCTAGGGTCAGAAATAAATGATAAAAGTCAAAACAGCAAATGAAAGTCAACCAAAGTCAAGTTCAAACATTTAATAAGCAAGCACAATTGGTTTCAAGTTTATATCATGCATCAACATCATTTTATAGACCAAAGGAGTCAAAACATGGCAAGAGGGAGCACACAAAAGGTCAACAGCAAGACCAAGCTCAAACCCAAACATAATCAATTCCAAAAATTATGAAATAATTCATACTCAATCACAATCCATAACATAGCATGCATATGAAATTTCAGCTCAATTGGATCATGGGAAGATTGTCAAATAAAATCAGGAAATCAACACAATATCAAGTGTGCACAAAGAAGTCAACAAAACATGTGTCATCTTCAAAAAATCATAACAAAATGAAAACATATGAGAAATGGATGGGATTAACACCAATGCAAAGCTCAAGATGTCTAGTATGCACATGTAAAATTTCATGATCATCCAATAAGATATGAGAATTTCACAAAGGATTTGGCAAGATGTGTCACACAAAGTCAACAATTGACTAGGCAGAGAAGAAAATTCACAAACAAATAGGAAATGGCATGATTAAATCCAAGAAAATTCATACACAAACTAGACATATGAGAGATGATTCATGCAAAATTTCACATTATGAAGGCCAGGAAGCATATGAACAAAAATCATGAATTTGCATATCATTGGTGTGACACAAATTGTCACACCCTACTTCAGAAAATCAAATCTCAACAACCACATATGATAAATCTACAAACTTTATACCAAAATAAACATGAATGAGTGTAGAATAACCACAAAAAATTTCAGGATCATTGGATGCATCATCATTATTTCACAAAAGAAATGGCAAAAGGTACAAAATAATGACACATGAACAAAACCCTAAAGCCATTTAAAATCCAGCCAACCAAAAATTCAGCAAAAATCATGATCAAATAATAGACATTCATGTGAAAATGATGGAAAAAATTTCATGAATTTTGGAGTTAAATTGAATGAGAAATGATTTTTGGAAGATGAGTAACAAATTGGAAGAACATGGACAAAATAACATGAATAAGCAAAGTCAAACAAGTTGACCAGTGGCACTTTTGTAATTGTGCGCTTCATTAACCTAAACGCAGCGTTTAGGGAGACAGAACGAAATGTTCTGATTGGTGGCCTCCCAATGGAACAGTAACGAGGCCAATCAAAGTTCATGTTTCTGGGTAACAAACAGCTAGGGTTTCTACAGCAATGGTATTCATCATCATGCTCATCATAGCAAAACGAATTCAAACAAAATTATGCAAACCACATGGCAACACAATCATAATGTTCATGCAACATATAACAACAGCACACCAAACACGATTCTGGGAAAATTCTGGGCAGAGCTAGGGTTTAACATGAACAGCATGTGTTCATCAACTTCATCAAATCGAAATTTGCAAAACACCCAGAAATCAATAGCAAGCACATCAATGGCATCAGCAAACATCAGGCATGCATATTCCAAACATAGTTTTCATGAAATCAACAACATCAAAGCAAATCGATGGAAAACAAGTTTGAGCATAAAAAGTGAAATCCAGATTTCTCAGCCATAACACAACCATTTTGAATGATACAAGTTGCAATGTATTCAGCATGGTAAGAACTACAAGAAACATAGCATTATTTTGAGAAAAGAGGAACTCGAAACCTTACTTGAATTTGAAGCAAATGGCGAATCAGGTGTTCTTTGGATGCTTCAGGCACAAACAGATATTCACAATGCTTTGTAATGAAGGAATCTCGAAGTAGGTTAGCTCAGCAAGGCTTAGAACTCTTCCAATCTCGATTCACCATGGATGTGATTTTGTGTAGCAGCAGCAAGCAATGGCATTACAGCTAAGAAACAGGGCTTCAAAACATCTCAAGATTGTTGTAAGATGATGGAAATACCAAGGGTTGCTCGTGTCTTTTGAAGCTTTTGAGCAGAAAATGCAAAATGTCCAAAAATCGAAAATGAGAGAATGAGCAGTTTTTTCTGTGTGCAAAGGCTGCTACCTAGGTTTCCAAATGGCAGAAAAGTTGATTTTATATGACTGTTTAAGGTTGCATTATTAAGAACTAAACATAGTTTGATTAAATGGTAAGTTTTGCTAATTGGTGGTTTTGGTTCACATGTGGAGGTGTAGTGGCTGGTGCACGAATTTGGGCTTCAAAACAGGCTGCAAATGACCCTTATATTTGCTGTTTTATGTCTGCTCATGAAGTGCTAAGCTTGTTTTACTTTAATGAAGCCATATTGCTAATTTTGCACCTTTGGCCAAAATGGTGGTATGATAGTAGCATGAGCACGAATTTGGGCTTGGAACATGTTGCAAATAGCCTTCCAAACAATTCCCAATTGGCCAAATGTGCTGAAAACCTTTAATTTGAAAAGTCAACTTTTGGTCAAACTTGAATTTAAATGAAACAAGTCCAAAATTGCCATTTTGCATGGTGAGGTTTTGATTCATGAAATTTATATTTTTGGAAAGAGGAGATGAAATGGAGTTTGTAGGAAAAAACCCCACTAAATTTGGCCTTATGGTTCATGAGATATGGCTTGTTGAAGTTCACAAATTTTTGAAATTGAATTGATCATATCTTGCAAACCATCCATGGGATTTGAGAGTTCTTGGACTTTTTGAAAATGGGAGAACAAGATCTTCAACTTTCATGTTGGGAAAAAATTCATTTGGAGCTTGTATCATGATGTAAGTTGAGGATCAAGAAGTTTCCATTTTTGGCAGTTAAAATTACAGGTCCAGTTTCTATTTTGGGAAATTTTCTGTTTGACTTCAAATTCTTCCATGTTGAGGTTTGGCATGATACATGAGGCTTGTATAAACATGAATGAACTCCTTCAACTCAATTCCATCCATCAAAACACTGATTAAATCCATAGTTGACCAAGTTTGACTTCTGTTGACTTTTCTAGGGTTTTGGATGATTGAAGCATTTCTGATGAATTCCAAACCCCAATTCCTTGAGAACTTGATTTCAAATGATGTCCCAAGATATATGAGCTCTTGATTATTGATCATGGTGCCCAAATTCTGCAAGAATGGCCACCATCCACTGCAATGACTGACTGTTGACTGTCTTTGACCTAATTGCTGATGATTGCTTCAACTGCAAGCAACAAGGTTAGACTGACAATATTTTTGTACTTTGGAATGATAAACATATGAAAAGCAAGAATATACAAATGCAAAGTAAGCTTGGTGATCAAGAATCAACTCACAAGGCAACCTACCCACTAGGAGGGGAACTAGGGCATGCAATGATCCTTGAGGCCATGATATGATATGATGTGGGCCATGAGGGATCTTAGGGCCAAAATTGGGGTCTTACAGATGCCCCTATTTAAGGTCATTCTAGCCGGAGAAGTGAAGTTTAGAAATCTTCATCTCGACGCGGTAGAATGGGCTTAAATAACAGTAATGAGACAAATTTTGGTCCCTAAGAGACCTCATGATGCAAATGTATGCATGCAAAAGACACAAATTCTGTGGGGAGTATGATTCACACAGAAGAAAAGATGATCCATCGGAGTAGTTCACTCACCAGGAACAGAGACTCTAACAAGACTCTAGTTGAGGATAAACTGACACAGCGTGAACAAGACACGACTCTGATTAGGGAAACAGAAAACAGACTGGAGAACTCACTGGGGAGTGAAGGACTCACACTGGGGAAAAGAATTCCAAAGGAAAATAAATCCATTGGAGAGACACAAGCTGACTCCTGGGGGAGAAGCAACAGGAAACTTCACTGAGGAAGCCCCAAAGAAATGAGATGTTAACGGGTATAAGGGTAACAAATCAGGAAAATCTGACTCCACAGGGGGACCGAGGTCATAATAGGGAGCAGCAAGGAGGGAACACCAAGGATACCGGTTACTGGGTATATAATAGGTGACCGACCAAAGCGTGAATTGGATTTCACTTCCAATACACTCATCATCCTGAAGAGAGCTAGAAAAGCAAACTTGTTTATAGGATGGATATTCGATTCTACAAAGAATACGAATCTTACTCTGAGGGGAAAGCAACAAAGGATTGACCCAAGAGTGAACGAGACATATTATTCATTACCGGCAGACCGTGAATAATATACTCGAAAGGAAAATTATCCTGAACCGGTTACTGGGTTGTTTATAGGATAAAATCCGAAGACGTGAATTGGTTTTCACTTCCAAAACACTCATCATCCTGAAGAAAACTAGAACAGCAGACTTGTTTATAGGATGGACATTCGATTCCACAAGGAATGCGAATCTTACTCGACTGGGGGAATATCAACAAAGGATTCCGACCAAAGAGCGCATGAGACATATTATTCATTACTGGCAGACCGTGAATAATACACTCGAAAGGAAAATTATCCTGAACCGGTTACTGGGTTGTTTATAGGATAAGATCCGAAGACGTGAATTGGTTTTCACTTCCAAAACACTCATCATCCAAAACACAAACTGGTTAAAGGATGGACATTCGAATCCACAACGGGAAAACGAACCTTACTCAACTAGGGAAGATCAACAAAGGACTCCAACCAAAGAGCGCATGAGACATATTATTCATTACCGGCAGACCGTGAATAATACACTCGCATGGCAAGAAACACCAGGGATACCGGTTACTGGGTATATAATAGGTGATCTACCGAAACGTGAATTGGATTCCACTTCCAAAACACTCATCATCCGAAAGGAGGGCTTGAAAAAGCAAATCGACTTACAGGATGGGCATTCGAATCCACAACGGGAAAACGAATCTTACTCAACTGGGGACACAAACCCAAAGAGTGCATGAGATACAATATCCATTACCGGCAGACCATGGATAAGATACTCGCATGAGATATATTATCTATTACCGTCAGAACGTAGATAATAAACTCGCATGGTAAGAAACACCAGAGATACCGGTTACTGGGTATATAACAGGTGATTTACCGAAAACGTGAATTGGATTTCACTTCCAAAACACTCATCATCCAAAACACAAACTGGTTAAAGGATGGATATTCGATTCTACAAAGAATACGAATCTTGCTCAGTTGGGGAAAATCAACAAAGGATTCCAACTAAAGAGCGCATGAGATATATTATTCATTACCGGCAGACCGTGAATAATACACTCGAAAGGAAAAGACACCAGAGATACCGGTTACTGGGTATATAATAGGTGACTAACCAAAAAGAGAGACAATCGATACCAAGCATCCGGGTAAACGAAAGACAACTCAAAGGGATAAATTGCAAGCATCCGGCAATTATCCGACAACAAAGAAATATTCGACTCTGCAGAGGGAAAATGACGAATCTTACTCGAACAGGGAAACGCAAAAAGGCTTCGACTGAAGAGTGCATGAGATATATTATTCATTACCGGCAGACCGTGAATAATATACTCGCATGGAAGATTATCCACAACCGGTTACTGGGTTAATAAAGGATAAATCAACCGAAAAGACAGGCATCGGGATACCGAACTAGGTATATAATGATGACCAATCAAAAGGAAGCAACAGACATTACCAACAAAAGGGTAAATGAAAGGCGATCTGCTGAGGATAAATTGCAAGCATCCGGCAATTACCCACAGGGACTAGCTGGGGATGCATTGGTATACAACCAATGATCCGGGGAACAAATCACTAGCAAACGGTGAAAGGACCCACTGGGGATAAAATTGCTAGCATACGACAATTATCCACAAAAGACTTGCTGGGGATATAAGTGCTGATCTGAGCAACTTATCCAAGCAAAGGAAAATCAACATCAAGAACTAGATGAAGATACCCACAAGGGAAAAATTGTCATCGGTTGGGATGAACAACAAAGTTAACTCTGCAAGTGGAGAGAACAGGGTTTATGACTACCGATTTGTAGGTAGAAAAAACCGCAAAGATAGGACTTACGACTGCTGGTTTGTAGGCAGAGGGCCAAAAGGGTGGAGGTGACCACAAAATTAGGGTTTACATCTACCGAATACGGGGTAGAAGACCAACAAATCCGCGTGGGGATAGAATAAATCACAAATCCGCACGGGAAACCAAAATAGGGTTTACAAAAAACCACAAACTGCTGGAGAGCAGGAAAATAGGATTTACAACTACCGGGTAGTAGGTAGAAAACCAAAACTCTGGCTGGAGAATAAAAGGTGTATAACCACAAATTCTGTTAAGAAAGCCAGGAAGAATAGGACTTATAACTACCGGTTTGAGGGTAGAGGCCCAAAAACATTCCACTGGGGAAAAACCCACTGGGAAGCACAAGATATCTGACAAATAGCCGATTCGGGAATAATCCGAAAAGACGGACTGAATCAAGACACGTCCTAATGAGGATATAACTCAAATAAGAAAATCCATCCCAATATATGTGTTGGGAGGAAACGGAAGAAACCGTCATCCACGAGGATATATCTCAGTGGGGAACTGCAGAAGGAAAGACAACATTTTCTGCTTATGGGGTTGACTCTATATGGAGAGATTTTAAACACCCGACATCTGCTTGGGGAGATCTGTAAAGAGATCTATATTACCATAGCAGGAGACAACAATCAAAAGATATATGGCAAGAAATGCAACATGAATATCTGAATGTTTTATGAGTATGCATGAATATGCGTGATTTAAGTTTGATGAATGCTGACAAAACAGACGATTCTAACACGAGCAGGTTCAGGAACCAAAACGTCCGGTATTATACTTCTAGGGGAAAAACCAGCTGGAGAGCCAATCTGCGGAGATCTTTATGCTGTAAAGCAAAGATCTGCGGGTACTGCTGAAGAAGCAGAGGATCATAGATATCAGGAAACAACCCAATCAGGGTACAGAAAGTCACAACAGGCAAAACAGCCACCAAGACGGATCTGTAGGAGAACAAGAGAAGTCTCAAAGATATCTGCAGGGGATCCCAGTGTCAACTGAGAAACAAAAAGGAGTGTCGCACAAGCACAAACTGCTGTAGAAGCAACTCCACAAAATTCCGCTGGGGAACAACCCACTGAGGGAGAATGAATCATCCAAGTAGAATCTAACTGCAAAAGCAAATTTACTGGGGAAAACTGTCGGCTATTCTCTTGGGAAACAGACCACTGAGGGAGGACAGACCAAACAGGTAGATTCTGCGACGAACCACTCTACTTGGGGAGAATATACAGCAAACTGATCACAACAAGTAGATTCTGCAATAAGCCACTCTACTGGGGATCACAAACAGTCAGGAAATCAATCCGTTCACTGGAGGTTAGAGCCATCATCCGACCACATTGGGGATTGAAGGAGTATTCAACAGGCAAAACTGCCACAACAGACACTCTGCAAACTATGCTGAGGAAAAGATGGTTGAAAAACTGGGATATCAACCCAATCAACCACTGAGTAGGAAAATAAATCCTGCTCTGCTGAAGAGAAAAACTCTGATGGAGAGATAGCAACAATTCCGCAGACGACTTCGCCGGGGAAAAGATAAAGTACTGGGTATCAAACCACTGACTTACCAAGGTCTTCAAAAAGAAAGCGATCGTGCTGAGGAAACAGACAACTCCACTGGCAACTGCACTGGGAAGAGTGACAACAACTCTGCTTGCGACTCCGATGGGGGATATCAACAAACAGCTCTACTCACGACTCCGAGGGGAATATCAATCAACAGCTATACTCATGACTGTGTTGAGGAGACAAATAAAGTCTGGGGCAGACGACCCACTGGAGAAAGTGACGGGGCACCAAGATGACAAACCATCAACCGCCGAAACTTCTACAAGAAAAACACCCATGCTGGGGGAAAACTGCTGCTGGAGAAAACGAAGCCTTCAACAACACTCCACTGTGACTATACTGGGGAACAGCCCCAACAACAACTCAGTTTGAGGAACAACCCCAACAGGGATCTGAAGAAAGAAGATACCACCAAACCAGGAATATGAACCAATGTCTTACCTGTTGGAAATCATGCCACCCTCGGGAGAGCACTGAGATATTCTTGAGTATCCTTTCAATCTTGTGAATGTTCACTTTGTTTAAAACAATATTTTTGAAAAATTTGATTTGTTTAAAAACAATGACATTTTATCAATTTAAAACATGCAAAACATTTGTTGAATTGAAACAAATAAGAGTGCAAATAATTGGATAAAAGGCTCAAATTGATTTGATAGAATGGTAGCCTGCAAATGGCAAGACTCCATAGATCTGTACAAATTTGAAATCAGTGATATATATTGGAAGAGGGCTACATTGAACATAATGATCCTTTCTCTACCAATTTGAATCTCGATGTATCCGAAGCTTCAGTTGACGACGAATCGAGAATCTTCTGACGAAATGACGACTGATGAACAGAAAGTCTTGTCAGGATGCAGTTACTTGCCAAATCCCTTATTTTTGCCTAGATTGCCCCAGGGTGAGGTACTCAATCTAGCGGGATGCAAATATATTCTTTTTTTTTTAAGTCTCTAATTTTTGCCTGAATTACCCTTGCGGGTTCTCCACCGAGACGCTCATTTTTGCCTAAGCCGCCCTTTCGGGTTTTCAACTTAGCGAGCTATTCTGTTTTTTTTCATTTGTTTTTTCATTTGCATATACTTTTTTTTTTCTAGGCAAAGTATCTCTTGACTGCATCTGAATTCACAGGACGAGTGAAATCCTCCCCATCCATTGTTGTAAGCATCAAAGCTCCGCCTGAAAAGGCTCTCTTAACAACATATGGACCCTCGTAGTTTGGAGTCCACTTGCCCCTGGAATCGGGCGCGAAAGACAAGACTTTCTTGAGCACAAGGTCACCTTCTCGGAACACACGAGGCTTGACCTTCTTATCAAATGCTTTCTTCATTCTCTGTTGATATAACTGACCATGGCACATGGCAGTCAATTGCTTCTCTTCAATCAGATTCAGTTGGTCATAATGACTCTGAATCCATTCAGCATCAGTCAACTAGGGACTTGAGGGTATACTCTTTTTTTCTTTGGAAAAATTTTGAATTTTTTTTTTCTGATTTTTGATTTTTTCATCTTTTTCACCCTCTTTCTTCTTTCTTTTTTTCTCTTTTTTTTTCTTCTTTTTTTTTTAATGTCCCAGTTTGACTGGTTTGCTGATTCTCATGATACAGCTGAATGGGCTTCTTTGGTGCTCAAGAAGGTGGGTAATCTCGTCAGGAGTCCCCTTCAACATCATCTTCCTCTGCCCCAGATACAAGGAATTCAAGATTGGGAGATGGCGTTGGATCATTATGTTCAATGGGTTTAGAAATCCCTGCATAATGATTCTAGATACTGAAAAGCTTTTGATATTTAAACAAGCAAATCATTTATGCAGATGAAAAATGCTGTTTTTGTTTTTCAGGGTTTTTTGTGATCACTGATTTCATGCAAAAGCAAAAAGTGAAAACAAATGGAAAAACAAATGTTTGACAATGCATTAATTGAATGAAAACATCATTGTATTAAATGCTGCCAACAATGTCATCACTTCTCCTTTTGGCATGGGAGAAGGGTTTCAAACAAAATGAACAAATCACGCTGACTTATGAATGACCGTAGGAACATCCACAGCGACCCAATTGTGGCAGACACCACCAGGAATGATGAATTTGTTCAAATCTTCTGCATCCTCTTTCAAGATAGCAGCAGCTTCTTCTTCAGGTTGATCAGCATGGATAAATCCTCCACTTGTGAACAAACCTTGCTCATTACATGCCCCAGAACAGTGGCCAATGCCAGCCCGGGATCGGTTAACCAGGAATAAATCCATCAACAGTACTTAGTCTGGCAAATCCTCCCCTGAGTTCACAGCTCTAGCTCAGGATGATCCATCAATCTGGCAGAGATAGCTCTGGTATGATACCGGCAAAGTGCGTCTTCAAAATGAATGAAGATCGCAGGGTCAGACCACAGGACGGGAGACCGGAACAAAACACCTGCTTATGCAAATGATGCATGAAGTGTTTATGCATATGCTTGTTTTTTATTTCAAAGGAACTCAAGGGTTTTATTTGCAAACTTTGAAATATTTGAGCATTTTGATCATACATGAGAATATCTCATCAGATATATCAGGTGAAAAATTTTTCCCGGTTTTTTCATGTTTTGAAATTTTTTGCAAATAAACTCCTTTGAGTTCCTTGAAAATTTTCTTTTTTCTGATGATATGGATGCGGATGAATGCGTGAATGCATAAATGCAACAATCACACTCAAGGATCAAGCAAGGCACACCAAACAAAGGTCGTGGGAAAGCTCATTGTATCCCTAATATCAATCATCCATTTTGGTGGATTTAGGTTTTCACCTTATCGACACCCAAGTTCCATTGATATTAACGGTACATGAACCGGTTCAGACATTCTTAATATCAACCAGCCGCTTTGGTGGATTTTAGGTTTTACACCTGATCCGGGATCCATTGATATTAACAATGTTTGAACGACTCAACCACGAATCACGGGTTTGTTGAGAGTCACGAGCATGGAGTCTCGGTTAAGAACCACCCAAAGGGAGTGTACTAGGGTTTAAACCTGCCAGACATGTTCTATCAGAGGTTCCCATAATCATCGTTCCATCCTTCGAATATTATCGGAGGAACGAATACTCGTATTCCAAGAATATTCTCAAGAGAAACTCTTATGAGTGTAGTATCGCGTAACAATCGTATCAGAACTGACATCTGAACGACCTCCGCACTACGGTCCTAAAAATAGGCCAAGATGGGTTTGGTAAACTAAGGTCCTTGGCTTCTGCGGAACATGATTGAAAGAATAATGCCTAACCACAAATAACTTGTGTGACATTATTGGTTCAACATGACCTCCACCAAGTGAATGAGCTCGCAAGTCAACTGGCTAAGGAATACTCCACACCAGTCAACAAGACTATGCCATTCTCCTATCCTAGAGTGCACTCGAGTTCGGGTATAGAACTCATCTCACAGATCACCAAAGCAAACAGCAATTGTATATCAAGCAATTCACACATTACAATCAATACAGTGATCCCAAATTGTACAAAAATATGTCAAATAACAAATAATAATATAGCACAACATGGGTGAAAAGTAGGCAATACCACCAGGGATTCTGGTGAGATATTCCCCAGCAGAGTCGCCACTTTTCTGTAGCGGTGTATTCGTCGCTATATGATTTATCGATTAAACCATAAGCAAGGTATACATTGAAATTTCGAGTCGCCACCGCACTTTTATTTATCCAAAGGATTGGCTAAAAAGCGAACAAAAGCCTAAGAAGTTTTACACGTAGAAAACTAATAAAAAGATCAGAGAGTCTGGGTAAGGGGTAAATTACGCAATGGGAAGGTGTTAGGCACCCACTACGTCCTAGGTACTCCTAGGGAGCCCTTTTCACACTTGTTGTAAAAATTGTTATTTGTTATGACATAAGTATTGTGCAAACATGATTGGGATGATGAGAAAAGAATGTACAATTTTATTATTTTTGTGTTCGAACGGATGAACCCGCTGCCTACGTACCTTCCATCAAAGGTAAGGATCAAAACGCCGTAGTTCGGCTAAAAGATTTCCAAAAGTTGGTGGATTCAATTTTAAACACAAGCACTGAGGCTTTTCATTATCAATGGGAGAACACTCGACCAAAAACAACATCCACCATGCGAGGATAGCTTCGACGTACTAGAGGGGTTAACCCTGTTTTCAGTACGGAAGTCTTATAGTCGACTCACTAAGGATAGGCAAGATTTACATCAACCACAAAGATAATTGAAACCTATGGCTAATGCATGAAAAGATTAACAATGGACAAAGCCAAAACAAGTGAATGAGTGAAGTTAATTGATTGTGATTATGAAAATGGAGTCAAAGTATGATTAAGATTGATTCAAAAGAAGTATTATGAAATGGAGTTTGAAAAAAGTCAAGGACTTGGGTCCAGGTTTTTAGTTTGAAAACATGAAGATGTTTGCACAATATCTATGTCGAGTTTGAATTCAGAGTGTGAAAAGGTTTAGGACATAATGGGGATGAATGGATGAAGATGGAAAGTAAAACTTCTTAGAAGGTTCACCTCTTGAAATCATATAGGGGATGATTCAAGTGTGTCCTTTGGAATAGCAATGGATAATGACAAACAAACAAAGAAAGTCAACGAAAGCGGATATCGGATGCCAATCACTGGGCTTATACCAATCTCCTAAAATAAAACTGGATATCAGATGCCACTCAATGGTCTTACACTAATCTCCTCAAACAAAGAAATGAAAGGCGGATACCGGATACCAATAGATGGATTTACACCAGTCTCCTAAAATAGAAATGGATATCAGAGGCCACTCAATGGTCTTACACTAATCTCCTCAAAAGAAAACAAAGATGAAATATGGAAGTCAACTGCCAATCTATCTGGACTTAGGTTAACTCCACATATGATCACAGGAAAACCAATGCCACATTACAGGGACTTACAATGGATCCTCACATACAAGAACAAAAGCAACAATATGATCACAGGAAAGCAAATGCCAACTTACAGGGACTTATAATTGCAACCTCACATACAAACAGATAAACCAACTTATGATCACAGGAAAAGCAGATGCCAACTTACAGGGACTTATAACTGCATCCTCACATACAAACAAAGCAACAGAAGATATGAGTGACCAATGAGGTCTTACACTCTATCCTTCCATATCATAGGAACAATGGCCAAAGAGATGGACTTACAATTGTCCTCAATGGGTAAACAACAATAACAAGTCACAAAGACAAATGAGATGATTATGCATTAATGAGCAATAAATGATGATAAATGCATAGAGCATACAAGCAAACATGTGCATATGAAGTAATCAATCAATCAATGAATAACAAACAGCACACTCTATAGCCAAACAAGGAGGCTCACACAAGAGGGTTAGGCACTGAGGCCAACTGGAATAGGGTCAAAAGTTGCTCTTAACCTTGCCATTGAGAGGCTAAGGTGAAGCAGATGAAAGGAGATGAGGGGTGTGCCTCATTGCTCTTATCCCTGATCAGGGAGAGCATTTCAGAAAGTGTGGGAGTTCAGAAAGTAGGAACTCTCTCCACATATTATTGACTCGATTGATCTTGGGTTTTGATCTCAATGCTACAACCATGTAATGGGAGCAATGAGAAGACTCACTGAATAGTAGGGGATAGGTTGCTTATCCCTTTGATCTACCAATTGCCTTATTTGAATGACTTTTCTTGCTTGGGACAAAATTAAACACACACAAGCATTGCCTCTTAAGGAGGACTTCAGACAGTTTGCCCGGCCAAATAACAGGCCGGGTCTCCAGACTACATGAAGAAAGAGGGATTACCTCAAAGCAAATTGCTAAATAGCAAAGCAAGCAAGTTCAAAGAACTTAAGCAACTAAAGGGTACCTGAAATGATCAGACAAATCAGTAAACAGTTCAACAGTTTAAAACAAAAGGAATGGACTCAACAGTCAACACAGAGAAGCAAGTGTGCAAAGCACAAGACTTAAACTATATGAGTCATACCACCTACAAAACAAAGGTTAGCACATGATATATAATCAAGCTCAATCAAATTGGCAATGGTTTCTTTGAGGCAAATGCTTAACCTGAAACAAATGAACTCAACATAAGCCAAGAGACCACTAGGGCAAGCCTAGGGTCAGAAATAAATGATAAAAGTCAAAACAGCAAATGAAAGTCAACCAAAGTCAAGTTCAAACATTTAAGAAGCAAGCACAATTGGTTTCAAGTTTATATCATGCATCAACATCATTTTATAGACCAAAGGAGTCAAAACATGGCAAGAGGGAGCACACAAAAGGTCAACAGCAAGACCAAGCTCAAACCCAAACATAATCAATTCCAAAAATTATGAAATAATTCATACTCAATCACAATCCATAACATAGCATGCATATGAAATTTCAGCTCAATTGGATCATGGGAAGATAGTCAAATAAAATCAGGAAGTCAACACAATATCAAGTGTGCACAAAGAAGTCAACAAAACATGTGTCATCTTCAAAAAATCATAACAAAATGAAAACAGATGAGAAATGGATGGGATTAACACCAATGCAAAGCTCAAGATGTCTAGTATGCACATGTAAAATTTCATGATCATCCAATAAGATATGAGAATTTCACAAAGGATTTGGCAAGATGTGTCACACAAAGTCAACAATTGACTAGGCAGAGAAGAAAATTCACAAACAAATAGGAAATGGCATGATTAAATCCAAGAAAATTCATACACAAACTAGACATATGAGAGATTATTCTTGCAAAATTTCACATTATGAAGGCCAGGAAGCATATGAACAAAAATCATGAATTTGCATATCATTGGTGTGACACAAATTGTCACACCCTACTTCAGAAAATCAAATCTCAACAACCACATATGATAAATCTACAAACTTTATACCAAAATAAACATGAATGAGTGTAGAATAACCACAAAAAATTTCAGGATCATTGGATGCATCATCATTATTTCACAAAAGAAATGGCAAAAGGTACAAAATAATGACACATGAACAAAACCCTAAAGCCATTTAAAATCCAGCCAACCAAAAATTCAGCAAAAATCATGATTAAATAATAGACATTCATGTGAAAATGATGGAAAAAATTTCATGAATTTTGGAGTTAAATTGAATGAGAAATGATTTTTGGAAGATGAGTAACAAATTGGAAGAACATGGACAAAATAACATGAATAAGCAAAGTCAAACAAGTTGACCAGTGGCACTTTTGTAATTGTGCGCTTCATTAACCTAAACGCAGCGTTTAGGGAGACAGAACGAAATGTTCTGATTGGTGGCCTCCCAATGGAACAGTAACGAGGCCAATCAAAGTTCATGTTTCTGGGTAACAAACAGCTAGGGTTTCTACAGTAATGGTATTCATCATCATGCTCATCATAGCAAAACGAATTCAAACAAAATTATGCAAACCACATGGCAACACAATCATAATGTTCATGCAACATATAACAACAGCACACCAAACACGATTCTGGGAAAATTCTGGGCAGAGCTAGGGTTTAACATGAACAGCATGTGTTCATCAACTTCATCAAATCGAAATTTGCAAAACACCCAGAAATCAATAGCAAGCACATCAATGGCATCAGCAAACATCAGGCATGCATATTCCAAACATAGTTTTCATGAAATCAACAACATCAAAGCAAATCGATGGAAAACAAGTTTGAGCATAAAAAGTGAAATCCAGATTTCTCAGCCATAACACAACCATTTTGAATGATACAAGTTGCAATGTATTCAGCATGGTAAGAACTACAAGAAACATAGCATTATTTTGAGAAAAGAGGAACTCGAAACCTTACTTGAATTTGAAGCAAATGGCGAATCAGGTGTTCTTTGGATGCTTCAGGCACAAACAGATATTCACAATGCTTTGTAATGAAGGAATCTCAAAGTAGGTTAGCTCAGCAAGGCTTAGAACTCTTCCAATCTCGATTCACCATGGATGTGATTTTGTGTAGCAGCAGCAAGCAATGGCATTACAGCTAAGAAACAGGGCTTCAAAACATCTCAAGATTGTTGTAAGATGATGGAAATACCAAGGGTTGCTCGTGTCTTTTGAAGCTTTTGAGCAGAAAATGCAAAATGTCCAAAAATCGAAAATGAGAGAATGAGCAGTTTTTTCTGTGTGCAAAGGCTGCTACCTAGGTTTCCAAATGGCAGAAAAGTTGATTTTATATGACTGTTTAAGGTTGCATTATTAAGAACTAAACATAGTTTGATTAAATGGTAAGTTTTGCTAATTGGTGGTTTTGGTTCACATGTGAAGGTGTAGTGGCTGGTGCACGAATTTGGGCTTCAAAACAGGCTGCAAATGACCCTTATATTTGCTGTTTTATGTCTGCTCATGAAGTGCTAAGCTTGTTTTACTTTAATGAAGCCATATTGCTAATTTTGCACCTTTGGCCAAAATGGTGGTATGATAGTAGCATGAGCACGAATTTGGGCTTGGAACATGTTGCAAATAGCCTTCCAAACAATTCCCAATTGGCCAAATGTGTTGAAAACCTTTAATTTGAAAAGTCAACTTTTGGTCAAACTTGAATTTAAATGAAACAAGTCCAAAATTGCCATTTTGCATGGTGAGGTTTTGATTCATGAAATTTATATTTTTGGAAAGAGGAGATGAAATGGAGTTTGTAGGAAAAAACCCCACTAAATTTGGCCTTATGGTTCATGAGATATGGCTTGTTGAAGTTCACAAATTTTTGAAATTGAATTGATCATATCTTGCAAACCATCCATGGGATTTGAGAGTTCTTGGACTTTTTGAAAATGGGAGAACAAGATCTTCAACTTTCATGTTGGGCAAAAATTCATTTGGAGCATGTATCATGATGTAAGTTGAAGATCAAGAAGTTTCCATTTTTGGCAGTTAAAATTACAGGTCCAGTTTCTATTTTGGGAAATTTTCTGTTTGACTTCAAATTCTTCCATGTTGAGGTTTGGCATGATACATGAGGCTTGTATAAACATGAATGAACTCCTTCAACTCAATTCCATCCATCAAAACACTGATTAAATCCACAGTTGACCAAGTTTGACTTCTGTTGACTTTTCTAGGGTTTTGGATGATTGAAGCATTTCTGATGAATTCCAAACCCCAATTCCTTGAGAACTTGATTTCAAATGATGTCCCAAGATATATGAGCTCTTGATTATTGATCATGGTGCCCAAATTCTGCAAGAATGGCCACCATCCACTGCAATGACTGACTGTTGACTGTCTTTGACCTAATTGCTGATGATTGCTTCAACTGCAAGCAACAAGGTTAGACTGACAATATTTTTGTACTTTGGAATGATAAACATATGAAAAGCAAGAATATACAAATGCAAAGTAAGCTTGGTGATCAAGAATCAACTCACAAGGCAACCTACCCACTAGGAGGGGAACTAGGGCATGCAATGATCCTTGAGGCCATGATATGATATGATGTGGGCCATGAGGGATCTTAGGGCCAAAATTGGGGTCTTACAAGGGCGAAAGCAAACAAGGATTAGTTGTTAGTCGTTAGTCAAAATCTCAGCAAGACATCGCGTCTCGTGCCTACGTATCTCATATGAACATGAGAATCAGAGTTGTCATAGTTCGCCTAACTAGGGGTTAAGGATTGCCATCTGAACATGGACTTACAAAGGAGAACACCAGCTGTGTCAAAGGAAAGTGGGCAATGTGTTCAACGTCCTAGCAGTAGGTGTCTCAGCTCGCTGAATCGAGTCTTAGGTAGTTACCTCTTTGCAATAGAACGGATGGACATGCCACAAGATCGGAGACGCACGGAAGGTCTAAAAAGTGGGGAAGCTCTGCCCTAGAGTTATCATGCAATGTGGACCTATGTGTTAGGATTTACAGAGGGGAACATCTACCTAATGTTAACATGCAAAGAATAAGGGAATTCTACCTATGTTATCATACAAAGGATTATACCTAATGGGTGCTACCTAAACGGAACAAGATTCGCCGGATGGAGCAAGGAGAGGAGCCATATATAAGGGTAGATGGAGATGCCTGAGGTAATCGACTTACAGGTAGATGGCGATGCATGAAGCAATCGACTTACAAGAGGATGGATGAATGCGTGTTGGTTCTGTTAATTTTGGAAAATGATTACTCGACGTTGGATCGAGCTTTTGATCTTGTTTTGAAATGATTATCGAATGTTTGTTTTAATTCTTGTATTAACAGATGAATAAAGAATGAAAGAATAAATATTATACACTTCATGGGAGAGGGGTACATTTGTTATGAATGGGGATTGTTCATGGAAACCAAACAATAAGAATATATGCCTCAATCATCATACAAGTAGGCAACAGTTATCAATCAAAGCAGATAAGCAAACAGGTGTATATTTGAATCCAAGAATCAAATAATGGAGCACTAAACAATGCATGAGAATATGGACATCTTAAACAATCAAGCAATAGAAAGCATGAATGAAAGAAACAGGTGTAACAGATAACAAATGAAATGATGCACAAAAAGGGTTCACTGAATAAATTAATCAGGAAATGAGGCAAGTGTCGCACCTCAAAAAAAAATGCGATCCCTCACGATGGAACGCGGAAAAAATGTTGTTCGAAACAGAGTCGCCACCGAACTTTATTTATTCCAATGAAGGAATAGGAAAATATCGAGAAAACCTTTAAAAATAAGAATAATGGTCGTCGCAACCATATTCGGGTTCGGGAGTCAATTACGTAAGGGGAAGGTATTAGCACCCCTCACGTCCGTTGTACTCAACGGGAACCTTTTAGTTTTATTTTGCTATTTGACTGTTAATTGACTGTTATTTGCTTGCTTCGAGTAATTAAATATCTAATAGAGATGGATGAAGACCTCAAAAGGAGAACGGGGAGGTTTTTTATTAGTGTGCTCGCGAAGATACAGCAATCTCCTGCCTACGTATCCTTATGGTGCAATAAGGAAATCAGAGCATTCGTAGTTCGGGCTACTACAAATGTTTGGTGTGTTTTGTTTTGATGAACGACTGTGTAGGTCGGCGTTCTAACGGCTAAACGCTGGCATTGTCTACTCTCGGTGGAGGCTCTAGCACTGGTTTGTTGGGCGCATTAGAAAGGATCAACAGTGTTCTTTTTTAAGGAGTTTTGGTCACGCGGGGGTGACGAGTTGATTTGATGTGTTTGGGTTTTTTTGGTTTGGTTTCGATCGCACGGGGGCGAGAAGTTAGGTTTGATTTGTTGAGATGTTTTTGGAGAACGACGAAAGATTGAGCAATGTGGTGTTTACCAATCGTCCAATTCTTTCGAGGAGTAATAAGGCATTCGCCTTCTAGTCCCTTTTTGTTCGAATTATTTTGAAAGTTTGTTTATGGATGTTGAATATGCACGGTAGTGAGGCGTACGCCTCCTACTTGCTTATTCAAATAATGATGAGGCGTACGGCACCTATTCTTTTATCCAAGTTTATTTAGAGTATTTTAATCGGAAGTCGATAATTTGTGCAATATGGCGTACGCCAATTATTCAAATAATCGAGAGAGGGTGAGGCGTACGCCTCCCCTCTTTTATCATCCGAAGTTTAAATTGTAAAAAATATGTCCTTAGATGTTGTATTCGATTTGCGAAGGTAGTTTGAATTTTGGATTGGCAGGTTTTGATTTGATGACGAAGATTCGAGCAATGTGGCGTACGCCAATTAGTCGAATAATTGAAAGATAGTGAGGCGTACGCCTCCTATCCTTTTTTCATCTGAAATATGGTTTGAGCTTGTATGATTATTAGGGTTTTATTTAAATGACGAAAATCCGAGCAATATGGCATACGCCAATTATTCGAATAATCGAGAGATAATGAAGCGGATGCTCACTATTCTCCTTTTCATTCAAAGATTAATAGGGCTATTAGAATTTATAATTAATTGGGGGGTGATTTTAATTTTATGGAGTTTCAGGGTTTTAATTGAATGACGACAATCCGAGCAATATGGCGTACGCCAATTATTCGAATAGTCGAGAGATAGTGAAGCGGAAGCTTACTATTCTCCTTTTCATCCCAATGTTTATGTCTAAAAGAGAAAATTCTTTTGAAATTGAGTGGTTTGAAAAGTGGTTTGAATTTGTGTTTATGAATGAAATGAATTTTATTTAGTGTATTATTTCATCTACTCGGTTAATCAATAACCAAGTAGGTTTCATTGTAAGGAAGCCCAAGAGTAAGCTATGTGAGGTTGATGGCGATGCGAAGAGCAATCGACTTACAAGGGTGTTTTAAAATGGGCTCGATATTCGAATCGAGAATTGTTGTTTGTGCTTTTTGAAATTGGTTTGTGTTGTATGATGAATTGAATTTGAATTTATTTATGAAAAGATGGTTTAGAATTGGATCAAGCTAATTAAATTAATTAAATGTTAATTAATCGAATTTAACTATTCAACTTAATTTAATTAAAAGTGATATACAAAATCTTAGCAATATTAATTTAATGGATTGAATGAAATTGGTCACAATGTGTTCTGAAAACCGGTTTAGACGAAATGACAATAAAATTGATGTCATTCGCGAATTCATAACGCGGTGAAATTATACAATTACTGTATTAAAACTTGGGCGGCACAACGGCATTGAATTACCGAATCCGTAGATAAAAGATTTTGATCACAAGTGGAATGCAATAGTAGCCATAATTATTATTTACACAGAGCAACCATAGATAGTATTGCAATACTATACCATCCTTCCTACTAGAGTTCATCAAAGGATAAGAGAAAACAAGTAACTAACTGCAGCATGAACAAAGCAAGATTGCAGCAATACCACCATTACATTACATAAAACATCACGCCAATATTCAAGCTTAAGTTGAAAAGCAAACTGTTTTCAAACAACAAAGATTATTTTACATTACATCATTCTCAATGTTGTACTAATATTAGGCCCAGATATTGCACCAGATAACAATAAATAGGATAACCAAATAATAATTAAATTGAGTACAGAACAACTTATGTAAACATTAGTCCTTACTTATTTCAATTCAAATATAAAGATACTGATAGCCACACAGTTTGACCCATAGATACATAAAAATCGTATAATCAAACGCATACAACTTCTATGAGAGAAAATGTTCTTTTTTAGGAACTCGAAATCAAGAGAATAGCATCCAACATTTCTAACCAGCAATACATTGACTCTTTACAGAATGGACTACCGAGTTTGAACCTTAATTCAGGGCCTAACATGTATAATGGAATCTGAGCTCAAATTATTATGATTATTATATTTTTCCAGAATATTCACCAACAGGAAATTAAATGCATCAAACTTGGTTTACCGTAATCATGACATCAACAACAGTAGAAGCAGGGCGTAACAGCAATGGCAATTTTGAAAGCATCCGTCCAACCAACTCATTTAGGGGTCTTTGACCTCGAACCCAAAGCTCAGAAATCCATCCATCTCGCTTCAAAGGGTTTTTTACTGGAGATGAGACGTCATAGCGTCGGCGGTGTCAAGTCGGCGATTTCCACGGCGGCTTCAGAAAAGGACACGCGGAAATGTTGAAAGTGTGATTTGGAGCAGAATCCGTGACGGCCGGAGGTGGTCGAGCTTAGTGACGGTAGAGGCGGCGAGTAAGTTTTGTGGGTTTATGAAAAAAAAAGGAAAAGAGACGGAGGGTTTCGGTGGTTGAGCGATTTGGGTTGTTCTGCGGAGGTGTGATGATGGAAGATGGTGGTCGATGAAGGTTGATGGTCGATGAAGGTCGAAGGTTTGTGTGGTGGCGAGCTCGTCGGTGAGAGCAGCGGAGAGGGTTATGAGGAAGACGGTGAGTTGATTGATGGTGGAGAGTGATGGAAAAGGGGTTTATGGTGTTTAGTGGATAGCGGTGTGAAGTGGAGGATGAATGGTGGTGGCGGTGAAACGGCGGAGAGTGGAGTTCGTGGTGTGGGTTTAGGTGGTGACGCGCGGTAGGTTTGGAGGAGTGAAGAGAGATTTTTCTTCTCTTTCCCTGGGCTTTCAGAGAGAGACCAGAGACTTTGTTTTCTTTTTGGATTTTTGAGAGTAGTGAGAGAATTAGTAATGTGAGAGAGTGAATGAGTTGGCGTGAGGGAAATCTCAGAGTGAGTGAGGTGAGGAATCCTTTTTGTGAGTGGTGAGGAGGAGAGAGATCTTGAGATTTTTTTTTGGATTTTGTGAGGGGATGAGTGAATACGTGAGAGACGCGTGTGTAGACCGTTGGGAGTGGATCCCCTTCGGATTCCTCCCTTTTTTTATTTATTTACTTGTTTTTTTTTATATGTAAAATAAAAAAGGATCCAATGTAAATATATACATATTTATTTTATACTTATTATTTATGTAAGAAAATAAATCATAAAAAACAAATTCTAACTAATATTTGATTTAAATAAAATTTATCTACTCTAATTAAATAATTAAAAAAACATTGATCGATTAGAAACAGAAACCGAGTACAAATTTGCTTGGGAAATTAAATCGACCATACTAAAATTGTCAGGACAAAATGTACTTATTAAAAAACAATACAGTCTTTTCCTCAAATTTTGACGATTCAACCGATTTGTCTGTATTCTCAAATAAATTCATTCTGACTGACATTTTGGGTATTATTCATGATGCAATGTATGTAATGCTATGCATATGATGCAAAAAATGAAATGAGATCAAATCTATGAAAGCTTAAATATGGCCGGACAAAATTGGGGTATGACAGCTGCCCCTATTTAATTAACTTGAACTAGAAGGTAAGAATGACGATAGTCTTCATACATTCATGGTGGAAGGTAATTAAATACGAAAAGATCCAAATTTTGTCCTTTGAAATGCAATGGGATATGTAGTGAGAAAATGCAATGGATTCTAACAGCACCAAGGTAATAGGGGTAGAATGCCAAATCAATGCCAACCCTCGAGTCAACATTCAAATCTTACACAGGTTGTTATTGTTGTAAAGACAAATGTGGGACTGGTTTTCTGATACCGAAAGGATGACAGTCCAAATTAGTGGTCATCACCAAAAGGATGATGGGAATTCAACATGATTTTCAGGATTTTCATCACCAAAAGGATGATGGATAAATCGAGCTTTCAAAAGTAGTCATCACCAAAAGGATAATGGTTTACTGTGTTACAACAAAGATCGTCATCACCAAAAGGATGATGGTAAGATCAACAACAAATCTCGCTATCACCTAAAGGATGAAAGTTAGACACAATTCAAAGATTTTCATCACCAAAAGGATGATGTCCGTCATCAAAAGGATGATGGTTATTCTGATAAATTTTCCCATTACAGAGAGTATAATATCAAGGCTATCACCAAAAGGATGACAGTTAACTCATCAAATTCAAAGATCACCGTCACCAAAAGGATGAAGGTCCAACAACAAAACTTGTTATCACCAAAAGGATGATAATAAGTCAAATAACTTCAATGATCACCATCACCAAAAGGATGAAGGTATAGTCACACAACAAACTTGTTATCACCAAAAGGATGATAATAAGTCGAAAGTCCATGATCACCATCACCAAAAGGATGAAAGTATAATTAAAACAAAACTTGTTACCACCAAAAGGATGATAATAAGTCACACAACTCAAAGGATCCCCATCACCAAAAGGATGATAGTAAGATCAAAACAAAACTTTGTTATCACCAAAAGGATGATAATAAGTCAACAATCACCATCACCAAAGGATGAAGGTATAATTAAAAGACACAACTTGTTATCGCCAAAAGGACGATAATAAGTCACACAACGCAATTGATCACCATCACCAAAAGGATGAAGGTAAGATCAAGACAAAAACTTGTTATCACCAAAAGGATGATAATAAGTCAACAATCACCATCACCAAAAGGATGAAGGGATAAATAAAAGACAAAACTTGTTATCGCCAAAAGGACGATAATAAGTCGACAATCACCATCACCAAAAGGATGAAGGTAAGGTCAAACGACAAAACTTGTTATCACCAAAAGGATGATAATAAGGATAGAACTTCAAAACTTGTTATCACCAAAAGGATGATAACAAGCTGAAACAGACTCAATGATCGCCATCACCAAAAGGATGAGGGTAAGATCAAAACAAAACTCGTTATCACCAAAAGGATGATAATGAGCCCATAACTCAAATGGTCACCGTCACCAAAAGGATGAAGGTAAGACCAATCAACAAAACTTGTTACCACCAAAAGGATGATAATAAGTCAAAAGTCACCATCACTAAAAGGATGAAGGTACTATAAACAACAGAACTCGTTATCACCAAAAGGATGCTAATGAATCCACAATCACCATCACCAAAAGGATGAGGGTGGAATCATAACTTCGAAACTTGTTACCACCAAAAGGATGATAATAAGTTATAATGACTTCAAATATTGCTGACACCAAAAGGATGACAGTGGGGTTGGACTTTCCAAATGTCACCGTCACCAAAAGGATGATAGCTTAAACCAAACTCCGTAATCTCTATCACCAAAAGGATGATATTTAGATTGAACTGGACGTCATCACCAAAAGGATGATGATTGAACCAAAATGACAAGGATTGCTTATCACCATAAGGATCGCCTACACCAAAAGGATGACGGTAGGCTGTAATTATTACAGAGGTCACCATTCACCAAAAGGATGAAGGTTGAACCAAAACTTTAAGGATCTTCGACACCAAAAGGATGACAGTAAGATCACAAATGTCGAGGATTTACCATTACCAAAAGGATAACGGTTATCGTAAACAAGACGATGATCAATATTATTCTTCAACAAACTTTCACCAAAAGGATGACAGTGAGAAAAATATTGGAAAATTAAGGCTACTGTCAAAGTTCAGTACCTGATTTGCTGGGTAAGGCTTGCTCGGGGTATCAACAACAAAAGGTTGCAGAACAAATATTCTTTGGGGAGATGTAGTTTCTATCAACAAAAAGTTGCAGGAAACGACTCATTGAGGGACGCTCAACGTGAAACAAGGTAAGTGTTTGGAGAAACATTGTTTGACTAAGCTGAGGATAACATCTTATCAACAAACTGTTGAAAGACGTAACTTAATGGGGAACACCCAATAGTAGGGTAGGAATTCACTTAGAAAAAGTGACAATGACTCAACTGAGGGTTGGCCTGGAGGCCTACGACTAAACCTTGGATTTTGATTTGTGCTATATGCATGAATGATATGTATGCATTATGTATGAGGTGATGCATGTGATGCATGTTTGAATGCAAAGGATGGTCGGTTTGCTTGGGATTGGCCCCCCTTTTCAAAGGCAATGTGTTTTCTGGAAACCAGTGTTGGTTGTATTAGTTTTTGTGAGGGATGCCAGCAAGGTGGACTTTGGCTTTTCTAGTAATTGTCACTGTGGATTGGACTTTTGATTGGTGGAAAGGATCTGACTTCCCGACACTCGGTAGTTGATGATGTGATGAACACGCAATAGATGCGGATACTCTTGGTGCCCAGAGTTTGATCTCTTGCTGATATGTTTTGTCTTTGAGAAGATCTTGATTTCTTCTTCTGAGATGTCTGGCCAGCCTGTAACTGAGCATAGCGACGTGATCAGCGCATGATGATTGTGCTTTTGATGTGCTCTAAGGATTCTTGTCAACATATGATGTTGTACTGGTATGAACTTTTGACATTTTGGTTATGAATTCAAGTAGTCGCTAATGTCTTTATGCAATCTGCTTGACTGACTTGAAGATATGGAGGGAATTTTCCCCTTGCAACTTGTCTTGCCCCTGACTGTAGGGTGTTCAAAGGAATTATCCTTGAAAGGAAACTTTAGGAGTGATTATCCCATGACGTGGTCTGAGTCTGTTTTTCCCAGCTCCTGAATCTTGCAATGGTCTGCCCCTGATTAGCCTTTGGGGATTTGCCCCAGACGGACAGAGTACTGAAGTGTTTTTCCTCCCTGATCAACTGATGTTTGGAGATTTGTCTCATGCTGACTACTTCTTAGGTCAATATAATCAAGATGATGCCATGCCCCTGATTCATAGGATGGTCTTGATTCGTGTCAGCACCAACGATCAAGTACCTCTTGAATTGCCCCTTGTTGGAATTTACTCGATGTCAAGTACTGACTGACAATTAAGAATTGTTATTCAACAAATGGTGATTTTAATGCCACAGTTATGCAAGTTTTGAAAAACAATCATTCATTTGGAGTGTTGTGGTAGTGTGTGGCGAGTGGATCATGAGTCCAAACACGGTGCTGATTTAGCTAGCGTGTGAGTGATATAGTGAGAAGAGAATATTAGCAAATCTCTAGGAGTCGGTTTACTCAACCTTGTTGTAGTATGCTTTCAGAATAAACCCTACTTCAATTAGGTCTTTTGAAGGTTGTAACGTGGCTTGGTTCATGGTTATTGAAACAAAAGGATATAAGGCTCAAAGTTTATTTTAACCCACCCCTTCTTCATGATGATCTCCAATCCTACGTTCAGTTAATTCACTCACATTCGTCTTTTGTAGGTGTAAGGATAAAGATGGTGATTCAAGGTCTCTTGGAATGGCAACCACCTTATTTCGTTTCTTTTTTGGATGTCGGTGACCCTTTGATTTTGGTATGGTGGTCACTGAATCTTGTTTTGTTTTGTTTGAGACTTTCATTGTCTCTTTCAATTTTTGTTTTGATCCCTAACTTTTGCATGGACCGCTTTGTTTGAAGCTTTAATCCATCGGGATTGCCCCTGTTTTTGCCTAAGTCTCCTTTTAGGGTGTTGGACTTAGCGGGCTCTTTCTTTGATTTTTTTTGGAAATTGTGACTGCCAAGTCATTGGTCATTGAAGAACATCCGACATAGATTTGGATTTGTATGGTTCTTTCGACACTTCAGGATGTGTATGAAGAGTGTCATATGGTTGATCCTCGTATGGGATATTTCATCTTGTAATTCGAAAGTGTAGTTAGACCAACTGAACACTACCCTGCCCCAGGTTAAGCGTAAGGGTTTTATAGATCCGAAAAAAAACTCCTACTTCTAGGCTCGAAGTGGTTGACTAGGGGTTAACTCCTTATCTCTCCAGTGTTTGGGGATTTGAAACAATGCATGTACATCATCAGCAAGATTTTATCCGAAAGCATTCAATCAGCAATTATGAGTATTTTGTTTTCGTCATCCTCCTTCCAACATTTACTAACAATAGTGTGATAAAGGAGGTGAAGTGGAAAAGTATGTGTTTGTGATTTGTGAATGTGATAGATGAGTGAATATGAAAGATTGATTCAGAACATGCATAATCACCACATTAATAAAACCAAATATAACTAACAATGTTTAAAGCATACAGTACTTAAACAAACAAGAATAAATTACAAGAATGCAAAAATGGTAAAAATGGCATAATGATTGCCTTCATTCAAAGCAACGGGCCTTCATCTCTTGATTCTTCGTCAGAATTTGCTCTGCTTGTTCAGGCCGATGGGAAGCTTTACCTTCGAGCTTCACTAGACTCTGCATGCGCTGGCATGGGATTTGTTGCGATGTTTGGCCTCACTGGCGTGAATGTAAGTGCTTTACTATCAACCAAATCTTGAACCTTGTGCTTGAAAGCCTTACAGTTCTCTATTGTATGCCCTGGAGCACCCATGTGATACTCACAGTGAGCATTGGCGTCGTAGCCTGGAGGATATGGTGGAGTTACAGGTGTTATCTCCTTCAGAACAACCGATCCATCCTTTAGCAGGTATGGGAGGATCTTGCTATACGATACTGGCAGAGGATCAAAATGTCTTTCTAGCCTCCTTGCCCTCTGTTGGTTAGGTGGACGTGGTTGTGGAGCACGTTTCTGTTGATTTTGATGCGGCTGTTGGTAAGCCGGCTGTTGATAAGGCTGTTGATACTGTTGTTGATATGGTTGCTGATATGGAGGCTGATATGGCGTTGGGACGACAGCGACAACCTGATCGTAAGGCATAGGAGCATACGGGCGTGCCCTATATCCTCCTCCTCCCATTACAGCATTGGTTTGCCCTTCTGGCTTCTTTGGGAGATTGGGATATGGTTTCTTCATCCCACCTGAAGCATTAGCAGCGCAAGGTAGCTTTCCCTTCTTGATTTGGCTTTCAATTCGTTCTCCCACGGAGACAACCTCAGCAAAAGTCGGGAAACTAGATCCTACCATTTTCTCCATGTACTGGGTATGCAGAGTTCCCATAAACATGTCAATTAGCTCTTTGTCAAGGAGAGGAGGTTGGACGCGAGCTGCAAGCTCTCTCCATCACTGTGCGTATTCCTTGAATGACTCATTGTTGTGTTGAGTCATGTCTTGCAGTTGTGTGCGATTGGGCGCTAGATTAGTGTTGTACTGATAATGCCTTAGGAATGCTTCAGCAAGGTCTCTCCATGATTGGACCTGTCCCCTCTCTAGTTGCATGTACCACTCCAAGGATGTTCCACTGAGGCTATCTTGGAAGTAATGAATCAGGAGTTGATCATTACTAATGTGGGCAGCCATTTTGCGACAGTAGGCTCTGAGGTGAGTTCTTGGGCAACTGATCCCTTTGTACTTGTCAAAGTCTGGGACTTTGAATTTTGGGGAATCACGAGGCCTGGCACCAAGCACATATCAACGGCGTCCAAACCGGGAGTAGTGTGAACCTCCAAGG